>NC_141111.1:16588944-17098380 GCF_041138505.1 Cibotium barometz | reverse complement strand
TGTGTCGTACCATCTTCCACTTTACCCGGGAGCTTGCAGACGTTTATGATTCAAAAGTACATGATGGCTCTTTGGTATGGACCCTACAGCACCCATCGATGTACTGACGGCCAAGCTTTCACACATACTGCACACAGCAGCTAGCCGCAGCTTTCAACACCATCTCCAGACAGGGAAGCCACCTGACATGCCCCAGAATAGATGGTATGATAATGAGTGCAGAGAGCTTCATCGACATCTCCGAGCCCAGATAGCGAAAGGGGAAATAACACAGCAGCAGGCTAGTAGACAGATGCGGTCTCTTACACGCCGTAAGCGACGCACATATGAGGAGGCTCAATACTGGGACATCTACCACATGCTCATGAGCAAAGATGCAGACACTGCTTGGCGACGACTCAGAGAGCCACGCCCCCCCACCTCGATTACTAATCCTCAACGCTGGCAGAGTTATGCATAGAATTTTTTCCAAAAAAGTTGTATAAAATCAGCAAAAGTAACGCGTATTATCAAAACTCAATCATGCCACTAAAAAAAATTGTAGCCCTATCAATGAGAATGTTGATTATTGGTTTTCATGCTTCAGATGAGATAAATAAGCCATAATTTGATGTGTATGACACTAACTTAGCCTCCACTTAAGTAGGTTCTTATCGCCTAGTTCTAAAAAAACTGTAAAAAATAAAAATACAAAATTTGATCATCTTTTTTCAAAAACTAATCATAACTATGCTTGCACAAGTAGTCTACACCTATAGTTACAACAAATAATGCACTTACACAGCTTTCCCCTTTGATGAAAATCAAAATTAGGCTCATAATTAGACATTTTACGCATTAAAAACAGGTTGCGCAAAAGGCCATGTATGAGAAGAGGCCCAAAAAGTGGCTCTAAAGTTTTGGAAAATTCAAAACAAAGTAGTATTTACCCTATATAACATGGGTGCACCTCAACTTTTACATTATTAGCTTGCATATGGAAGGAGAAAAATTCATGCTCCACCTGTATAAAAAACATCATTTCATTATTAGCGAGTCAAAAATTTATCCAATAATTATCGTTTGATGATTCCAAGATTTAGTTTACATCATGGGCTTTCCATCAAGCCAAGTTTCATGATCAAACTATGTCCCTTCTAAAAGTTATGTACAAATTACTACTATTTTGAAAACAGCAAAAATCATGCGTTTTATCAGCATGTGTCTAAGAAAATTAAAATATTACCTTGAAAAAGCTAAGAAAAGTGCAATTTAAAAAATCTCAAATTTTTTTTGGGTCTTGAGGAACATCTGTGGATGTTAAGCATTTCAAAACTCTTAATAGATTGCCCACAAAAATTCAAGAAAAATGCTAACTTTCAGGACACTTTAGTGTCCAATTACAGAACTAGTGTAAAGAAGAGAACATTATGAAAAACTTGATTTTATCCAATAATCAATCATCTAAGATAAAGAATGGTTGGATTTACTAAAGAAGAGAGGGGAATGCCTTTTTTTAATGAGGCATAACATCCATTTAATTTAGAGAAGACAAAAATCATAAAAAACCATAAAAGAAATAGAAAAGAGAAGAATCTCCAACTTACATAGATAATTTGAAAGCTTTTCTTTGGCTTGATGGTTTGAGGGTTCTACTCTTGTTTGAAACAAGAGTGGCCACCAATCTTTTAGAAGAGGAAAGGTAAAAAAACTAATGAATTATGAGTAAAATTCATAGTTTTTGGCACTTGGGAGAGGCAGGGTGACAGTGCAAAAAACTATTGAGTTTCAACAAAGGGGAAGGCTTCTATTCATAGGAAAAAGTGAGCTTCTAACCAAGACAACTGATTCTAGAATTTTTCAGATCAGTTTGGTCAATTTTTGACCATTTTTGGGTCAGTTTAGTCCACTTTTTGGATCTAGTTGAAACAGGAGAGAGGAGAGATAAAAATATCTCATTATTTGGAGTTTGAAACTTATTTAAGCACGTGAAATAGGCACCTCCTTGATGAGGGGAATTCTCCCATACTGAGGTGTCAAAAATGCATCATGTCACCTAAATATCTCTCTTTTTTTAACTATTACCCTTGTCCTTAGTCAACTCTTCATCTTATGTGAGTATTTTCTCATTTTTGGGAGATTTTTTTTTTATTCTTCTATTTATCTCCTCCTTACATTTGGATGAATCTTATTGGTCCATAGGAACCTTACTTTAAAATTCGAAAAAATCTTGACTCCCACGATAATGCCTCTCTTGAACAGATTATACTTAATTTCTAATGCACCTTCTGAAAATATTTTTGAACTTCTCTTTCAGGAGAACTTATTTTAATAAGATGAGATATTTTTCTATCAAAAAATATTTAAAAATTGAATTACCACTCTCTAGAAGATTTTCTCTCTCTAGGCCAAAATTGGTAGAAACAAGATCTTTTATATTTTTGAAGAGGGATTTGATTACAGGGGAAGATGCTAGACATCTTGAGAGGCTGGGGAGGAATCTTACATCACAGATCTACAATGCAAAATAATAAACAAATCATTTTGAGAAAAATACGTGTAGAAAATTGGCTATGAGGGTTTTGGGTACAAACCTCACAACCTCCCCCATTTTATAAATCATCTCTTGCACTTCGTGGGATGCACAATTGGAAATGCCTATAGGAAGAATAAACTATAAACATTTATACACCATGATTAGATACATCATGATTGAACAAGTTAAATATGTATAACTTTAATGTTTCACTTACTTGAAACATCTTGTGCCAATCGTGGGACTTCAAGCCATATAATTGCTCAACACCTCTCTTCTTTGTCTTTGTGAAGGCATCTTTCAAACACCTTATGCACCCTGTTGGTGGAGTACGGAATGTAGTAATGGCAACTTTCACCAACTTCTCCTCCTTCTTTTGTCAATATCCACCCCCAAGGTGCACAAGGTAGAATTGTCTTCCCATTTTTGCATCCTCTCTATGCTTTGTATATCCTCTCTTACAAGCAAGGAGTCCCGTGTTCCTCTCAATATTAGAGGAGACATTCTTGAAGATGTGCATTGGATCAAGAAGATGGCTGATTTTGAGGCTCGTCAATATGGTAGGCGAAAGAAGATAGAGTACCTTATCAAATAACAACAAATATTAAGAGGATTATCTTTTCAAAGCTTGTATTGTAATTCTATGTCAAAGATATATTACCTATTTATTCCGGGGGGAGGAGGACTTTCCACTACATTCCATAATGCCTTCCAATCTCCCATGCTTAGTGGATGTGGAGGGACTCCCATCCAAGAACGAACAAATTTGGGATGATGATGAGGGAGAAATCGATGATAATTCTCATATATCACTTTCTTCAAGCTCTCCGGCCTAGATGCCACCAATGATGGACAACAAATAGGACATGCATGGTATCCAGATGTGGAGAGATCTAAACAACATACACATTTAAACATGTCAAAAAAAATAGTACAATGATAATAAAGAATCATCATGAATAGAAACCCATTTGACTCACTTGAACACTCGCCACCATTACCAAGAAAGTTGTGCATCATCGTCCACATAAAGATGGCCTTCAAGAGAAAGTCTCATGAAGATGGAGGCCGACATATGTCATGCACATGGATACCTCTCCAAAGTATCTCAAGCTCATCAATCAAGGGCTCAAGATATATATCCATATTCTTTACCTTATGTTTCCCATGAATGAGAAGGGATAACATGACATGTCCTTTCTTTCTTGCCATGGATGGAGGAATGTTGTAATTCACCACTACCACTGGCCATATACTATATGAGGTGCTCTTGATTCCAAAAGGATTAACACCATCCATACCCAATCCAAGTCTTATATGTCTAGGTCCTTCCTTGAAACTTGGCCACATTTCCTTGATGTGCTTCCATGAAGGAGTGTCTATGGGAATTCTCATCTTTCCATCATTGGATCGATGAGAGGAATGCCATGACATGAGCTCATGCTTAAGGCCTTATGCATAGTGCTTTATGCATAAGCCTTATGTATAAGGTCTCATGCATAGTTTTATGTTTAAGGTCTCATGCTTAAGGCCTTATGCATAGTGCTTTATGCATAAGCCTTATGCTTATTAAGGCCTTATGCATAAGCTTTATGCTTATTAAGGCCTTATGCATAAGCTTTATGCTTAAGGCCTCATGCATAGCTTTATGCATAAGACCTCATGCATGCTTTATGCATAAGGCCTAATGCATAATGCTTTATGCAACGCTTGCATAACGCATAGTGCTTTAAACATAATACATAGTCTTTTAAGCTTATATATAGTACTTTAAACATAATGCTTGCATAATATTTTTTTAATATTCTCTTTGTTTGTATAGATGTGGCATGGGTCCTCCTCTTCTTGTCCCATAGACCCACAGTTTCAGGCTCTCATCGAGTCTCAACACTGGTTTGCTAGAGGGAGGTAGAGGGCATATTTGGCTATACTCCCACCCCCGAATAGTTGGCAGCCTATGCAGCAAGCTTATCAAATTTGATTTTATTCTTTTTTGTGGATACTGTTTCACACCATGAAATAGTAAGGTTTGATGCCATGAAACCTTATGGCATGAAATGGAGTTCACGGATTTTATTAATTTTATATAATTGTTCTTTTTTGGTGTGTGAGGCCATGAGGCGTGAATGGCTTAAGGTGTGGAAATCTTAAGGCATGAATTTCTTAAGGCGTGAAATGCCCTTTTTTGTAGGGATTGTTTCACGTCATGAAACATTGGTGTTTAGGGTTTATGATTTTACTGATGGTTTCACGTCGTGAAATGTTAAGGCCTGAAATGGACTTCACGGATTTTATTAAATTCAAATTTTTTTTTGGCCTCATGAGGCCTTAAGGTGTGAACCGCTTAAGGCGTGAATCGTTTAAGTCATGAAATGCCATTTTTGTTTTACAGGGACTTTTTCATGCCAAGCTAAAAGGAGTGAAACGAACTTCACAAATTTTACTAAATTCAAATTTTTTTTGCTCAATGAGCCCTTTCACGTTGTGAACTAGCAGGCATGAACTAGCAGCGTGTAGTCAAGAGCGTGAAGTAGAGTTCACAGATTTTATCAAATTTGAATTTTTTTTGCAGGGATTGTTTCATGCCATGAAATAGTAGGGTTTGACACTATGAACAGACTTCATGGATTGTCTTAAAGTTTTTTTTAAAAATGTGTGAGGCCTTAAGGCATGAACCAATTTAAGGTGTAAACCTTAACGTGTGAAACAAACTTCATGGATTTTATTGAATTCTAAATTTTTTAAACCAATGGACCCCTTTTCACGTCTTAAACCAATAGGGTGCAAATCACGACATGAATCCGACCTCATAGATTTTATCAAATTTTATTGTACTTTTTTCGTGGGGACTATTTCACGCCATGAAATAGTAGGGTTTCATGCCATGAAACCTTAAGGTGTGAAACGGACTTCTCGAATTTTATTAAATTCTATTTTTTTTGGGTGAGGTCTTAAGGCGTGAACGGCTTATGGCATGAAACCTTTAAGGCATGAATCGCTTAAGGCATGAAACACCTTTTTTTCTTGCGGGGATTGTTTCACGTCGTGAAGCAGCAAGGTTTCACGTCGCTAAACCTTATGGTGTGAAGCAGGCAAGGTTTCACGTTGTGAAGCAGCAAGGTTTCACGTCGCTAAACCTTATGGCGTGAAACCGGCTCCATGGATTTTATTAAATTCAAACCAGCAGGGTAGAGTTCACGACGTGAAGCGGACTTCTCGGATTTTATAAAATTTGACTTTTTTTTCGCACGAGTACTGTTTCACACCTGAAACCTCAAGGCGTGAAACAGACTTCATGGATTTTATTAAATTAGATATATATATATATATATATATATATATATATATATTTCTTACCGCGTGAGGCCTTAAGACGTGAATAGATTAAGGCATGAAACCCTGTAGGGGTTAATTGCTTAAGGTGTGAAACACCTTATTTTCATTTTGGGGACTACTATTTCACGCCGTGAAATAGCAGGGTTTCATGCCATGAAACCTTAAAGAGAGTCAGACTTCATGGATTTTATTAAACTCATTTATTTATTTATTTATTTATCAACAAACCCCTTTTCAAGCACTTCATGCCATGAAGTGGGGACTATATCTTGCTGTGAAACAGCCTAGTTTCAGGTCGTAAAACCTTAAGACATGAAACAGACTTCACATATTTTATTAAATTTGATTTAATTTTTTTTGTTGGGTGAGGCCTTAAGGCATGAAACCTTCACGGGAGAATCGCATAAGGTGTGAACGCCTTTTATTTCAGGACTTGTTTCATGCCATAAAAATCGGAAGGCATGAAATGGTGGACTTCATGGATTTTTAAAAATTTATTTATTTATTCATTTATCTCACGTCCTGAACCAGCAAAGTGCAGTTCACGGCATGATGCGGACCTCAAAGAATTTATCAAATATTTTTTTTAAATTTTGTGGGGACTATTTTACACCGTGAAACAGCATGGATTCATGTCGTGAAACCTTAATACGTGAGACGAACTTCATGGATTTTATTATCGCATGAGGCCTAAGGCGTGAATGGCTTTAGGGTGTTAACCCCTTAAGGCATGAAATACCATTTTTGTTTGGCGGGGATTGTTTCATGCCGTGAAACAACAAGGTTTCACGTCATGAAACCTTAAGGCATGAAAAGAACTTCATGGATTTTATTAAATTCAAATTTATTTATTTTGGCCAACGGAGCCCTTTCACGTCGTGAAGTAGCAGGGTGCAATCCAAAGATTTTATTAAATTTGATTTTTTTACAAGGACTGTTTCACACCATGAAACAGTAGGGTTTTACGTCATGAAACGTTTAGGCATGAAATGGACTTTACGAATTTTATTAAATTTATTTATTTATTTTTTTTTTACGTGAGGCCTTAAGGTGTGAAACGCCTTCTTTTTTTTTTGTGGGGACTGTTTTACGCCATGAAACAATGGGGTTTCATGCCGTGAAACCTTAAGATATGAAATAAACTTCACAGATTTTATTAAATTTGATTTTTTTGACTCCTGTGAGACCTAAGGCGTGAACGGCTTTAGGATGGGAAACCCTTAAGGTGTGAGCCGCTTAAGGTGTGAACCGTTTTAAGGCTTGAAATGTCATTTTTATTTTGCAGCGAGAACTATTTCATGCTATGAAACAACAGGGTTTCATGCCATGAAACCTAATGGTGTGAAACAAACTTCATAAATTCTATTAAATTCTTTTTTTTTTTGGCGAGGGAGCCCTTTCACGTCCGTGAACTACGAGGGAGCAAGCAATCCACACTGTGAAAAGGACTTCATAGATTCTATCAATTTTGTTTTTTTTTTTACAGGGATTGTTTCATGCCATGAAACACCAAGGTTTTATGTCATGAAATCTTAAGGCGTGAAACGAACTTCATGGATTTTCTTAAAGTCTTTTTTTTAAATGCGTGAGGCCTTAAGGCATAAATGGCTTTAAGGCATGAAATGAGGTTATGTTTTTTTGTCGAGCACTATTTCACGTCGTGAAACACAAGGGTTTCACATAGTGAAATCTTATGGTGTGAAATAGACTTCACATATTTAATTAAATTCTATTTTTCTTTGGTTGACGGATCCCTTTCATGTCGTGAACTAGTAGGGTGCATTCCACAACATGAAGGAGACTTCCCAAATTTTATTAAATTTGTTTTTTTTTGTGGGTACTATTTCATGTCGAGAAACAACATGGTTTTGTGCATGACACCTTAAGGCGTAAAATGGACTTCATAAATTTTATTTAACTCGATTAAAAAAAACCGCATGATGAGGTCTTAAGGCGTGAATGACATAGGGCATGAAACTCTTAAGGCATTAATTGCTTGAGGTCTAAAACACCCTTTTTTTTTTGCAGGGACAGTTTTACGCCATGAAATAGCAAGGTTTCACACCGTGAAACCTTAAGGCATGAAACAGACTTCGTGGATTTTATTAAATTCATATTTGTTTTTGCCAATGGACCCCTTTTCACATCGTGAACCAACAAGGTGCAGCTCATGGCGTGAGGCAAACTTCATGGATTTTATCAAATTTGATTTTTTTTTCCATGGGTAGTGTTTCATGCCATGAAATGGTTATAGTTTCACACCTTAAGGTGTGAAACAAACTTCATGGATTTCATTAAATGAGATATATTTTTTATTTTGTCTAGCCACATGAAGGCCTTAAGGCATAGATGGCTTAAGGTGTGAAACTTTTAAGGGGGGCAAACCGCTTAAGGTGTGAAACACCTTTTTTTTGGAGTGTTTCACGTCATCAAACAATAGGGCTTTACACCGTGAAACCTTAAGGTGTGAAACGAACTTTAGAGATTTTATTAAAATTGATTTTTATTTTATGTTTGGTGACAGAACCCCTTGCATGTTGTGAAACAATAGCGTGCAGTTCATGGAGTAAAGCGGACTTCTCAAATTTTATTTTAAAAAAAATTATGAGGACTATTTCACGCAGTGCCATGAAACTTTAAGGAATGAAACCGACTTCACGGATTTTATTAAATTCATTTTTTTAAACCGCGTGAGGCCTTAATGCATGAATGGATTAAGTTATGAAACCCTTATGGCGCTAACCGCTTAAGGCGTGAAACAACTTTTTTTTTGTAGGGACTATTTCACAATGTGAAACAACAGGGTTTCACGCCGTGAACCCTTAAGGCATGAAATGGACTTCATGGATTTGACTAATTTTTTTAAATTTCCGATGGACTCCTTTTAACATCCTGAACTAGCAGGGTGCAGTTTACGGCATGAAGTAGACTTCATGGATTTTATCAAATTTGATTATTATTTTTTTTATCGGGGACTATTTTACGTCGCGAAACACCAAGGTTTCATGCTTGACACCTTAAGGCGTGAAACAGACTTCACGTATTCTATTAAATTTGATATCTTTTTAATTTTTTCTTGCTACCATGAGGCCTTAAGTCGTGAATGGCTTAAGGTCATGAACGGCTTAAGGCGTGAAACCCTTCATGGGTGAACCGCTTAAGACGTGAATGCCGTATTTTCTTTTGGGGGACTATTTCATGCAGTGAAACCATAAGGCATGAAACGACAAACTTTATGGATTTTATATATTTATTTATCTATTTTATTTTCTACCAACGGATCCCCTTTCACGTCGTAAACCAATAGAGTGCAGTTCACGACGTGAAGTGACTTTTTTTTTTGTGGGGATTTTTTCACGCCGTGAAATAGTAGGGTTTCACATCGTGAAACGTTAAGGCGTGAAATGGACTTCATAAATTTAATTAAATTCAAATTTTTTTGGCCTCATGAGGCCTTAAGGTGTGAACCGCTTAAGGCGTGAAAAACCTTCTTTTTTTTGTGGGGACTGTTTGACGTCGTGAAACAACAGGGTTTCATGCCGCCGTGAAACCTTAAGACGTGAAACGAACTTCACAGATTTTAATTAATTTGATTTTTTTTTGATGCGTGAGGCCTTAAGGCGTGAACGGCTTTAGGAAGTGAACCCCTTAAGGCATGAAACACTACGCCATGAGAAACAATAGTGTTTCACATCGTGAAACCTTAAGGCATGAAATGAACTTCATGGATTTTATTGAGTTCATGTTTTTTTTTGGCCGATGAAGCCCTTTTACATAGTGAACTAGCAGAGTGTAGTCCATAGTGTGAAGTGGACTTCACATATTTTTTCAAATTTGTTTCTGTTTCTCGTAGAGACTATTTCACGCCTTGAAGCACTAGGGTTTCAGGTCGTGAAACTTTAAGGTGTGAAACGGACTTCATGCATTTTATTAAATTCTTTTTTTAAAACATGTGAGGCCTTAAGGCGTGAACGGCTTTAAGGCATGAAACACCATTTTTTTTTTGCACGGATTGTGTCACACCCTGAAACACCAAGATTTCACACTGTGAAATCTTAAGGTGTGAAACAGACTTCATGGATTTTATTAAATTTGATTTTGTTTTGACTGACGAATCCCTTTCATGTCGTGAACTTGTAGGGTCCATTCAAGAGTGTGAAGCAGACTTCTTGGATTTTTCGTGGGTACTATTTCACATCCTGAAAGAGTAGGGTTTTACGCTTGACATCTTAAGGCGTGAAATGGACTTCATGGATTTTATTAAATTTATTTTTTTAAATATAGAAAATCGTGTAAGGTATTAAGGTGTGAAGAGCTTGAGACGTGAAACCCTTTGGGCATGAACCGCTTAAGGCATGCAAGGACTTTTTTTTAAAGGGGATAGTTTCATGCCATGAAATAGTAGGTTTCACACCATGAAACCTTAAGACTTCATGGATTTTAATAAATTCATTTTTTTTCCGACAGACACCTTTTTTACGGGGAAAATTTCATGCCGTGAAACAGTAGGGTTTCATGCTGTTAAACCTTAAGGCGTGAAATGGACTTCACCAATTTTATTAAACTCATTTAAAAAAAAAAAATTTGGCCAATGGACCCCTTTCACATCCTGAACCAGCAGGGTGGAGTTCACGATGTGAAGCGGACTTCAAAGATTTTATCTTTTTTTTTGTGAGGATTGTTTCAAGACGTAAAATAGCAGGGTTTCATAACATGAAACCTTAAGCCATGAAATTGACTTCATGGATTTTAATAAAATCTATTTTTTGGGGTTTTTTTTGTCGTGTGAGGCCTTAATGGGTGAACTGCTTAAGGCATGAAACCCTTACAACGTGAACCGCTTAAGGCATGAAAAATGTTCTTTTTTTGCCATGACTGTTTCATTTCACGTTGTGAAACAGCATGGTTTCATGCCGTGAAAGGGACTTCAGAGATTTTATTTAATTTTTATCTTGGCCGATGGATCACTTTTCACGTCTTGAACCAATAGGGTGTAGTTCACAGCATCAAGGAGACCTCACGGATTTTATCAAATTTGATTTTTGTTTTTTGCTCGGTAGTGTTTCATGTTGCAAAATAGCAGGGTTTGACGCTTGACACCTTAAGGTGTGAAACGGACCTCACATATTTGATTAAATTAGATATACTTTTTATTTTTTTCTTACCACGTGAGGCCTTAAGGAGTGAATGGCTTCAAGAGTGAAACCCTTCAGGGGTAAACCTTAAGGAGTGAAACGGACTTCATGGATTTTATTAAATTTTTTTATTTTGTTTGCCGACAAACCTCCTTTCAGGTAGTGAACCAGTAGAGTGCTATCACGGTGTGAAGCAGACTTCACAGATTTTATCAAATTTGATGTTTGTTTTTTGTGGGAACTATTTTATGCCGTGAAACAGCACGGTTTCATGTCATGAAACCTTAAGACGTGAACCGAACTTTACGGATTTTATTAAATTCAATTTTCTTTTTGCCACATTACACCAAAGCAGGGAAGTGTGGTGTGTTAGCCTCTCACCTAAGTGGAAGCTCATCATAGGGAGAAATACCTAGAGCACTCATGGGAGTCTGCTCCATATCCATGGAACACATGTTCCAAGGAGAATAGATGTCCAAATGTGATAAAGTGAGTAAAAGATCCTAGTACATGATAGTAATCTCCTATTTATACCCCTAGGGCCCCATGTGCCCCCCATGTGTAAATGGACCCTAACCCCATGTGCCTAGGCCCATCCCCATGTGCACCTACACCACTAGGACACTTTGTTATTACAAACCATCCCCTCCTACATATACAAGAGGCTATGTACAAAAGCCAAAACTCTGCCCATGGCCTAGATGTATGCATGAACATGAATATGCACCCTCCTGGATCATAAGGAAAGGATGAAGGAGTGTCGTGGATGGTGAGGGTTAGCGAACAACCTCTAGGATCAAAAGGGAATCCACAAAAATCATGCGTGAAATAAAAAACCATACACCATCTGCCTGGGTGAAATGGATGGTGTCGATGCCCCTCTCTGAAGATAGGATAGCCACCAATAATGCCCGGATCATATGGAAACCCTTGGTGACCTTTCTCCAACATCGAGGCTATATGACCACCTGTATCAAAAATGAACATAACCATGCAAGCCTCCTCTTGAACAATGCATCCAGTTGAAGTATATATAATGCATCCAATGAACATTTGGAATGCATCCATCTATCATAGCCATCATGTGAAATCCCCACAGCTCATAGGAAAATCCATGTGCACCCATGCCAGGAACCCATGCTAGATCATCACAAAGGATCATCATCACACCAAAGACCATACATCTCATATGGCATAGGTCACATCCAAAGGTAAATGCCTCGGCTCCATAGAACATAGGGTCTTGTAGACATCCATAGGAGCCAAATGAGCATGCCTCATAAGTGGTATCGTGCAAAAACATATGTGAATCTATGTCCACATCATCCAAACCACCCAAGGCATCGTCCACATCATCCAAACCACCCAAGGCATCGTCCACATCATGAGACATGAAACTGCATTTTCTTTCTTTAGCATTGAGCAGATTGGCAGGCAAAACCTTCAAAACCTCCTCCATGGGCATCATCATCATCATTCAATGTAGCATTAGAGATCAAGAAGCCATGCATGGACATGATTTAACCAAAGTTGGAAGCATCACTTTCCATAGGCTGAAAAATGTATAAAATGCTCCCAAAACAATCCCAAACAAGTGCTTAAGGTTTACACTTCACATGCATGAAGCCTCCAAAATATGAGGATCCATATCTAGCATGTTTAAGGCTCCATAACAGTGAATTTCCAAAAAATCCAAGAAGAATATTCATTGCTGTCCGCTCCATTTTCATCCCTCATTTGCATGCCAAACCTCTTCATGACCTTTCAACATTGATGTGGGCTGCCATGAGGCTTCTTCCTTGGGTAAACTCTTCCATTTGATGAGGTATTCCACAATGGAATGGCTACGCAACACTCTTTCCCTAGTGTCCAACACCCTTTCCGGAACATACTCAATCATTCCCTCTTCATTCATGGGTTGGCAACTCATCAAACACTTGCACTTTTGGTCCCACATAATGCTTCAATTGAGGTACATGGAAGACATCATGTATCCTTGTCATTGGTGGAGGCAAGAGTTGGTATGTCACTTCACCAACCTTCCTCAAGACCTTGTATGGACCATAATATCAATGGGCGCCAATTTAGTGTTGGTGTTGCCTTTGAGAGAGGCATATCTAGACTTAGGGATTCTTAAAAACACAAAATCCCCTTCCTTGAACTTCATTGGCCTCCTATGTCGGTCGTCATAGCCTTCATCCTCTCTTGAGCACGCTTCCCGTTCTCTTTACATTGTTGAAGAAGTGTAATCATCTTCTCAACCTCTTCCTTGGCACTAAGATTCACATCCTCTTGCTTGGCAATCATGCTTCTCCACCTTCAAGAGCTATAGGGTGGCTTGTTAACCGCTTTTGCATTCAGTTCAATCTCAATACCATTATGTACATCCCTCTTAGGAGGTAAGCTCTTGGGCATTCGAAACACATCTTTGTAAGCTTCTAAGAGCTTGGCCATGTCACCATGCATTTTGGTTTTGCTTTTCTTTAAAGACTCCTCTTTGCAAAGCTGTAGTACATACACACATCCCATCCTTTTTAGCTCTCTCTTGAGCTTCGTGCCATTACTCAAGGTCAAATTGGATGTAGTAGTACCCTGCAATGTCACTTGACTTCGCTCATGCATAAATATCATGAATCCCCTCTTCAAATTCATAGAGAAGGTGCCAAGTGTGGACAACCAATCACATCCCAACACTAAGTCAATTGGCCCCATGTCCAACACTAACAAATCAACTTTGCAAGAATAATCCTTTGAAAGAAACACCTCAGTGTCCTTACACTTACACACCATTGTGCAATCCATACTTTCCCCATTTGCCACTTGCACAACATGCAATGCATCCAAAGAATCCGGGTACAATTTGAGATTGCACAAGGAATTCCGATTGACAAAGCTATGCGTACTACCGCTGTCCATAAGTACATGTGCTTCTCTTCCATTGACCATAGCCTTTATTCTCAATGTCTTAGTGCCCTTGCAACCGGCATAAGCATCATATGACAACGTGCAAAAGGATAGCATCTTTCTTCTATGCACTTGTAGTACTACGCATAGGCAAACCATTATCAAATGAATTGCTCTTCATGGGTCCACCCGGATCGAAAGGAAATTCACCATCAACTTCATGTTCATCTTCTTCATCATATTTGTCATTGTAATCCGCAAATTTTGCTTCCTCATCCTCGAGGTCATCACCATCCGAGACTCAATCACATACTCAAGGATAGTTTTCTAGCCTTGCACACCTTCTTGTAATGCTCCTTGGACCATTTCTCTTCCCCATTCTCGAGTGTTCATCACCATCCGAGACTTAGTTAAGATCATACTCAAGGATAGTTGTCTAGCCTTGCACACCTTGTAATGCTCCTTGGACCATTTCTCTCTCCCCCACACTTATAGCATAAACCTTTGCTATGAAACTCATTGATGCGGTCCTCCTTGATCACCATGCTCTTGTGTGCACCATTAGTTGGCTTCCCATCCATCTTACCATTCCCAACTTTTGAAGCATTAGGGGAAGGTTGAGGTCTATAGGGGCCCTTTAAGCTGGCCATATTATGATTTTAATGACTTTTTGTTAAAATGTTAAGTTTCTTTGACTTTAGATACCTTCTTATTCTTCAAATGGCTAGAAGTTTGAATTTCAAAGTTTCCCGCTAAAATTGAATTTAAAATTGAGTGGGCAAAACCATATCATGTGACATATCTATGGAAAGAGCTCAGCGAGTAGATTCTGGATCTCTAATCTCCGACAAATTTGGAGCTCATATGTAGAAGTTATGGATGTCCGAAATTTTAAAAACTTTTCCCCCCACTTTTTGGGAATGAAAAGTACAAAAAGGCATCTTCTAGAGAATCTTTTGACCACCTTTAATCACCCAACATTTTTATATACATGGCATCACATGATTGGCCCTTTTCCTTAATAACCTTTTAATCACATGGCATCTTAAAGGGCCCCTATAGACCTCAACCTTCCCCTAATGAAGTACCACCAAACCTGAAATTTGATTTGGTGCCCTTGCCATACACCGTTGGAAACCTTGAAATGGCATTTCTTGGAGAAGTATTTACAGTAGAAGAGAGGACTATATAAACTTTGGAAACTTTGGATTGCCATTGTTGACTATACTTCTCCTCATATATTTCGGCTAACACCATGGCTTCCTTGAGAGATGATGTGGCCGTTGAGCATTTACATCAACTCCGATGTTTGTTGACTTGAGCCCCTTGATGTACTTGATCTTCTTATATGTCTCACTCATATCATCTACATGCAAGGATAGTTTGAGGAATTGAGGCATGTACTCCTTTACACTCTTCCCCCGTTGCTCAAGCTCATTCCAAGCACATATTACTTTTTGTTGATGTAATTCCGAGACAAATGCTTCCTTTATTTCATCCTTGAAGTCCTCCCAAGTGGTAATCACGTATCCATAAGTAGACAAGTGCCTCCACCATGTATAAGCATAGACTTTGAGATGAAGAGTGGCAAAGTACACTTTAGCTCTTTCAGACCTTGGGTTGAGCTGAAAGTACATCTCCATTTTGTTCACCCATTCTTCATACTCTTCATTGGTATTTCCCTCACACTTGAGCTTGATGAGATTCGCTTTGTCCTTCGCACCTTTGAACTCATCCCCGTCTAGTGATGCATGATTCCCTTGAATACCACCAATTCTCACGCAAGCTTTGAAAGTCTTCCAAGATCCATCAATATTTTGCGCATCAAAGTTGAACACCACTTGCTTACCTTTTCCAACATCCCTTGAGGTTGAAGGCATAGCTCTATCCATGTCACCATTATGCATCTTAGGTCCACCAATATGCAATGATGCATTTGGAGGACGATTCTCCTTGTCACCATTGTCCACATATTCATTCCCACAATTGTTTCTTGCATTGCACCCCCCATGATATCTTTGCGGAGTACGAAGAAAATGCATCAATGAAGTCTTGTTGTCAACCATGGTGTTGTACCTTCCTTTCTCTTCTAGGATTGTGGTCATGTTTGCCAACATTGTTTGCACATGAATATCATCATGTCATTAGTTCCGGCTAGCGTAGCATCCCTTCATGCATTTGCACCCTTTCATGCACATTTGCATCAACATTGTCCCCATGCTCATGAAATATTTTCTCATCATCATGGAGATCTCGCACAATGGCTTCATCCTCAATCACATTGTCCCTCATATCACATTCACCAAGCCCCAAATCATTGGTTGCATCCACACCCTTTCTTGGCTTGCTCCGCCCTATGGCTGAAAATGGAATTTTAGGGTTTGGATGGCAAAAAGTTGTCGGAATCGGGTAATCTAGGGCTCTTTCAAAAGATCTCGATGTATAATAGAAGATCCAAGTGTCCATTTGACTTCAATCAATGGGCAATATGTCTCTGTTTTGACTTCTTTAGAAAGTCAACAAGATCGGGTTGACCTAGCTAGGGTTATCCAAGTATAAAGATTAATAGCTCAAATTGTTTCTTAGAAGGAGTACACTAAGGCTATGTAAACCACTCAAATTCAGTCCTCAGCATTTGTGACTAAATCACACTTTCTCGTGCAATCAAGGTCGGCCGGTTGACCCACAAAACGAACTTCGATTTCAGGCACTTGACGGCTTGACAAAAAGGTCTTTCCACTTGCTATATCCAAGGGTGTAAACCACTTCACTTCAGTCCTTAACCCCTCGGACTAAATCACACTTTTTAGATTCATCACAGAACACCCTGTTTTGTGGTCAAAGAGTGCGTAATCCTTGTGCATAATCACTTGGTAGGTACCAATAAGAAACACGCAATGGCAAGCAACCTTATGGCACCCTTTTGCAATTTCTTTTTTCTACAAAAGACTTCCAAAAAAATTTTGATTGAGTCTCCTTTATATTTTTGGACCAAATCTTAAAATAAAGTAGCTTCAATCCACAAAGGAGACTTGGCATGAACTCTCCTTGTCATGAGTGCCACTTTACCAAAAGCACTCACAACAAGGAGAGTTCATGCCATGCTCCCCCCGGTCTCTCCTCCACATACCAGGGTACCCTCATATATCACTAGTATCTAGGAATTAAAGTGTAGAATAATCATGCTATGGAGAGTGATTGAAAATAAAATAAGTGATGAGATCACTTACAACTGCTTTTAAGCATGACTCATGCTTATCATATGATCATTACAATAGTGTAAGATTCCTCCTCATCCTGAATAATGAATATTACCTCAATCCCTCATTTCCTATTTCAAAATGCAAAAAAATATCACATACAACTGCTTTTAAGCATGACTCATGCTTATCATATGATCATTACAATAGTGTAAGATTCCTCCTCATCCTGAATAATGAATATTACCTCAATCCCCTGCAATCATTCCCTTCATAGTGCAAGAAAATATCACCAATTGCTTTAAGCATGACTCATGCTTATCATATGATCATTACAATAGTGTAAGATTCCTCCTCATCCTGAATAATGAATATTACCTCAATCCCCTGTAATCATTCTCTGTTTCAGAATGCAAAAAAATATTATTTTTGCTTAAAGAGAAATTCAATATTGAGATATTTTTAGATTTAAAATTTCTTCTAATGTCTAAAATATAATTCCTTGAAACAGAAGCTCAAAATAAATTCTCTAATGTGCATAAGGAATCAATTAAAAATGTGTATTAAAGGCCTTAGCCTAAGGGTCTAAATTTTCAAAAAAATTTAGATTATGGTCTAATTAAGGTTCCAATGGGCCAATAGGATTAATCCAAGTGTTGGGATGAGATAAATCCAAAGAATAAAAGAAAATACCCAAAAATGAGTAAATGCTCACATAAGATGAAGAGTTGATTAAGTACAAGGTTTATTAGTTAAAAACTAAGAGATATTAGTAAAAAAATGAGATATTTAGAAGAAATGATGCATTTTTGACACCTCAATAAGGAGGGAATGCCACCTCAAGGAGGTACCTTTTTCTTCATGACTACTTGAGTTTTTTAATCTAAAAATGGGATATTTCTCTCTCTTCTCTCTCCTGGACCAAATTGGATCACAAAGGGAGCCAAACTGGTCCAAATCTTGTCCAAATTGAGTCAAACTGAAGCTGAAAAGCTCTAGAACCCAGTTGGACATGGTTGGTGGCCTCCTTGACCTATAAATAGACCCTCATTCTTTTGTATTCTCATGTTTAAGCTATACCATGCCAGTATTATATGAAAATAATCATATTTTCTATTATCCCTTATTAATTTTCCTCTTCTTGTGGGGAGCTTGGAGCTTCTCTCTCTCTCTCTCTCTCTCTCTCTCTCTCTCTCTTAACAACTCTTGGAGTTCTCTTCTCCTCTTGTTGCTAACCAATTGATTGGTAAAAAAGATTTTCAGAAGGTGCATTAGAAATTAAGTATAATCTGTTCAAGAGGCATTATCCTGGGGATGAAGATTTTTTTAAAATTTTAAATTAAGGTTCCTATGGACCAATAAGATTCATCCAAATTTAGGGAGGAGATAAATGAAGAAATAAAAGAAAAATCTCCCAAAAATGAGTAAATACTCACATAAGATGAAGAGTTGACTAAGGACAAGGTTAATAGTTAAAAAAGGGAGATATCTAGAAGTAGTGATGCATTTTTGACACCTCTGTATGGGGGAATTCCCCTCATGAAGGAGGCGCCTATTTCACATGCTTGAATGAGTTTTAAACTCCCAAATAATGGGATATTTTTATCTCTCCTCTCTCCTGTTTTAACTAGATCCAAAAAGTGAGCAAAACTGACCTAAAAATGGTCAAAAATTGACCAAACTGATCTGGAAAATTCTAGAATCAGTTGGCTTGGTTAGAAGTTCACTTTTTCCTATAAATAGAATCCCTCCCCTTTGTTGAAATTTAATAGTGTTTTGCATTGTTACCCTGTCTTTCCCAAGTGCCAAAAATAGTGAATTGTATTCATAATTCATTAGTTTTTGACCTTCCTTCTTCTAGAAGATTGGTGGCCACTCTTGTCTCAAACAAGAGTTGAACCCTCAAACCCTCAAGCCAAAGGAAAGATCTCGAAATTCATTAGTAAGTTGGTGATTCTTCTCTTTTCCATTTATTTTATGGTTTTTATGGTTTTTTATTCTTTTTGTCTTCTCTAAAATTGCAAGTGATGTTATGCCTCATTGCAAAAGGCATTCCCCTCTCTTCTCTAATAAATCCAACCATTCTCTATCTTAGGTGAATGATTAATCATTAAAGTCAAGTTTTTTATAATGTTCGTCTTAAATAAGTAGAAAAATGTTTACTTTAGAATAATCTCAATACTCTTGGTGCACTTTTAATTAATTTTAGAGTCTTAAAAATTAAAAAATGGTCAGCCATACAAAGGAGGTTATGGCGAGATTTTTGAAAATTAGTGAAATATATTTCATCTTTTATTATTCTAAAAGAGTAATCCTTATGGTTTCTATATTCTAAAGTATCATTTTCATACATAGAAGATGCATTTTGATTATTTGTATAAAGAAATTTAGTTTTATTATAAAAGTGTTACTTTTATCATATTTGATTTTTATGCATAAAAGTATGAATAAAAGATATTTTTTAATTATAAAAGTGTTACTTTTATCATATTTGATTTTTATGCATAGAAGTATGAATAAAAGATTTTTTTAATTATAAAAGTGTTACTTTTATCATATTTGATTTTCATGCATAGAAGTATGCATAAAAGATTATTTCTTTTATTATAAAAGTGTTACTTTTATCATATTTGATTTTCATGCATAGAAGTATGCATAAACGATTATTTTTTTATTATAAAAGTGTTACTTCTATCATAATTAATTTTCATGAATAGAAGTATGCATAAAAGATTATTATTTTTATTATAAAAGTGTTACTTTCATCATATTTGATTTTCATGCATAGAAGTATGCATAAACGATTATTTTTTTATTATAAAAGTGTTACTTCTATCATAATTGATTTTCATGAATAGAAGTATGCATAAAAGATTATTATTTTTATTATAAAAGTGTTACTTTCATCATATTTGATTTTCATGCATAGAAGTATGCATAAAAGATTAATTTTTATTATAAAAGTGCTACTTTTATCATATTTGATTTTCATGCATAGAAGTATGCATAAAAGATATTTTTTTAATATTAGAGGTGTGATTTTCATCATAAATGGTTTTTATGCATAAATGAGTGCATAAAAGATATTTTTTTATATTAAAAGTGTGATTTTCATCATAAATGGTTTTTATGCATAAATGGGTGCATAAAAGATATTTTTTAGAAGAGTGATTTTCACCATAAATGATTCTTTTTTATGATAAAAGTGTGACTTTCATCAGAATCGGATTGTATGCATAATTAGATGCATATAGAATCTTTATAATTGAATAAGGGTTCTCCTTAATCCTCTATTTAATTTTTACAAAAATTGGTAAAATGAATAAGTAGATAATCTGTGAGAAGAAATGCTACCGTAATAAAAAAAATTCAATAAAACTATCGAAGTCAGAGATCAAGATAAATGACTATCTTATTCCTCATAAGAAATTCATGTTTAGCAAATATTCGTCGAACGAAATTTAGAAAAAGAGAAATTGAAATAGTACCTTTGAGAGAGATAGTTTAAGAAGAACCTCTCCAGACGCAAACTCAGATTTAGACTATTGACCAAGACCTAATTCCTTCGTCAAATTCAACCAATGACGATGTGCCTAGTTCAGGAAAAACGTACTCAAATTCCCCCACCGAATCTGAAACTAAGTTAAGACTTTTGATTTTAATATAAGGATCAAGTTAATAGAATTCGAGGAATTCTATTTGGAATTCACACCTGGATCTAGAAGTATTGAGATACAGATTTAAGATTATTCATGGTTTTCAAACAAAATCAAAACTATAAACTTGCATAGAAACCTTGTTTTCTTAAAAGACTTTCTTACACCAGAATGCTGTGGAGGGAGCATTTGGCATATATGTTTATCTAAGGGAAGTTCGGTTGCAATAGCTAGCGGGGAGTGTTCGAGGTCACGCGACAAAGCCTGCCGAGGTCTTGACCAGCCTCGGTATGGTTAAAATGGTGTGCTTCCGATACGATGGACGAGGGCCGACGAAGCGGTCCCTGAGTGAAGTGCCAGGACACCTAAGGAGGATCCTGTAGGGTTCTGACCAGGTGATGCACGGGCTCGCAGTGCCGAGGATACCCATACGTATGTCGAGGAAGATATTGTATGACAGACCAATGTTATTGTAATCTATCACTGGATCTCGTTGTTGACTCGCTGGTCTCAAGGGAGAGTCCAGAGTGATACTGTTTTGTGAGAAACAAAGACTCAATGGAAATTTTGAAGTATGACATGTGTAACTAGTAAATTATTTGTCAATGGATTTTTTTAATTAAAGTTTTAAAGAGAAGTGTGTGCGTATCTATTTTCTAAAGCCAAAGTTAAGAAAGGCATTTCAATTATGGGTGGGTGAGTACTTGTTTGGTTCCATCGATTCCAGTGGGTAGGGTGGTGGCTAACCCATGGGCCAGATGGGGCTAGGCTGGAATCATGGAGTTTTAATAATCAAACTGAAAAATCTTAGGATTACGCTAGACTTCGAGTAGATAGTTAAATGCCCTGATAAATTTCTCAATTGAGTGGATCAACGGCTGTGCCTAATCTTGATTAGGAAAAAAGCATTGAATTGCTCATATGATCAAATTATATCAGTGATAGTTTCCTTCTATCTGGTTTATTCAGGTGGAGGATAGTTAAAATTTTGATCTCGTTAGAAAACTCGTTAGAAAAATTCAAAAAGGTGGAATCATCCCCGCTTTCCGAGCAATGTGGGAAATTTTCTCGGTTTCAGGTTTTTGGAGTGACCACCAGCCTAGTCTCATGCCCGGATATTCGTGGGCGAGGCCCCGAGTGAGAAACCCTGCCCTGGGGGACTGCTTCCGCTATCAGCCATCGAGAATCCGCCGGTGCGCGGAGGGGGCAAAGGGATCTCACAGTTGGTATCAAAGCAGAAATTGCCTAAATTTTTTCTTAATACAAATCTGGAAAAGAAATGTTTTTCACTTGTTAATACTATGTGAATAAACTTCAAAAATTGAAAATTGAATTGGAAATTTATAGATGGCCACCCCAAACCTATCTAGAATTCCTGGACTCTCTCAGAGTCAGGATATGATAGCTTTTGCGTTTGATCACCTCATCAACTCTGCGACGACCAGAGTGAGACTCGCTCGCCATTTTGAGAGTCTTTACTTTCCTAATCCTCTTGAGCGACGTCGGTATATGTGGTTCAATGGACGACGGTGCATTAATGTCAGTACCAGTCAACGTCGAAGGCTCAGGCAAAATATTTCCTTGGCCATGATTCTGATAAGACTAGGGTCTTGTTCAGCATGTTCAGCTCTTCACCCAGGAACTTTAGAACTTCATGCCGATTTTTTAGACTTCTTAGCCGCTTTATCCCTAGGAATAGAATTACAGCACCTCTTTGTGTAATGAATCGTGTGTACCATGGTATGACTTCTTCACAGTTTCGCTTCTTTATACGATTACGTCTGAGGCATTGATTCTGGAGCCCGAGCTGCTCTATGTACATATTGCAACTTTTATATAAATATAAAAATGTTTTCGAAGAAAAATTTCCTGTTATATAAGTGATTGTTTACGGACGATCTGATAAAGAAAAATCTGTTATCGGACATATGTCATAGATCTCCAATAAGATCATTGTCTTGTTTAAGAAAATTGTTTTTCGAACCTCTTAAGTCTTAGGATCTCGTGGATAATATCAAAATAAAAATTTAATAATATATAAATTTTTGGCAGAATCATGAGAGATGAGGAAACCGTGGCCGTCAGCCAGACCCTGTCTCTGAAGATGACGAGCTTGACCGTGATGTTCGCAAGGCTCTTCATAGGACTCAGCCAGGACCCTTCAAAGGAGAAGGGGAGAACCTGGGCGAGGCTGTGGAGAAATGGGTGGAAGCCATGGAAGAGTATTTTGATGTCACATGCTACAATGAGCGGAGAAAAATGGCTCTTGCCCGGCTGAAAATAGATCATGTGATTGAATTGACCCTCGGAGCTCAGCCAGTATCCCTACGCACGTACAAAATGCCAGTTCCTGAATCCATCAAACTCAAGGAGTAGCTTAGACAGCTGTTAGAACAAGGGTTTGTAAGACCCAGTGTTTCACCTTGGGGTGTGCCAGTTCTCTTTCAGAAAAAGAAAGATGGAACGCTTAGACTCTATGTGGACTACAGAGTTCTAAATCAGCTGACAGTTAAGAATAAGTATCCTATTCCAAGAATTGATGAGCTTTTGTGGATAGGCTAAATGGATCCCATATCTTCACAAAGATAGATCTCAAATCCAGGTATTACCAGATCAGGATCAATGAGATCAAGATATACCAAAAACAGCCATCAATACTCGCTATGGGCATTATGAATTTAGTGTCATGCCGTTCGGATTAACTAATGCCCCAGCTACATTCAATCGCCTAATGCAGGACATCCTCAGAGAATACTTCGATGATTTTGTTCTAGTTTTCTTTGATGACATTATGATTTACTCAAGGAATGCAGCTGACCATGAGACTCATGTCCGAAAAGTTCTTGAGATTCTAAGGAAGCATCAAGTCTTTGCCAAAAAGAGTAAATGCACTTTCTCTGCCGACCACGTTGAATACTTGGGCTTTTTGGTATCCAAAGATGGAATTGATTCCGCAAAAGTCCAAGCAGCCATAGATTGGCCGGAACCAAAGACAGTGAAAGAAGTCAGAAGATTCTTGGGATTGACTGGTTGGTATAGAATTTTTATACCAAAGTATGCTGTCATAGCTTCTCCCCTGACTAACCTTTTTAAAAAGAATACCCCATTTCAATGGTCTGCCAGGTGCCAGAGTGCTTTTGATAAGCTGAAGACTGCCTTGGTAACCAGTCCCATTCTGAAGCTGCCATATTTTTCTCTACCCTTTGAGGTAGTAACTGATGCAAGTGGTTTTGCCCTGGGAGGTGCACTCATGCAGGAAGGTCATGCAGTAGCCTATGAATCCCGAAAGCTCCGAACGCATGAGAGGAATTATGCTGTCCTGAAATTACTTTCAGTAGTCTATGCCTTAAAGTTGTGGATACATTACCTACTGGGAAAAAGATTCACTTTGATGACAGATCATCAGAGCTTAAAGTGGATCTTTACTCAGAAGGACCTCAACATGCGCCAAAGAAGGTGGATGCAGACCCTGCAGGAATTTGATTTTGAAATCAAGTACCGCCCTAGCAAAGAAAATGTGGTAGCACATGCCCTCAGCAGAAAAGCCTCCTTGCTTGCAATTATTGTAATATCAAATCCTTTGATTATTGAAGCAAGAGAGAAGATCATGCAGGATAGATTCTTTGGCCCTATTGCTACCCTACTTATGCAGGAGAGCAAAACTCCACACGAATTGAACAGAGTTCAATGTTATAGCTTGGATGATGGCATTATGTATTATAATCGCAGGCTATGCATTCCCAATGATGAGGAAACCAAGGGACAAATTCTGAATGAAGCCCATGATAGCCTTATAGCAGGACATCCAAGTTTCATCAAAACCTACATGTCTATAAAGAAAAGCTTCTTTTGGCCTGGTCTGAAAAAGGATGTACTGAATCATGTTCGTCAATGTGTGACATGCCAGAAAGTCAAAGCCGAGAGAGTAAAAATACCTAGGAAGTTACATCCATTGGACATCCCCCAAATGAAGTGGGAATGTATCAGTATGGATTTTATTACTGGATTATCTTCAGTGCAATCAGGTTACAACTCCATTTTTGTGGTGGTTGACAGACTAACCAAAGTTTCCCATCTGATCCTAGTAAAAGAAACCTACACTGCAGTGGATGTGGCTAGAGTGTTTCTCAAAGAAATCTTCAGATTGCATGGCCTACCCAGGAGAATAGTAAGTGATCGAGATCCCAAGTTTACTTCAAGGTTCTGGACTGCATTTTTCGAAGCAGTGGGAACTTTCTTGGATCTCAGCACAGCTTATCACCCTGAGACCGATGGTCAAACTGAAAGGGTAAACCAAGTAATTGAAGATATACTTCGCTCATGCTGTGGGTGGCAGGAGGGAACCCAAGAAATGGCTAAGCTATCTGCACCTAGTCAAGTTCGCCTACAATGCTTCTTATCACCGAAGTATCGGGATGAGCCCTTTTAAAGCTCTGTATGAACAAGATTGCTTAACTCCATTAACTTGGTCCGACCCATTGATTAGGGTTGAGATGTCCAAACAAATGCTTGACGACTTGGAGCAGCAGCAGATATACAGGCAATTCGTAAGAATATAAAAGCTACCGAGGATAGAGAGAAGCAATATGCAGATAAGAAGAGGACACACAGAGAATTCAAAGAAGTAGATATGGTCTTCATTCGAGTACGACCCAAAAGAAGTTCTTTATCTCTTGGGAAGTACAAGAAGTTATCCCCCAGATATTGTGGGCCATATCTGATTACAAAGAAAGTAGGTGACTTAGCCTACGAGCTTCTTCTGCCTCCTCATCTCAAAGTTCATAATGTATTTCATGTAAGCCTTCTAAAGAAATATGTGCCAAGCCCAAATCATGTGCTTGATGATGAAATCCTAACCTCTTCAGATGGAACTCCAACCTGAAGAAATTCTTGATGTTTGAGAAAAGATCCTCAGAAACAAAATTCTCAGAGAGTTATTGGTAAAATGGAAGTTCTATCCTTTTGAAGATGCCACCTAGGAGAATGAAGTCGATTTGTTGCGGGATTACCCCCAGTTTGCGAGATGAGAACATCTCGTGTTTTTCAAGTGGGAGAGAATGTAAGATTCCTCCCCAGCCTCTCAAGATGTCCAGCATCTTCCCCTGTAATCAAATCCCTCTTCAGAAATATGAAAGATCTTTTTTCTACCAGTTTTGGCCTAGAGAGAGAAAATATTCTAGAAAGAGAATATTCAAATTTTAAATATTTTTGGATAGAAAAATATCTCATCTTATTAGAATCAGTTTCCCTGAAACAGAAGTTCAAAAAGATTTTCAAAAGGTGCATTAGAAATTAAGTATAATCTGTTCAAGAGGCATTATCCCTGGGAGTGAAGATTTTTTCGAAATTTTAAATTAAGGTTCCTATGGACCAATAAGATTCATCCAAATTTAGGGAGGAGATAAATGAATAAATAAAAGAAAAATCTCCCAAAAATGAGTAAATACTCACATAAGATGAAGAGTTGACTAAGGACAAGGTTAATAGTTAAAAAAGGGAGATATTTAGAAGTAGTGATGCATTTTTGACACCTCTGTATGGGGGAATTCCCCTCATGAAGGAGGCGCCTATTTCACATTCTTGAATGAGTTTTAAACTCCCAAATAATGGGATATTTTTATCTCTCCTCTCTCCTGTTTTAACTAGATCCAAAAAGTGAGCAAAACTGACCTAAAAATGGTCAAAAATTGACCAAACTGATCTGGAAAATTCTAGAATCAGTTGGCTTGGTTAGAAGCTCACTTTTTCCTATAAATAGAATCCCTCCCCTTTGTTGAAACTTAATAGTGTTTTGCACTGTTACCCTGTCTCTCCCAAGTGCCAAAAACAGTGAATTGTATTCATAATTCATTAGTTTTTGACCTTCCTTCTTCTAGAAGATTGGTGGCCACTCTTGTCTCAAACAAGAGTTGAACCCTCAAACCCTCAAGCCAAAGGAAAGATCTCAAAATTCATTAGTAAGTTGGTGATTCTTCTCTTTTCCATTTATTTTATGGTTTTTATGGTTTTTTATTCTTTTTGGCTTCTCTAAAATTGCAAGTGATGTTATGCCTCATTGCAAAAGGCATTCCCCTCTCTTCTCTAATAAATCCAACCATTCTCTATCCTAGGTGAATGATTAATTATTAAAGTCAAGTTTTTTATAATGTTCGTCTTAAATAAGTAGAAAAATGTTTACTTTAGAATAATCTCAATACTCTTGGTGCACTTTTAATTAATTTTAGAGTCTTAAAAATTAAAAAATGGTCAGCCATACAAAGGAGATTATGGCGAGATTTTTGAAAATTAGTGAAATAAATTTCATCTTTTATTATTCTAAAAGAGTAATCCTTATGGTTTCTATATTCTAAAGTATCATTTTCATACATAGAAGATTCATTTTGATTATTTGTATAAAGAAATTTAGTTTTATTATAAAAGTGTTACTTTTATTATATTTGATTTTTATGCATAAAAGTATGCATAAAAGATATTTTTATTATTATAAAAGTGTTACTTTTATCATATTTGATTTTTATGCATAGAAGTATGCATAGTAGACATTATTTATTATTTTAAAAGTGTTACTTTTATAATATTTGATTTTCATGCATAGAAGTATGCATAAAAGATTAATTTTTATTATAAAAGTGGTACTTTTATCATATTTGATTTTCATGCATAGAAGTATGCATAAAAGATATTTTTTTTATATTAAAAGCGTGATTTTCATCATAAATGGTTTTTATGCATAAATGAGTGCATAAAAGAAATTTTTTAATATTAAAAGTGTGATTTTCATCATAAATGATTTTTATGCATAAATGGGTGCATAAAAGATATTTTTTAAAAGAGTGATTTTTACCATAAATGATTCTTTTTTATGATAAAAGTGCGATCTTCATCAGAATCGGATTGTATGCATAATTAGATGCATATAGAATCTTTATAATTAAATAAGGGTTCTCCTTAATCCTCTATTTAATTTTCATAAAAATTGGTAAAATAAATAAGTAGATAATCTATGAGAAGAAATGTTACCGTAATAAAAAAAAATCAATAAAACTATCGAAGTCAAAGATCGAGATAAATGACTATCTTATTCCTCATAAGAAATTCATGTTTTAGAAACCTGTACGCAAATATTCGTCGAACGAAATTGAAATAGTACCTTCGAGAGAGATAGTTTTAGAAACCTGTAAGCAAATATTCGTCGAACGAAATTTAGAAAAAGAGAAATTGAAATAGTACCTTTGAGAGAGATTAAGACTCAATGGAAATTTTGAAGTATGACATGTGTAACCAGTAAATTATTTGTCAATGGATTGTTTTTATTAAATTTTTAAAGAGGAGTGTGCGCGTATCTGTGTTCTAAAGCTAAAGTTAAGAAAGGCATTTCAATTGGGTGGGTGAGTACTTGTTTGGTTCCATCGATTCCAGTGGTAGGGTGGTGGCTAAATGCCCTGATAAATTTCTCGATTGAGTGGATCAACGGTTGTGCATAATCTTGATTAGGAAAAAACCGTTGAATTACTCAAATGATCAAATTATATCAGTGATAGTTTCCTTCTATCTGGTTTATTCAGGTGGAGGATATTTTAGATTTTGATCTCATTATAGAAAACTCGTTAAGAAAAATTCAAAAAGGTGGAATCGTCCCCGCTTCCCGGCGGGCATGGGAAATTTTCCCAGTTTCAGGTTTTCGGAGTGACCACCAGCCTAGTCTCATGCCCGAATATTCGTGGGGGGAGGCCCCGAGTGAGAAACCCTACCCCGCGCATGAGGGGACTGCTTTTGCTATCAGCTACCGCGAATCGGGTGTGCGGAGGGAGCAAAGGGATCTCACAAAGTCTATGTGCAATGTGTTTCTATATACAAAGTACAAAGAATAAATGTACATGATGTGAAGTAATGTGTGAAGTGTCCTAAAGTCTATAGGCTATGTACAAGTCTAAACAAAATTGACATGACAAGAGATGTGCAAATCTCCAAAAAGAGAGGCCGCCCAAAACTCCAAGTTCTGATCGCAAAAGTGTAAACCAAGCTTCATGGAGTCCTTTGGTGAGAATGTCTGCAATCATTTGATCAGTTGGACAATGTTCTACCATTATTGCTCCTTTCCTTACTTCATGTCGAACATAGTGATAATGAATTGCAATATGCTTCGACTTGCTATGTTGCATGTAGTCCTTGGCTAGACTAATAGCACTTTGGTTGTCGAATCTAAGAGGAGTGCTTGAGGAAGGATAATGACCAATATCAGCAAAGCAATTGCAGAAGTACTCCTAGTAGAACTTGCAAGACAAGGAGTGTTTGCCGAATGTGCAGTAGCCAATCCAAACTTGTGAACAATATCTTGGATAAACTTTGTTTGACGAAGAAGCAAAATACCATTGTGACGATACCTTTGAACTTGAATACCAAGGCATGAATGGATGTAACCAAGATCAACCATATCAAAGGCTAAGGATAAAACCTTTTTTACTTGTTGCATGAAAGATAGATTATTAGACACAAGTATAGTGTCATCAACATAAAGGGCCAATATCACAAAATGGTTATTTACAGTGTGCTTGATATAAAGATTTGGATCAGAGAAGCAAGAAATGAACCCCTGAGATGTGAGAAATTGATCAATCTTGATGTACCATGATCGTGAAGCTTGTTTTAGTCCATACAAAGCACGGTGGAATTGGCATACAAGATGTTCCTTTCCGGGAATTGTAAATCCTTCAGGTTGCTCCATATCTATTTCCTCCTTTAAGTCCCCATTAAGAAAAGCCATCTTAACATCCATTTGATGTATTTCCAAATCAAACTCAGTTGCAAAAGCTAGTAGTACTCAAATGCATATACTACGAACTACGGGTGAAAAAGTGTCATGATAGTCAATCCCTGCAATTTGTGAGTTTCCCTTTGCAACTAAACGAGCTTTGAATTTATCAAAGGATCCATCTGCTTTTGTTTAAGTCTTGTAAACCCACTTACATTTGATAGGAGTACGATCAAAGGGTAGATTGGTAAGAACCCATATACCTTTCGAGATCAAAGACTCATATTCAGCTTCCATGGCTTCCTTCCATTGTTCCTTTTGTGGAGAGGACATAGCTTCTACATAAGTTGAAGGATCTTCACAAACAGCCAATACGTGATTAAAGGTTTCAATATCATCATCATATACATGATTTTCACCGTGCTCAAGTTCAATAGGAAGATCAACATAGATATCAAGATCTGTAGCAGTCTCCTTTGAAACCGTAGGATGAACATCAATAGACTTGTCTCCAATATCCACCAAAAGAGTGTTGTCATCATGCAAATCATTGTCCAAAAGTAGAAAAGGAAAAGAAGTGAGTAATGTTTTTGTATCATCAGCATCATCTATGGACCACAAAGCTCCCATCAATTGCTAATTGAATATAGCATCTCGACTAACAATTGCCTTTTGAGAACTTGGATCATAAAACTTGTAACCTTTTGAGTTGTCAAAATAACCAATAAAAATAACCTTCAAACCTGAAGGTTCTAGCTTGTGTCATGTCTCTTTTGGGACATGAATAAAAGCAATACACCCAAAGACTTTGAAATGTGCAATAGAAGGAGTTTGGCCTATCCAAGCTGTGATTGGAATCTTACCAGAAGGTGCAGTAGTTGGAAGATGATTTTGAACAAAAACGACTATCAATACTGCTTCTGCCCAAAAAGAGCGAGATAATCCAGAATGAATAAGCATGCATCTGATTGCATTCAAAATTGTATGATTTTTTTTGCTCTGCAACTCCATTCTATTGGGGAGAATATGGAATGGTATACTCATGGTGGTGGATACCGTGGTTTATGCAATGATCATAAAATAAGTTGAAAATATATTAACCATGATTATTACTTCAAAGAATTTTGACTCTTCGACCAATGTGATTCTCCACGGATATTTGGTACCTCTTAAATGTGTCCAATGCTTCTGATTTATGTCGTAGCAACAAAAAGACATTTGTATACCATGAATAGTCATCAATAAAAGTAATGAAGTAACGGTAGCAAGACTTGGATGGAGGAAAGGGTCCACAAATATCAGTATGAATGAGATCCAAAAGATTATTTGAATGAATATTTGTAGACATTGGAAATGGCTTACAATGATGTTTTCCTAGAGCACAATATTCACATATCCCCATATGCGGGTGAGATTTGAGGTCTATACCTCTCACAAGATCATGACGATGAATATCAAGAAGAGGAGTACTACAGAGTTATTAATGTTGAGAATACTAGCTTAGGGAAACATAATATGTCCTTGTAATGTGGTTTTCATCATTAACTAATTAAACAAAGATGGTGAAAACACACAAAGATTGAGGCATCTAGGTCACCGCACCCAACCCTAAAGCCATTCAGACTCACCCCCAAGCACAGGGGAATAGTAGAACTATGGCATGTGGGATACATGGTGAACATAAGGCCTTATGCATAAAGCCTAAATCCATAAGCCTTTATGCATAAAGTCTGCAGGGCTTAAGCATAAAACCCTATGATGATTAAGTCTTTATGCATAAAGGCCTTATGCTTAAGCGTTCACCCATAAGGCCTCTATGAATAAGGTCTCTATGCATAAAGATTTGAGGCCATAATACATCTTGCATAAGGCTTCATGCAATAAGCCCTTATGCATAAAGGCTTCATACATGAAGCCATAGTTCATGTTGCATAGGGCTTCATGCATTAAGACCTTATCAATAGAGGCTTCATACATGAAGCCATACTTCATGTTGCATAGGGCTTCATGCATTAAGACCTTATCAATAGAGGCTTCATGCATTTGAGATGGTCAATTGAGAAAAAGAGATGCATGTGCTCTATCATAGGACAAATTTAAACGCATCAAATACACATGTTCTCTATTAGTGAAAAACTATAAAGGCATCAGATGTATACATCATAATGCATGGGACATGTGTATATCTCAAACAACCAAAACCTATAAAACTAATGTAGCTTTATACAATAACCTGCTAAATGGGTTTGGCTAGGTTTTGAGACATGGTTTTACATCCATAACTACCAAAATCTGAGGAGCTTCTATGTTTTGATCATTTAATTGATCATTTAATCAAACTACTTAATGGTTTTGTTAATTACTGGTGCAGACCCTATTTTGATCATTTGATTAAATTGTTTTAATGGTAAGGTTAATTACTAGTTTTTGTTAATTACTAGTGCAAAACCTAGTTTTGAATATAGAGCTTTCCTTAATTACAATTTTTTTGCACATAAACAGATGCAGAACCACCCATAGACAAATGCACGCTAGTTTTCTTAATTATGCTTTGCAACAATCAATTTACATTAATTAAGGTGTTAATTAAAATGAATTTCTCAAAGCTTTTTAAAAATAATCTTTAATAAAATAGGGCGCCTACCTAGGCAAGACTTTAGATCCGAGACAGAGATGTGGGGCAGCTCAGGCGAGATCAACAACAGCAACAACTTAAGCAAGATCCAGTGAGACGGTGACGGAGACACAAGTGCTCATGAAAAGCTCCAAAAAAACAGAGAAAAGGATAGCAGATAATGAAAAGTGAAAAAAGTTTGGGGATTTTTAGGGTACATTATTATAGGTATGTATTTTATCATATTTTTTGATAAATTAATAATCGTAGAGAAAATATGCTTAATTTAATTTGTGCAAGATTTAGCTTAATGGAATCTGTAAATGTGCACAAGATTATTATATGTGCATCTTGGTCTATTTGTTGGATTTGATAATACAAAGTGTCGCATCAAAAAGTATGGCACCACTATTGTGGTCGCTCCTCAACATGGTAATCTCTTTGAACTTTCATTGAATGAGGATGTTGCAAATGTTGTTACAGCTCTAGGAGATCTGGATTGTAAGCTATGGCATCATCGGTTTGCTCACTCAAATTTCTCAAAGCTTCTTGATATTCACCGTCATGATCTTGTGAGAGGTATGGACCTCAAATCTCACCCGCATATGGGGATATGCGAATATTGTGCTCTAGGCAAACATCAACGTAAGCCATTTCCAATGTCTATGAATATTCATTCAAATTATCTTTTGGATCTCATTCATACTGATATTTGTGGACCCTTTTCTCCATCCGAGTCTGGCTACCGTTACTTCATTACTTTTATTGATGACTATTCATGGTATAAGCTATGGCATCATCAGTTTGCTCACTAAAATTTCTCAAATCTTCTTGATATTCATCATCTTGATCTTGTGAGAGGTATGGACCTCAAATCTCACCCGCATTTGGGGATATGTGAATATTGTGCTCTAGGCAAACATCATCATAAGCACTTTACACGTAAGCACTTTACAATGTCTACAAATATTCATTCAAATAATCTTTTGGATCTCATTCATACTGATATTTGTAGACCCTTTCCTCCATCCAAGTCTTGCTACCGTTACTTCATTACTTTTATTGATGACTACTCACGATATACAAATGTCTTTTTGCTTTCTACGACATAAATCAGAGCATTGGACACATTTAAGAGGTACCAAATATTTGTGGAGAATCACACTATCGAAGAGTCAAAATTCTTTGAAGTGATAATGGTGGTGAATATATTTTCAACTTATTTCATGATCATTGCATCAACCACGGCATTCACCACCATGAGTATACCATTCCATATTCTCCCCAACAGAATGGAGTTGCAGAGCGAAAAAATCGTACAATTTTGAATGCAATCAGATGCATGCTTATTCATTCAGGATTATCTCGCTCTTTTTGGGCAGAAGTATTGACAGTCGTTTTTGTTCAAAATCATCTTCCAAGTACTGCACCTTCTGGTAAGATTCCAATCACAGCTTGGAGAGGCCAAACTCCTTCTGTTGCACATTTCAAAGTCTTTGGGTGTATTGCTTATATTCATTTCCCAAAAGAGACATGGCACAAGCTAGAACCTTCAGGTTTGAAGGTTATTTGTATTGGTTATTCTGACAACTCAAAGGGTTACAAGTTTTACGATCCAAGTTCTCAAAAGGCAATTGTTAGTCGAGATGCTATATTCAATGAGCAATCGATGGGAGGTTCGTGGTCCACAGATGATGTTGATGATACAAAAACATTACTCACTTCTTTTCCTTTTCTACTTTTGGACAATGATTTGCATGATGACAACACTCTTTTGATGGATATTGGAGACAAGTCTATTGATGTTCATCCTATGGTTTCAAAGGAGACTGCCTACAGATCTTGATATCTATGTTGATCTTCCTATTGACTTGAGCAGGGTGCAAATCATATATATATTGATGATCTTAAAACCTTTAATCACATATTGGATATTTGTGAAAATCCTTCAACTTATGCAGAAGCTATGTTCTCTCCACAAAAGGAACAATGGAAGGAAGCCATGGAAGCTGAATATGAGTCTTTGATCTCGAAAGGTACATGGATTCTTACCAATCTACCTTCTAATCGTACTCCTATCAAATGTAAGTGGATATGTAACACATAGATAGTGCCAAGAGTCTTGAGATCCTTCTTAATTTGCTTTGGAGTGATCAAAGATAGCCCTTTTGATGCATTTCGAGCCAATACCACTTGTTGTCTACCATGTGAAAATCTCATAACACCTTGTTGAAGGTTCATGTGGAAGTCACCAAGAGAAGCTTACCAATCGCACCCTATAATCACATCAATGAAACCCATGTGTCCAAGACCACAAAATCACCTTTCCAAGTGTATGAAGAAGACAATGTCACTTGTGTAGAAGGGCAAACAAAGGTAGCTTTCTCATTTTACCCATTTGCCACTTGCACTTGGAAGGTTATGGGTAGCTCCTTTGTAGATAACTTGAGAGAGTTTATGGATTTAGACTTATGTGTAGTCCAAGAATCCACCAAAATGTGTGCAACTCTCCCATTAATGGTTCCGACTAATCTCAAAGTATTTGGGCTCTTGCAACAACCTGCCAAAAGCTCTTGAGAAATAGAGCATATGCAAGGTGCATTTTCTGTACTTTTGGATGTATCACCACTCAAAATGATTACATGGCTCTTCCCACCAGGGTTAAATGGAAAGTCATCCTCTTCTTGGATAAAAGAGTGATCCTCCAAAGTATCATTATGTGCCTCTTTAATGCAATGCCATCCTCTTCATCCATAAGAGTCATAGTGGCCAACATCTTCGTAGACTTGCAAACATATTACCCCAAGTGACCACTTTTCTTTGCATTTAAAACACAACCCTTTGCTCCTAAACTCTTCAATATTGGGATCATCCATCGTTTGTGTCTTCTTGAAGGGTTGAAAAGTCTTCTTGACAAAACCATTGCCTTTCTTAGCCTTATTTTGAACTCCACCTTCGGGCTCTCCACCTCCAAATGATGATAGACTATCAACAATTGCACAAGGGTATCATTTGAGATCGAATTGGAGGGTAGGGAAACATGCTTATGGGAAATTCTGAAAAGATGCAGGGGGAGGAGAGCTTGAGCTCTTGCAAGCACACACACACACTCACAAAACCCTAATAGAGAACACACAAGGTGAGAGGCTGAAAATCTTCTTCTTCTCTACTCAACACTCAACACACCATATACAAGAATAAGAGTACACATAATATGAAAGGTACTCAACCAATACATACACGGGTTCTCTATAGTGTGAACCCGACTAAATGAGCTGGCGCTATAACTATGCCAGTCTCTAGAATGGCTGTCACACAGCCTGTCATCCCACTGGCCGCATATCTCCCATGATCTCACCAACCATGCCAGTGGTGTAAGTGTGGGGCCTATCCCCCAGGCGGGTCATCAGTGGGGCCACCGCCTCACTAGACAAGCTCGATATCTCAACACTCCCCCTCGAGCTCAACTCCATCTCATGTACACCAAGCGAAGCCCTGAATCGGCGGAGCTTCTCTGTACCCAATGCTTTGGTGAAGATGTCAGCTACCTGATCCTCTGTGCTGACATAAACAAGGTCAAGGTCTCCTGCCAAGACCTTCTGACGAAGTGGTAGTGGACCTCTATGTGCTTCGTACGAGCATGAAAGACTGGGTTCCTGGCCAACTGTATACTGCTAATGTTATCACAGAAAATGACAACTTTTCTATCCACTGATAGACCCAAATCTGCAAGTAGCTTCCTCAACCAAGCTACCTCACATGCTGCCATAGCAGCTCCTCTGTACTCGGCCTCTGTACTGGATAGAGCAACCGTAGGCTGCTTCTTTGCTGCTCCAAGTCACAGCAGCACTCCCCAAAGAAAACATGAATCCACTGGTAGATCTTCTATCTGAGATACTACCAGCCCAATCAGCATCTGTGTACCCATAACACCATATTAGTGAATTTGGGAAGTTCCCAGTTCCCATTTTTGAATACTTAAAAAAGGAGACATGGATAACATGTTTGTAAGTTTCTCAAAACCCTATCATATGACCTATTGTTGGAAAGCGCTTGAAAAATGGAATCTAAAGAGCTATAAAGCGCTCATTTTGGATTAGTGGTGTTCAAGTTATGGTTAATCCAAACTTTTGACCACGTGTCCCAAACTTGTGGGAAATTCCCATATTCCCCAATATGGTGTTCCATGTACACATATCTCTGTCCCAGTCTCATAGAATAGTCCACAATGCAAAGTAGACTTCACATACCTCAGTATGCGTCTCACTGCATCCAAATGCAGTTTCCGTGGAACCTGCATAAATTGACTCACCAACCCAACAGCATAGCTCAAATCTGGTCTGGTGATCGTCATATAGATCAAGCTTCCTGCTATGCGTCTATACATAGTAGGATCCTCCAAGATCTCTCCTGAATCTGCACTCAACTTGCCATTTTGCTCCAATGGCACAGAAATAGGCTTACAGCCTGTCATACCATACTTGGACAACATGTCCAAGCCATACTGTCTCTGTAGTAATCCAATACCATGTGGTGACCTAATCACCTCAATGCCCAAGAAATATCTGAGCTCCCCCAGATCCTTCATCTCAAACTTCTGTCTAAGCAAGATCTTTACATCAAAGATCTCTGCATCATGGTCCCCCGTAATGATCAAGTCATCTACATAGATGACAACAAGCACAACCCCTCTATCACCATGTCTCACATACAGCGAGAAATCTGCATTGGCTACATGAAAGCCAATAGTGACAAGATATTCAGAAATCTTGTCAGACCATGCTCTTGGTGCTTGTTTTAAGCCATACAAGGCTTTCTTCAACCTGCAAACATACTCGGGGTGACCCACATCCTCATAACCAGGTGGCTGCAACATATACACCTCTTCTTGCAAATCCCCATGCAAGAATGCATTCTTTACATCCATCTGATGTAAAGACCATTGCTTTGACGCAGCCACTGCTATCACAACTCTCACCGTTGCCATCTTGGCAACTGGGCTGAAAGTTTCCTCATAATCAATCCCATATGTCTGCGCATATCCTTTGGCTACCAATCTAGCCTTGTACTTGTTTATGCTTCCATTACTGTTATGTTTAACTTTGTACACCCACTTGCATCCAATGGCTTTCTTGCCTTCAGGCAATTGCACTAAGTCCCAAGTTTCATTTCTATATAGTGCATCCATCTCCTCATCCATAGCTTTCTCCCAACACACATTTCCAACAGCCTCATCAATGCATGTGGGCTCTACAACCTGCACAACCTTTGCCATATATGCATAGTGATGTGCCACATAACCATCATATGTAAATCTCTGCACAGGGTTCTTCACTCTCCCTGATCTTCGCAGCTTTTCATTCATGGCTTCCATAGCCTTCTTTACACCAGGTGTTCTCATAGCTGGGATCCCAAGCTCCTCATCAAGGCTCATATCTGAGCCACTAGACTCTCCATCAACATGAGAATGCCCTGCAGAAATGTCAGGCATACCAAGGGGCTCAACCACTTTCTCTTTTCCTTTACGTGATGTAGAAATCACATTTGCAGGGCTGGTATTATGACGCAGCTTGCCACTCCATGGTCTATCAACAGACCCACTAGATGAGGACTCTCCTGGTCCACTCAAAGACTGTGATTGCTGACCTGCATTCTGTGCAACCACACTTGCACTCAAATCAGCCCCAACAGCTTCTTTTTCAGCAGCATACCAGCTGCTCATCTCATCAAAGACAACATCCGTGCTTACCCTCAACTCACGTGTAGCAGGGTTATAACACCACCTGTATCCCTTTTGCTCAAGGGAATATCCAATAAACACACATTTTTCAGCTTTTGGATCCAGCTTAGTTCTCAGCTCATCTGGCACATGCACATATGCAATGCATCCAAAGACTTTCAGATGAGACAAATCTGATTTTCTACCAGTAAACCTCTCCTCTGGAGTTACATCATGTATGGCTGCAGTTGGAGTCCTGTTCATGATGTATACTGCTGTAGAAACAGCCTCAGCCTAATAGCAATGCGGCATATTCTTCTCTTCCATCAATGCTCGTGCAATCTCAGCAATGTGCCTGTTTTTCTGCTCAGCAACTCCATTTTGCTGCGGAGTGTATCTGCATGTGAACTGTCTCTGAATACCATTCTTCTTCAAAAATTCAGAGAACTCATTGGAGAAGTATTCTCCCCCTCCATCTGACCTTAGGCACTTTACATATTTCCCTGTTTTCTTTTCAACCAAAACTCTGAAATTCTGAAAGTGAGTGAACACCTCACTCTTCTCTTTCATGAAATATACCCACACTTTCCTTGTGTGGTCATCAATGAAAGTCACATAATACCTGCAGCCTCCCATAGATATGGTCTTCGTAGGACCCCATACATCTGAATGCACAACATCTAGTGCATTTCTGCTCACATATCTGTTACGTGGAAACACATGCTTTGTTTGCTTCCCAAATTGGCATGCTTCACATATTTTCTGCATACCTTCCACTTTAAATTTTGGCAGCCCTGTCATAATTCCTTTTGTCTGCATAGACTTCAATCTCTGCACATTTACATGTCCAATTCTTTTATGCTATATGTCTGTGTCTGCAACAACTCCTGAACCATTTGCAAACATCGCAGCACTCATTTCAGGCATGTCTACATTCAATGTAAACATTCTTCCCACTCTGTTGCCTTTTGCAACCAACCTGCACTTGTCTTTGAAATCTTCAACATAACACCCATCAGGGTTAAACCGAACCTGCAAACCCTGCTCAATCATCTGGCCAACTGAAACCAGATTCTTTGTTATGTTCGGTACATGAAGTACATCTGCAAGGTACTTCACTTTGCCATCCTGCATAGACAATGGCACATCTCCAACGTGGGCAATTGGATGAGCAGTGTCATCCCCTGTTTCCACAAAACCTGGTCTTTCCGGGTTTTTCATCTCCTTGAACCACTCCCCATGACTTGTCATGTGGTTCGAAGCGCCTGAATCCACATACCATACATTATCTTTTTGTGCTGCATCAACATTTTCAGACATGGCATTCACAACATGCTGCATAACAAACAACCTTTCATTATCCTCATTATTTCTGCTTGAGGATGCATAGTTGTTTTGTTGCACTTTCCCATTTTGCATGTCAGCCTGCTTCTTATAACATTCTGCCTGCACATGTCTAGGCTTACCACAATAATAGCATTCACGTGCATCATTATATTGTCTTTGCCAATTTCCACGGCCTCTTTGACTCCCCCTACCTCTGAATTTGCCTCTTCCACCTGCGTGTTGTTGTTGTTGTTGCTGATTCTGGGACTGTTGTTGTCGCTGCTGCTGCTGGCCATAATTCTGATTACCTGTTCGGCCACCTCCTTGACTGCATCCACAGCCTCCTCTACCTCGTCCTCTTCCTGAACTCGTGTAGAAGGCCTGTTGCTCTGAACTGTTTTTGCTTTGTGAAGACTGTTGGTCTTCACCCAAGTTCTTCTCGTCGATAATCAGCATAGACACCAAATCTGTAAAGTTGGGAATGTTTTCCCGAGTCTGAATAGACGTCTTAAACGCCTTGTATTGTGGCCCGAGACCACGTAGACAGACTTCCACCTTGTCATCATCATCTACTGACACACCAATAGATGCAAGGGATTCCACAATACCCTTTATCTTCAACGCATAGTCATTCACAGACATGCTCTTTTTCTCCACAGTATGAAGTTCATTCTTCAACTGTATCTTACGTGCCTTGGTATTTGTTTCATAAAGCTTTACCAAGGTGTCCCACGCCTCCTTGGGGGACTTGGCATCCTGAATGTGCCCAATCATGGTGTCCTGTATACTAATGGAAAGCCAATACATTACTTTCCTGGCTCCTTGGTTCCAGTCTTTAAACTCTTTCACATCCGCAGCAGTCGCCGGTATCTCTGGTGCCTCTTCATGCTCACCTTCTATGTAGTCCCAATAGCCTTTTCCCATCAGGAAATTCGTTAACCTGAACCTCCAAGCATGGAAGTTATTCTTATCCAGCTTCTCAGCCACAATCTGTGTTATGCCATCATTAGACATCTTGCCAAACACACAATTTTACCAGAAACTGCACTCTGGTTTTTCCTACACAACTGCTGTATTTTCTGCACAGCGGTACTGCAATCCACTCAAATGTCACAACCAGTGACCTCAATGCACATACATACACCCAATGGAAACTGTAGACCTCTTTGCAGCACCCACAGTGTCTGCACAGTCAATCTGTCTTCCTGCAGTACTTAGAACAGAGTTCTGCAGAGAATCGATGACTTACCCGCAGTGCTCGAAATCGCATGCTTTCTGAAAAACGGAGGTCCAGACGCGCCCGAAACGCGTTCTCGGCCCAAAATCTTAGTCCGAAGGACTGCATAGTTGCCCTATAGCTTTACTCCCGCGAAGAAAGCTCCTCAATCAGAGACCGTTTGCCGGTGCCTCCCGTAGAGCTCCCGACAAGGGTGTATGGCACCAACACAATAGGGAAGAGTAGTTGAAGCTCTTACCCTCGTACCGCTTCCTGTGGTTCTCTTGCTTGCAGCTCAGCCCTTAGCACGAACCAGGCTCTGATACCATGAAAAGATGCAGGGGGAGGAGAGCTTGAGCTCTTGCAAGCACACACACACACTCACAAAACCCTAATAGAGAACACACAAGGTGAGAGGCTGAAAATCTTCTTCTTTACACTAAACACACCATATACAAGAATAAGAGTACACATAATATGAAAGGTACTCAACCAATACATACACGGGTTCTCTATAGTGTGAACCCGACTAAATGAGCTGGCGCTATAACTATGCTAGTCTCTAGAATGGCTGTCACACAGCCTGTCATCCCACTGGCCGCATATCTCCCATGATCTCACCAACCATGCCAGTGGTGTAAGTGTGGGGCCTATCCCCCAGGCGGGTCATCATAGTGGCCACCGCCTCACTAGACGAGCTCGATATCTCAACAAATTCCAACATTTACTTTTTCTCAACTTCCCTTGAGGGTTTTCCAAAAGTATCCTCTGGAACCTCCATATTACCAAGCTCCACCATTTCCTCACCTTCTACATCCTCTGAGCTCAAGGCATTATTCTTTTATGTCCCTTTAGGCTTGGGTGCCATGGAAACTCACTATTTTTAGCAAATTGGGTGTAAATTTGGGTAGGGAACTCGGGATGGAAATATTAAATTCTTCACAGAAATCTTATGAGATACCCTATCCAGCTATGCAAAGACCCAATCAAGATGAAATGCCTAGATATTCTATGTTTTAGGGTTCTCAAACATATAGGCTAAAAATAAAAATTAGGCTACAGAATACTAATATCTCATTGGATTTGGATGAAAATCTAGGTATAGGATTGTGATAATGAGTACCAGCTATGCCTAAGAGGATTTGACCAAAGTCAAAGTATAGGTATGCTCTATTTTTACTTCTTGGTCAAGGTGAATCACCTAGGTTTGACTACCCAAATGAAGTCGGAATGGAGATGTTAAGGGCTTGTTGTGTAGGTATAAAGAAGTAATTTAAGTCTATATGTAGCAACCTACACTTAAATCCTAATGTGCTTAGACTAAATTGGAGTTTAGTGCTTATGTAGAAATTCCCAAAAGTGGCTCTATTTGGCTCAATTTACACTCCCACTTGCAAAGCATTGCCTCCTTCTCTCTCTAATGTATAATGTCCACTCAAACAACTCCAATGATAAAGTTTATAACATTAATTTACCCCATGGATCATAATTTTGAGAAAATTTTACCATAATTTTCTTTGTTTAATGGACGAAATCTCAATATCCAGTCAAGTAAAATGACATTCTTACAATAGCTTTTGTAATTGCCAACCTTCTTTAGGCATTGAGACATCATTGATCCATATGGCAACATGCATTTGGCATCATTGATCCATATGGCAACATGCATTTGGCATCATTTGGCTAAACCCATTGATTTACAACTGCATTCCAATCCTTGCTAAACCCATTGATTTGCAACTGCATTCGAATCCTTTTGCATGCATAAACGAGTGCCCACTTGATTTGATGAAGTATGTTGATGAAGCGCTTTTGCTTGTTGATCTCTCGGCCAAAAAGCCTTCTCACCCTCTTACCAAGGTTTGAATTCCGATGGCAAGAGTTAAGGCCAAGTATTCTCTCCTAAAACCTAATCCCTCTCCTTATTGCTTTTCCAAAAGCACTCACGACAAGGAGAGTTCAAGCCATGCTCCCCCTTGGCATCTCCACCAATGCCAAGGGTACCCTCTCAACATGCTAGATTCTAGAGCTTGCTTGAAATGAGCTTGTACAATTCATTGAGAATCTAGCAATGTAAAGAGAGTAGAGAGTTTGAGGGCTTACAATTCAAAGCATGTACTCATGCCCATGTACATTACAACCATAGCATATATTCATGATTGCATTATGTTCCTTCTTTATCAAAATCCTTTGCTCCAAATCTTGCAATAGTCAACCAATCCAAAGAGAAGCAAAACAATGCCCTTACCAAGGCATAACCAATGCAAGAAGCATCAAAAGCTCCATAGTCTTCTCTAGCTCAATCCACATGTTGATCCCATTTGCATGTATAGGAAAAATTTGATTTAATAACTATGTGGGAATGATAGGAGATAAGTAATGGATCAAGGGAATGTAAGCTGTATGCATGGAAGTGATGAGAATCCCATGATATGCAAGAATCTGCCCTAAACGATGTTTCTTCCCAAAACCCTAAAAATTATGATCATTATTATAAATCATTGATATGAGAGAATGGATTTTGGCTCATGTAAGGTGTTCCAAGGCCATAAGGATCAAGCAAAAGAGGGAGGGAAAGAAAAACGTTTGAAATAAGAAATTAATCAATATTAACGTAAAGTTTTTTCCAATTTTGATCGTGGTCCCAAATTTGATCCCAAAATTCAAAATTTGGTCCAAAATCCTTAGAATATAATCAATTGAGGTAAAGTTTTTCATATTCACTCTCTTCCCCATAAACATCAAACAAATCCATGAAAATATAGAGAAAATAACATGCAAAAATAAAAAAAAGTATCAAAATCACATATAAATTGCTATTTTCTTGCCCAAATGCATAAGAAAGATCCCCAAAATCAAGATCAAGGCTAGGATGCCAATTGAAATGGATTAAAATCAAGATTCAAGAACATATGACCAAGATTCAAAAAATGTGAGAAATTCATGCAATTATCAAGAAAGTAGAGTAAATCCATATACACATGTAATAAAAGAAGATAGGTACATACGCCTAGGTAATTTAACCTCTCACCATAGGATGGATATCAAGCTAGTAATAAGCCCTAGACATTGAAGGCCATCTCCAAAAAAGAGCCAAAGTACATGTCATGTCCAAGATATCAAAATTACAAAAGGTTCCTACAATACACCCAAGGTTCTATTTATAGTACCTTTGCCCATGGCCCATTATTTACATATTTTTGGACCTTGGTCTTGCCACATTACAGAGGCTCCACACAACAAGGCTCCACACAACAAAACATAAGCAGATTGTCATCAACGCAAGCAGATTGTCATCGGAAGTGCAAGCAGATCGTTATCGGTGCGCGGGGGGGGGAGGGGGGGGGTAAGCAGATCGTTGGGGGGCGGGGGGGGCGGTAGCGTATCGTTTCTTTCGGTGGGGGCAGCCGAAGCACAAGCAGACGAGGGGGAAAAAAAAAGAAACAGAACAAAACAAAAGTAATGGCTTCATCGCCTTTCTGTGAGGCTCTACTTCAACAAGTGAAACTCTAAGCTTGTTTGCAGGTGTCTGCGTCACCGCAAAAGGATCATGACTATCTCTTCTCTCTCAGTCGTTTCAGCGACTCTCGTTCACTCTCATCTCGGTGCCTCGTAGGTTTCGGTGCTCAGAATCAGGTCACCACAAGTGCAGAATCATCATTAGCCCAGCGTAACAACAAAACTTTTTTTTCAAGGCTTGATAACGTCATTAAGTGGTAACACCTTAACGTTCAAAGGCGCAACTAAGATTAAGCGTGAGCTGGCCTTAATTAGAACTTGGGTGTGTTTTATATTCTGTTGTTCACAGGCGAGGCTTCGGGTTTAAGCGGCCACATTCAGATATTCTGAGGGCAGCGCTTCAGTCGAGCACACAAAGTCAAAAGAAAAAAAAACAGAGAGTGATTACACTAGCATCATAGAGCTTTGCAGAGAGGCTTTAAATTTGGCACCCATACCGGAGCCTTTGACAATTTCAAGTGCCAAATGGCACCTCCGTTTTCTGGTAAAAGTGCCAACGTGGCACCTTGAAAAAACAAGGGAAGTGCCCAATGGCACCTAGCCTTAGGGGTCTAAGTGACCAGGGGTATATATCCTATATAATATACATAATATAGTACCCATGGGCAATGCTGGGCACCCTGGGTTGCGTCACTCCGGAGCTTCTGGCCAAGAACGTCGTCAAGTTCGACGAGGCGGTGTGGTTTAAGGCCGTGGTTTAAGGCCGGCTCCCAGATCTTCGCCGACGGCGGGCTTGACTATTTGGGCAACCCGAGCCTGGTGCATGCGCAGAGCATCCTGGCCATCTGGGCGTGCCAGGTGGTACTGATGGGCGCCATGGAGGGATACCGCGTAGTGAAAGCAAGAAGAATGATTGAATTATGATGCTTTTGATTGGAATAACTTGAAGGTCTTCAATAATTTAAAATTCTCTTGCTATAATGTATTTTGTGTGCTGAGAAGACGTCTTTTGAATTGTGAAAGCTTAATGCACTTACAAAACTAATATGTTTTCATTACTCAAAGTAAAGTGGTTTGTTATTAAAAGGGGCACTCAAAATTTTAGCCAAAGGTGACATTTTGACACCCATGGTTGATGGCAAAAGTGCCACTAGATTTTCTATGGCACCTAGACTTAGGTGCCAAATTTAAAGCCTGTTTGCAGCTCTCAGCCGCTTTCCTTTCAAGCCTAAAAAAATAAAAAATGAAAAAGGAAAATATGCTACGAACAAGAGGGTTTCTTGAAAATTTCTGCCTTCCATACTTACCTACCCTTTCGACATTTGGCCCAATCACTACCCTTTGTTTAGGATTTTCACTCTCTCTAAAGTTTGGACACCCACACCCTTCTCATATCCCCTCATCCATATATTTCATATTTCATGGTGCTCAAATATCTTCTCTTGTACACTTCTAGTTGGGCACCCAGTTATGTTGTACCTTGTGGATTTTATTCATATGTCTTGTAGAGATGGAGGGTATACATATGTGTATACTTTTGAGTGCACAGTATTTCTTTCACATTATTCACATGCTTCATATTTTTTTGGGGGCTTATTCACATGGTTTGAGCTTTGTTGACGTGGTTTGTGTGCCGTGTGGCCGATTTGGTGCATTTGGGTCATTGTTTTCACCTTTGTTCACATGCATTGGAGCATTGTGGTTTTTTTGGTTTATAGGCACACTTTTGGCGCCATTTGATTTATTTTTGGGCGTTCGTGAACATGCATAATGATGCCTACTTTTGGCCCTAAAAGTAGGGGATCTCTCTACTTTTCCCTCTCTAGGATTTTCACTCTAGGATTCTCTTTCTAGCCACTAAAACTCTTGAAACATCATCAATCTTGTCCATATAGGGGCCCAAAAAACATTTTTTTTACAACACTTTCATTGCATTTTTGAAGTTCCCTGTAAATTTCATATCAACAGTCATTTAAAGACAATCTCGTTTAATACACTTTCATTGCGTTTTTGAAGTTCCCACAAATTCTAAATCAACATTCATTAAAAGAGAAGGAAAACTTATGTTTTTTTATTTTTTCACTTTTAAATGCATAAAAAAATTAAATTTAAATTTTCAGATAGTGTAGCAATTTAAAATTTATATTTTATAATAGTAAACCCACCTAAAAACCGTTTTCTTTATTGATTACTATCACATCTCCTCTCTGTCCGACTCAACAACTAAAAGATTCTCTCTCTCTCTCTCTCTCTCTCTCTCTCTCTCTCTCTCTCCTCGCCAAGCTATTCTTTCATTGCAGTAGGTCTCTCTTTCAAGCTTCTCTTTGGGATCCAAGTTATCTACCATTTTCCATTGTGTCTACTATGGCACTCACAAAAATAACAAACACCTCAAATTCATCACGAGTGAGGAAGGTAGACTTGCATATTCACATGTTGAAGGGTTGTTGCAAGATCAGGGTATCCAGTTTTATCCAGTTTACGACTGGGACAATGCTTGGAGAGAAAGTTTTTGGGGGGCAAGGTACTTAAAATGAGATCAAGCAAATAAGAGAAAATACGCTTGCCCTTAAATTAACCCAATATAACTTAAATTAATATAAATTAGTCTAATTAATCAAAATTAATCAAAAATATGATAAAATGATAAACAAATGATCTTTCCATACTTAGAGTGATCCAATTTATTTTTCCATAGATGCACCATTATAAGTACAATAGTCCCTATAGGTTTTAGATGATTCACATCAAAAATGTAATTTTACTAAATTAGATTATTGATATTTGCAGGCCTTCTGCTAGTTTAGAAGAATTTTGAAAAAGAGATCATTAAAACTCCAACCATTGGATTTGCAATTTTTACTAACCACACATTCTACTAATGTCTCAGTATCTACCCACTCTTTTGATCTACAAGATTGAGGATTTTAAGTGGTAGCTATTGTGGGTACAAAAAGTGGCGTATATTATAACACTTTAAAGACCTTGAAATATTTAAAGAAAATAGACACATATCTTGAAATTTTCTCAAAAAATCAAGTTAAGCTCCATATTATGTGAAGATTTAAGGTACAAAGTGGGAATCTCATATGAGTTTATATATAAAAGATATTAGCATTTTATGGAATCAGTTCAAATTTGGGATAGGGTGTATACATTGACTTTGTACCTAAAAAAATGAGGACTTTTGATTATCTAATGCTTAATCAAATTATGCAACTATATTACCAACTTTGAATATGATGTTCCAACAAAAGAACTTGAAACAAAATTCCTTCATTTACTAGGAGAGATTAGCTACTAAAGGTAAACAAATGCCTATTTTTTTACTGTTTACAGGGTACCTGAGTGGACAAAACTGGGCACCCTGATCTTGCAACCACCCTGAATGAATATGCACCTATTAGAAAAGAACGTCAAAACGCACAAGAGAAGCAAGAAAGAAGACAGCATGGTCATTGTAATGTGGATCTTTGGGTTGATGGGTATTTATATCCTCATAATCCTTCTTCAAATTTCTCTCCACCTTTCACAGACCTACCTTCATTCATTTATTTTGTTGGAGAGGGTGAGAATGGGCTCCTTGGATATTGCAAATGCTTAAGTATATGTGATGCATGGAAGGTTCCATTTCTAAACTCACAAATTCATATCTTGCAAGTCACTTTGAGTAGTGTGCAACAAGCTCTCGAAATTGCACATAATAATATTTTACAGCTACAGAGAGAGGGCAAAGAGAAAGAGGACCACATCCTAAAGTTAGAGGATACAATCTTGCGTATGAAGAGCACACCCATGGGAGCCAGAGAGTGAAAGAGGACAATGAACAACATTCAGACACTTGCAATTGGTAGTGGTGCTCTCAAGCAAAGAATTCATGCACCAAGGTTTGTTTTCTATTCATCTTTTTGGTTATAAGTTATTCTTATTAGAGTGTATCTATTGTTTGATTTTTTTCATTACCTGTTAATTCATTATATAATATTGTTGCTATAAGTAATCTTTGTTAGTTTATTACATGACCTTTCTTAAAGATACATGTGGTGATAATGGTCCTCAAGATATTGGAGATATGTTACGTAGTAGCTGTGTAAGAAAACATGACATTCTTTTCATAATTTGAGATCCACGCTACAAGGTACGACAAATACTTGCAAATGAGATAATGAAAGATATAACTAACATTTTAGGCGTTGAGGAAGTTCAGAATGCATGCGATGAAGTGGGCATAAGCACAAAAGGATACCAGGCACACTTTGCAAACAAGGCATCACACGAAATATTTTTCCTGCCCCAAAAAGATTAAGATTAGCAAAGAGGACATGCAATGAAGATGTGTAACATAAGATTGGGGAGTACCACTGCGTCAATGATGTGCTGACCATTAGAGCTTGGGGGGAAAAAAGCAAGGCAACAATGAGAATATTGTGGTTCCTTACAACAACGAGTTCAACAATATATTTGTTGATCTACAATATCTTCTGAAAGTTATGATCTTATTCTATGGATTACCTAATAATTGTAACATTTTTCTCTTACAAAGTAGTTGGAAAAATCTATGAAAAATCAAAGCTTATTTAATTTTGTTTGTCATCATGCAAGGTGACAAAGTTAGCTTTGTGTTGAAAATGGATGAGTGTCAGATTGTGAAAGGAAAGAGGATAGAGAGAATGAGTATCACACTCATGAATGAGGCTATGGCATATGCAAAAAGTACAGAGTTATCGTCTTTTCTCAGTGAAGACACATTTGAGGGGAATACTGAGATAAACCAAACTCGTGGTAGGGAGAGGATTTGCAAGCTCGAATTTCCCTCATATAGTGTCCAATCTGAGAAAGAGATATGATGGCTTGGGGCATTTGAAGTACCAAAAGAGACACATGAAGTTCTCACTTGGATGTTTGATAGGATACCTTGGATTACCACTATCATCAAAGCATAGATTTAGGGAGAAAAACTTGAGGTAGAGGGCAAGGGCACTTATACAGTAGATTGGTATTTGGGGGGTGACCTGAAGATAATAAAGTGCTTTCTTGGGTGTCCAGAAGGTGCCAACACCCAAAATTCTTGTCCGTGGTGCATGAGAATGGTAAGGGAAAACAAACGAAAGTCCGAAAAGAAGAGGATGCTTGAGAATCAAGATATTGAGCACGACCCCATGGACGATGTTGCTGTGGCAACTAGGTTGGAGGTGTCTTGTCTGCCACCAACATGCTAGCTATACCAAACAGGCATTTGAGAGACCTAGAATGTAATCCTATAATTCCATTTGAAACTGAAGAATGTCCACTTTGTACACTACATGCATTCATGCATGTGTTTGACCATTTGCTCAAGTGACATAGATTATGCATTTACCATGCAAGGCAAAGAAGGACAAGAAGAAGCTCTTCATAAAGAGAGCAACTACTCAACTCAATTGGGTGCCATGGTGGCAATGTGCAAATTACTGTTAACAAAAAGACCTCTGGCATGAATCATGAGGTTGCACAACAAGTGTCTATGAGTGGAAATAAAGCAAGACGTTTCTGGAGAAGCTAGAAAATTCCAAGCACTTAACCAAGCCTTGGAGCTTGTGAAAGGATTTATGCAATTGTACAACATTTGACTGCACCAGTTCAAGCCTTGTAATTCTACGTGAGAAGGTTTGGCCAGACTTCAATAAGATGGTAAAACTTTTGACCAAAAGCAGGACAACCATAAAGGAGTGACAAAAATTTCAAGACGAGCTTTCTAATTTACAAAGTCCATGGTTGATACATGGAGTGAAACCAACATTACGCACTACATGGTGGTAAACATATTTGATCCTTCCTACTAGATATTAAGAGACGAGTATGAATAATTACTGACTCTCTTAAATTTTTTACAGCACATTCTTTATGCTCATAATGCATACTTCATGAATGACTATGGTTCTTTGGACATGTGGAGCACACAAGGAATGGAGAAATCTCACTATCAAGCTAGAGGAGTATATTTTAAAAACACCCAGCATGGAGGAGGGAAGACTCGTACAAATTACCTCAAGGAGATGTTTAACTGGTTTTACAGATACACTTTTGGGTGAAAATTATCCATGGAAAGGGCACGTATGAGTAATCTAGCAAGGGCAGCACGAAATAATGCCAAACAGAGAAGATCACTAAAGTGGAAAGCTGGCACAGGACCAGCACGTCATGCAACATGGAGATCTCACGAAGATGCATAGGAAAAATTTGGAAGTAGAAATAGCACTTTGAAATTGAAAGTATTTGGAATAAAGTTGCAAACATTTTGACTTAGGAAGTAAACATTTGGAAGAAAGTTGTAAAGCTTTTTGACATGAAAATAAAAAATCATTGCACCATTCCATTATATTGAAGATTTACAGTGAAAATATTTACAACGAAAAAGAGCTAATTGCTCTTGAGTCTCTTCTCTTATTGCTCCCCCTCTTCGGTAGGCATTTTCCCTCTATAACGCAAAAACCTTTTACGACTATAGTCCTTGAGTGACTTTACATCCTCCACTCCTACGCCTAGGACATAGCTTGAATAACATAGAAAATAACCTACTCAAGAAGCCCAAAAACCAAGGTCGTATCCAAAGATACGGATGACAGCACACTTCTCTATAAGCATTCCTTTATGTATATTATAAGGTATAAATGCATACCATGTATACCTAGATAGGGAGTGGAATCTCTGCATCCTTGGAGTACTTGCTATGATATATAATAAATATATTTTTGGCGATAGAAGAGACGTAGTGTGCAAGAGCGGCATCTTGCCCAACTCTTGCACGACCAGCACCACCTCCTCCAAGAAATCCATCGGCGTCGTCAAGCTCAACTCTTGCAATAGAAGAGACGTAGTGTGCAAGAGTGGCATCTTGCCCAACTCTTGCACGACCAGCACCACCACCTCTTGCACGACCAGCACCACCTCCTCCAAGAAATCCATCGGCGTCGTCAAGCTCTATCTGCATTGACAAAGAACCAAGAGGGGACAAACTAAAGTAAGAAATAATTCAAATAGACTGAAGCAATACGAATTAAACCAGATAAACTAAAGAAATAATTAATTTAGGCAACAATAATTTACCTTCTGGTTCTCATCCTCCTCCAACTTTGCTACATCCCAAAGATTGATGGAGCCCTCTTCATTTTCTTGGTCAAGTTTGGGAACAGGTTCCTTGCCAAACTCAGAAATTCCCATATCCTGCTGAAGGGCTTGAAATTCTTCCTCTGAAGAAAGAGAAGCTTCATTCTCCTTGGCTTTTTGAAAGCACAAGGACATTACTTTTGGGGTCTCTAAGAAATTTTATGTCACTTCTGTGTCCATGCGAGAAATTCATCCTTATGCTCACTCTCTACATTAAGAACACCGGCTAGCAACCTGCATTTCTTGCCATGCACTAGGCACATGTCAACACAAATCTTGATACGCAAAGCTTCTACAAATGATTCACCATGCTTGAACCATAAGCTTCCAATAGGAGTATAAATCATACGATCAAAAAATTCATCCTTTGTCAAGGACTTTGGTAACTTTGAGTGTATGACCTCATCATACAACCGTGCATACCTGTCTTTGTCATCTTCATTGGAAATTATGGCTATTTCCTTTTGTTTTGACTCCATCAAATCTTGCCTATGCTTTTCTTCCTTTCCATAGGGCTTTGACAATGGTGATTCAACATGAGAAACATCTTTTGGGTTCTCTTGAAGTGCTTTCTTTAGACTTTGAGTGTTCCCATTGGAGGTTCCCACCTCAACTTCAACATTTTCATGCCGACTAAGCCCACAAGATGATGGATTTGGAAATGACCTTTCTCGTTGTTGTGACTAGCCTCTTGTCATATCAAGAGAATTGTCAATCTTTTCCACACACCTTTGCACTTCATTTATCCCATCACCAAGATTCTTGACGCCCTCATTTATAACATTAAACATTTGCTCTATGAGAACATTGCTTTGCCGCATATGCTCACTATTTTTCCTCAAAAGCTCACGGTTTTGGAAACAAATATCCCTTTGTGCATCCTTCATAGCTTCTCGGTGATAGTAACCTTTAGCATATCAAAAGTAATGTGCTCCAAAGAAACTTATGCACTTCCACTTGTGTGCCCTGGCATGCCCTCATTCACCATGTGATCACTCATGTCATGTAAAGGCATTCCCTCTTGTTCACGGACACCCATGGTACCAAATTAGGGTTTTTGGTGCTACGGATGTCGGAATTAAAAGATCAAAGGCTTGCCATGTTTATCTCAATGAAATGAACACTTTTATCACCCTCTATCACCACTTTGAACACCCGTATACCTCTCTATTTTGACTTTAATTGAAATTCAACTATGAGGGGTTGATCATCCAAACGATCACGGAATTGGGAACTTGTTGGCTCATTGGGAAGCTCTTAACTAGTTTTCTTAAGCTATGTAGACACCTTCAATTGAGTCCATCCCATTTTTGACTGAATTAGGGTTTTCAGCTTGACAAAATCAACCACTTGATGGCTAGTTAAGGACCGCCTTAAGACACAATTTTAAGACTTCCAAAGACCCTTGAGAGATCTCAAGCGAGTTGGGACTGAATTGCACTTCTTTACCCACCACTTTAGAGTGTATGAAAATCATAAAATTTTTGCCATAGTCTCCCCACAATTTGGCCCAAATCTCAATCAAAATGCAAAAGCACTTGCCCAATATCCACTCATGATATAATGCCCAAAATGATCATCATCAAAAGCATATACATGCACATGTAGCCCTTATGCTGCTTTGACCACTAACAAACATCCATGGCATGCCTAATCAAGTAACCATTGGCTTCCATAGCCTCGGCATGCTTGCAATATAATCGATTGTGTGTCAAAGAAGAGCTTTATGCTTGCCGATCTCCCAGCCACAAACCTTTTCACCCTTGTACCTAGTCCGAATCTAGGCACAAGTTGGGGCCAAGTCCTCACAGCATATGCTTGCAATATAGTCCATTGTGTGTCGAAGAAGAGCTTTATGCTTTTCAATCTCGTGGCCAAGCCTTCCCACACCGTCATACCTAGTCCAAATCTAGGCACAAGTTGGGGCCAAGTCTTCACATCCAAGTACTTAATCCAAGTCTTCACATCCAAGTTGGGGCCAAGTCTTCACATCCAAGTACTTAATCCCCCTCCTTGTTTTGCCACTTTACCAAAAGAACTCACGAGACAAGGAGAGTTCATGCCATGCTCCCCTCAGGGCCTCTCCTCCAATGCCCGAGGTACCCTCATAAGCATAATAGATACTATGAATTGAAGTGGGATACAAGTGAAGTGTATTTGGATGTAGCTTCAAAAGGATAATATAGGAGTACTTACAATGTTTTTAGCATGACTCATGCTATTTAACTTCATCATTACAAAGAGCATGTACTCATACTTTCAACACCATATTGGGGAATATAGGAATTTTCCACAAGTTTGGGACACGTGGTAAAAGTTTGGATTAACCATAATTTGAACACCACTAATCCAAAATGAGCGCTTTATAGCTCTTTAGATTCCATTTTTCAAGCGCTTTCCAACGATAGGTCATATGATAGGGTTTTGAGAAACTTATAAACATGTTATCCATGTCCCCTTTTTTAAGTATTCAAAAATGGGAATTGGGAAATTCCCAAATTCACTAATATGGTGTTTTTCCCCATTCATCCAAAGTGTCTCCACATCACATCAATCACCACAAAAACAACATCCATATAGCATCCAAAATCATGTGATTCACAAGAACAACTCACTGATTTGCATCACTTTAACCCCTTTTTCCTTTACTCCATGGCCCTCATCAATGAACAAATCAATCAATCATATGGCAAGTAGACTCCAATTGGTTCAATGATGAATACCAATGGAGTGATGCTTGCTTAATTCTTAAGCAAATCAATGTGATGCATCACAAAATCCTTTCAATGGTAGATGTAATGACCATGCAAGAGCTTCCAATCTCTCATGATGAGCATTCCCCTCGTTGCAATTAGCATGCAAGTAGGCAAACTAATGGTATTCAAAGAACTTAAAATGTAGCCATAAGCATCCCATATACTACAATAATGATGCTTCTTTTAGAAATGGCATCAAATATTTAAAATGAAACCTTACTCCATGATTATTTCTTGAATGTTGAAGCCTTGAGACTTGAGATGGTTGAGACACAAAGAGAATGATCAAAGCTTGGTAAGCATCTCCTTCCACACCTCTTGAATGGATATTTCCTCCCGTCAGCTTTCTTCTTCCAATGTAGTAGATTTGCAGCCCCTTTTAGTCACTTATTTGCTAAGCTTAAGCTTGGCTCTTCTTATGCCAAGCTTAGGAAAGCTCTTGCTTGCTCCAAGGCCATGAAAACGCAGCAATCACACACAAAAAAAACACTATGGAAACACAGCAAAAGAAAATGCAGCCATGGAAGCCCTTATAATCTACACTTAATCTTGCAATGCTTAAAGCAAGCTTCAGCAGGCTTAAGCAGGTTAAGCTTGTAGTAGAGGATATGGAAATACAACAATACAGTTGAGCAACTCCCCACGACCATGCACATAAAAAACACATTAAAAAATGCAATAGTTTAAGTTCCTTATTGTCTAACTTATGCCTTGCAATGCTTAAGCCAAGCGTAAGCAACGTTAAGCTTGCATCAATGGCATTGAAAAATGGTTAACGTAGCTCAGTTAATCTAGCAATTAATGCACAAATTTAGTGCTTAATCCAAGGAAGAAAATGATACAACTAAACAATGCGGCTCAACTTAAACAATCATAAGTTTCCTAAGTATATTCTTAATCGGACAAAACGGCAATGCTACCTCCTCAAAATGGGGCATAACTCTGCTTAGGTTTTCTCCAAAGTACAAAAGCCGTGAAGCTCTATTGAAAGGTTACTTTTAGGGAGGTCTTGGAAGGCACTATCAAAACCCTAACACAATGTTGATCAATGGCATCAAGAGATGAACCCTATTTCCCTCAGAATCTAGCATGTGGAGAAGAAGAAACATAAATGTTTTGATTAGGAGATGTTAATCAAGATTAATAAAAATTTCTCCCAAATTTGGTCCCTTTTTTCAAATTTTGGAGCGGCGGCCATAGACTTTGGTCCTCAGCCAACCCCCATGACCCCAAAAATTTAATCAATTCAAAATTTAAAGAAAATTCTAGCATTCCACACTCCCCATGCCGCATTTCTTGATCAAGAAATCAATCAAAATCAAGAAAATTTTCAAGAAACTCCAAGAAAATCAAGAAAATGCAAAAATATTAAAATATTTCAAAAATTTTGGATCAAAGACAAGGCTCTAATACCACTGTAATGATGGAGAAAAGAAAGAAAGAAAGATTGCACTCATAATGGAGTACCACATGCACTCATGATGGAGTACCACATGCACTCCCACCATAGCCATGGAAGCATGGAGCTCCAAGAAGTATGATTTCATTAGTAAAAGACGGTGTTATGCCCCTGGTTACAATATTCACTTATATACTTGCCCACCTTTTCACACTCATTAATGTTGGGCCTCCATACTTGCCCGGCCATATCTATGCCCATGGGCTCTCTTTGAGTCTATTCCAAGCCCCCTTCATTTACAAGGGTGCAGTTCACGACGTGAAGCGAACTTCATGAATTTTTTCAAATTTGATTATTTTTTTTGCAAGGATTGGTTTACGTTGTAAAATAGCAGTGTTTCATGTCGTGAAACCTTAAGGCATAAAACTGACTTCACAAATTTTATTAAATTCATTTTTCTTTTTTACAGCATAAGGTCTTAAGACGTGAACTTATTATGCTGTGAAACCCTCAGGGTGCAGCTCATTGCGTGAAGCCGACTTCACGGATTTTATCAAATTTGACTTTTTCTTTTTGGATATTGTTTCACGCTCTAAAACAGCACGGTTTCACATTTGACACCTTAACGCATGAAAATGACTTCATGGGTTTTATTAAATTTGATTTTTTTGAATTTTGTTACGTGACTCCTTAAGCCACGTGAATCGCTTAGGGCGTAAAACACCTTATTTTTTGGGTGGACTATTTCATGACTTGAAATAGTAGGGTTTCATGTTGTGAAACCTAGAGGCGTGAAACAGAGTTCATGGATTTTTTTAAATTTGATTATTATTTTTTGTCGAGAAACCCCTTTCACATCGTGAACCAGCAGGGTGAACTTCACGGTGTGAAGTGGACTTCACACATTTTATCAAATTTGATTTTTTTCCACGGGGACTATTTCACGTCGTTAAACAACAAGGTTTCACGCCGTGAAACCTTAAGGCATGAAACTAAATTTATGGATTTTATTAAATTATATATATATATATATTTGCCGCATGAAACCTACACGCATGAACAACTTAAGGTGTGAAACCACTAATGTGTGAACCACTTGAGGCATGAGACACCATTTTTATTTACAGGGCATGTTTTATGCTATGAAATAGTAGGGTTTAACGTTGTGAAACCTTGAGGAATGAAAGAGACCTCACGAATTTTATTAAATTTATTTTTTTATTTTTTTACCAACAACGGACCCCCCTTTCACGTCATGAATCAGCAGTGCAGTTCACGACATGAAGTGGACTTCACAAATTTTATCAAATTTGATTATTAATTTTTTATCAACGTACGCCCTTTTACACTGTGAACCAAGAGAGTGGAGTTCACGGTGTGAATTGGACTTCACATATTTTATCAAATTTGATTTTTTTGAATGGGGATTGTTTTACATCGTGAAAGCTTAAGGCATGAAATGAACTTCATAGATTTTATTAAATTTGATTATTAATTTTTGGTCGACGGATCCCTTTTATGTCATGAAGTAGCAGGGTACAGTTCATAGCATGAAGCAGACTTCATGGATTTTTATCAAATTTGAACTAATTTTTGCGGGCACTGTTTCATGCCGTGAAACTGCACAGTTAAATATTAAGGTTTGAAATAGACTTCACATATTTTATTAAATTCATTTTTTTGCATTAGACCTTTAGGTGTGAATGGTTTAAGGCATGAACCGCTTAAGGTGTGAAATGCCTTTTTTTTCGAGAACTATTTCACGCCATGAAATAGAAGGGTTTCATGCCGTGAAACCTTAAGGCATGAAATGGAATTCAAGGATTTATGAAATTCAATGTATTTTTTTACTACATGAGGCCTTAAGCCGTGAACGGCTTAAGGTGTGAAACCCTTAACGCGTGAACCGTTTTAGTCTCGTGAAACACCTTTTTTTTGTGGGGACTGTTTCACGTCATGAAACAGAATAGCAAGGTTCCATGCTGTGAAACCTTAAGGCGTGAAATTAACTTCATGGATTTTATTAAATTCAATTTTTATTTTTGGCCGCATTAGGCCTTAAGGCATTTACGGCTTAAGGCGTGAACCACTTAAGGCATGAACTGCTTAAGGCATGAACTACTTAAGGCATGAGACGTCTTTCTTTTTGCGAGGACTGTTTCACGTCATGAAAGAGCAGGGTTTCATTCCCTGAAACCTTAAGGTGTGAAACGGACTTCACGTATTTTATTAAATTCGATTTTTTTATGTCGATGGACCCCTTTTCACATAGTGAACAAGCAGGGTGCAGTTCTTGGTGTAAAGTACACTTCATAGATTTTATTTTAAAAAAATTCACGAGGACTATTTCACGCTGTGAAATAACAGAGTTTCATGCCATCAAACCTTAAGGCGTAAAAGGGACTTCATGGATTTTATTAGATTTGATTTTTTGTTTTTTTAACCGATGGACCCCTTTTCACGTCATGGTTCACGACATGAACTAGACTTCCCAAATTTTATCAAACTTTATTTTTTTTGTGGGTAATGTTTTATGCTTGAAACCTTAAGGCGTTAAATGAACTGCACAGATTCCGTTAAATTAGATATATTTTTAACTTTTTTTTTGCCACGTGAGGAAACCCTTAAGGGGTGAACTAGTTAAGGCATGAAACACCTTTTTTTTTGGGGGGGGGAACTATTGCATGCCCTAAAACCTTAAGGAGTAAACCTTCATCAAGGATTTTATTAAATGTTATTTTGTTTTATTTTTTTTGATTGACGGACCCCAATTCAAAACGTGAAACGATAGGGTGAAGTTCACGATGTGAAGTAGACTTCATGGGTTTTATCAAATTTGAATTTTTTTTGTGTTACTATTTCACTCCGTGAAAGAGCAAGATTTTAGGCCAAAAACCTTATTTTTTATATTTTTTTGCCGATGGACCCTCTTTCATGTGGTGAACTACCAGGGTGCAGTTCACGGCGTGAAGCGGACTTCATAAATTTTATCAAATTTGATTTTTTTTCTCGGGGACTGTTTCATGCCGTGAAATAGTAGGGTTTCACACTGTGAAACCTTAAAGTATAAAACTAACTTCACGGATATTATTAAATTTGATTTATTTATTTATTCCCAAGTCTTTGTTTTTACACGGACTATCTCACGTGTTGGGCAGTTGGCTAACCCACGGGACTGGCTGACTGATGGATCCCCAAAAATGAGACTAAATTATGTTATGGTATGATAGATGAAGTAAATCCCGGATAAAATTTGTTCTATGGAAAAGAAGCAATGGCTGTGCTTCTCAATGAGGAAAAAATCGTTGGTCTCTATATGATCTAAGTGCAAGTATTTTCCTTGATTTTACTATGATAATTTTTATGGGTTCGATCAAATCAGTTCAGTTAGTTAAGGCTCTTGACTACGTTAGAGTAAAAATATCCTGGAGGAATTGCCTGTGCTTTCCGAGCAAGGGAAGTTTTTTCGGGTTCGATTTTGGAATAACCGAGTGATTAGTCTCTTGTCCGGATATTCGTGGGCGAGGCCCCGAGTGAAGGACCCTACTCCACGCAAGAAGTGCTACTTCCACTGCTAGCACCCCAAGATTCATTGCGCAGAGGGGACAAGGATCTTTCACATCACATCACATCACATCCATTCACATCACATCTCATCCATTCACATCTACCTAGATCCACATCACATCACAATCATCCACCTTACATCTCATCCATCCATTCACATTATATCACATACATTTATATTCATTCAGATCCACATCTCATCACATCACATCCATCCACGTCACATCTCATCCATTCACGTCTCATCACATCACATTCACATTCATTTACATCCACATCATATCATATTCACATTTATTTACATCTCATTATATCATATTCACATTTATTTACATCTCATCATATCATATTCACATCACATCACATCCATTCACATCACATCACATCCATTCACATCTCATCACACCCATTCACATCCATCACATTCATTGCATCCACATCACATCACATATATTCCATCCACATCTATCCTTATCACATCACATTCATTCCATCCACATTACATCCTGTCCACATCTATCCACATCAAATCTCATTCATTTCATCCACATTACATCACATCCACATCTCATCACATTCATCCACATCCATCCATTCATTCACATTCACATCTATCCAAATCCATCCATTCTTTCACTTGTACATCATCTATCCACATTCATCCATTCATTTTACCATAGCTTCTCAATTTTTCTTAAAAGTGTAAAATTTTGTCATAAAAATATGATAGTAGTTTCTCTTTTATGCGTAAAATCAACTATGAATTTAAATCATAATTTTAACCATAATCAAAAACTTAATTATGATTATCCCACTAGATTAAGCTCATTCCATTATTTCTCTTTTCCCAAATTGATAGGATAATCTATTTCTCATTTAGAATAAATCAAAGTAGTTTTTAACTACTTATAAATAATCTAAAAGAAATAACCATTATCTAAACTACTTATTTATGTAGTTTTCAACTACTTATAAATAATCTATAAGAAATAACCATTATTTTGCTAACACAAAATCATAAAAAAATTATTTTCTTAATCTCTAGCTTATCAAGCCTATAGTTTAGCTTTGAATTAAGAGACTATCATGAGAAGCCTTCTTTTTTAACGGATTTAGCCATAAAGATGGCTATTCTTTTAGAGAGAGAACTTTACTTAAAGAAAGTGTTACAAATAAGCATAAAGATTAACTTTCTCTTAATTAAGCATTAAGACTTTAAGGGAAAGCTTGTTGAATTAAAAAATTTATTTCGAAAGCTTCTCAAGCTTGAGAGAGGTTGAGAAGAAGTGTGAGATCCCTGTTCCCACCGAGCAACAGATTCGGGATACTAGCAGCGGAAGTAGCGCTTCTCGCACGGGACAGGGGTCCCACATTCGGGGCCTCGTCCATGGATATCCCGACAAGAGACTAATCCGTCGATTTTTCCAAAAACCGGACTCGGAAAAACTTCTCTTACCCGAAAAGCACGGGCGATTCCACCAGGATAACTTTTTTTTTTCTCTAACATAGTCAAGACCATTACTGATCAAGCTGATCCGATTGTACCTATAAAGATACTCGCTCAGATCAAGGAAGAAAATTGCACTTGGATCATTGGGATCAACGCTTTTTTCCCCATCAAAGAGGCACAGCCGTTGATTCCTATCCATAGAACAATTACTATCCGGGATTTACTTTATCTATCGTAATAACAGAAATTGAGTCTTGATTTACAGATCCATCAGTCCAGCCTAACCCCATTCAGTCCGATGGGTTAGCCAACCGCCCAACCACTGTAGTGATGGGATCCAATTAGGAATTTGGTTAGGTTTTGTCCTGGGTACCAAGGAAAAGAGTTCCCAGGCCCCCTAGCCGGATCCCATCACTTACACACCCAATATGAAATTGCCTTTTTCACAGATTCAATCAGTTTTAAAACAATCCTTTAATGAAACCATAGAATCACTGATCACAATGTTCCAAATTATCCGGTTGATTCTTAATTTCCCATCATTCCTTCATCAGAGTATCTATGGCATCATTGGCAACTAGAACGCTCACCACCTGTCCACTGAGGGGCCTTTTCAATAGTTCCTAGCCCATAATACTCGGCAATATAATCACTTATAAAAATCCAGATGGACTCTCATTGAAGATCAGCAAGATCAACCAACAGATCCATAAAAAGAGCCATGGACTCATCCATTGAAGACCAGCAAGGTCAATCAACCAGATCCATGCCCGGTTTCACAAAACAACTCTTACTCCTTGTTCCAATATCTTCCTCGATGCACGCGTGGGTATCCTAGGCGACCGAGAGCCCGAGCACCGTATGGTCAGCACCCTCTAGGATCCTTCGCAGGTGACCTAGCGCTTCACTCATAGGCCGCTTCCTTGGTCCCTCATCCACCGTACCGGAAGCTCACCATTTTAATCTAATCGAGGCTGGTCAAGACCTCGGCCAACCTTGCTACGCGAGACGTCCACCATTGACTCTCCGTTTTAGCAGTTGCAACTTTATCAGTTAGGTCTCCACGACCTTAATCACAAGACAGTCAAAATGCTTCCCTAGCATTCTTGACATAAAACAGCCATTTACAAACAGTATTTACAAATAGTTTACAAATACAGTTTCTATATAAACTCTCATTTTTCCACATTATCCCTCATCAATCCACATTACTTATTCCACATTCCATTTATATGTGTACTCATCCCATCACATCATTTTCCATCTCATCACTTTAGATTCCTTCACATCACATATCATATATTCACATCCATACATATATCCACATCCACATCCACATTCACATCCATACATCCACATCTACATCCATGCAACTATTTTCACATCCACATCTACATGCACATTCACATCCATACATCTACATCTACATGCATACATCCACCTCCACATTCACATCCACATCTATACATCTACATCTACATGCATACATCCATATCTCCATGCATACATCCACTTCTACATTCACATTCACATTCATACATCTACATCTACATGCATACATCCACATCTACATCCATGCATCTACATCCACATCTACATCCACATCTACATCCATGCATCTACATCCACATCCTCATTCACATCCATACATCCACATTCACATTCATATCTACATGCATACATCTAATTATGTAACTCTTCACTACCATTCATCAATAACTTCATAAGCATTCAAAAACCATTCCAATTAAGCTTCTCAAGCTTGAGAGGGGTTGAGAAGAGAGAAACATTGAGAAATTATAGAAAAGATCAAAATTCACCACTTACCTTACAAATTGCTTGATTCTTTGTTCACGGTAGAGGCCCCCAACCAATCAATTGGTTTAGTATGTTGAAGGAGCCACCAATGGAGATTGAAGAAAGAGGGAAGCTCCAATTTCTTACAAATTGGAGAGAATTTTAGAGAATAGTAAATATTAGCATTATTTCAGCATAGTTCTAGAGCATAGTTCTAGAATAGTAAAATTCTCCTCCTTTTTTTCAAAGGATTCATGTTCTATTTATAGGAGAGGGAGGCTCTAACCAAAGCTAACTGATTTCTAGAATTTTCCAATTTCAGTTTGGTTGAATTTGGACTAGATTTGGACCTAGTTTGGTTCCTTTTTGATTTGGTTTGGTTCCCTTTTGATTTGGTTTGGTTCAAGAGAGAGGAGAGATAAGAATATCACATTATTTTTGAGTTTAAAACTCATTCAAGCATGTGAGATATGCACCTCCTTTAATGGACTCCCCTTCCTTACATATGTGTCAAAATGGAATGATTATATGCAAAATATCTCATATTTTTAATATTGCTCATAGTTTTTTACTAATAACCTTGTACATTTTCAACTCTTCATCTTATGTGAGCATTTACTCATTTTTGGATACTCAATTTATCTCATTTTTTTGATATTACTCATAGTTTTTTACTAATAAACCTTGTACATATTCAACTCTTCATCTTATGTAAGCATTTACTCATTTTTGGATACTCAATTTATCTCTTTTTTTCATATTACTCATAGTTTTTTACTAATAAACCTTGTACATATTCAACTCTTCATCTTATGTGAGCATTTACTCATTTTTGGGTATCTTCTTTTACAAATAGGATTTATCTCCTCCCTACACATGGATTGATACTATTGGCCCATAAGAACCTTAATCGGACCATAATCTAAATTTTTTTGAAAATCTAGACCCTTAGGCTAAGGTCCTTCATATCCATTTTCAATTAATTCTAATTGCACATTGGGAAAGTTCTTTTTGAATTTTTGTTTCAGGAGAACTTATTTTAATAAGATGATTATTTTTCTATCTAAAAATATTCATAATCTGAATATTCTCTCTCTAGAATATTTTCTCTCTCTATGCCAAAACAGGCAGAGACAAGATCTCTTATATTTCAGAAAAGGGAATTGATTACAGGGGAATATGCTGGACATTTTGAGAGGCTGGGGAGGAATCTTACATTCACTCCTACTTGAAAAACGCGAGATGTCCTCATCTCGCAACTTGGGATAATTTCGCAAGATGCATGAATATGAGACTTAGAGAAAAATTAATTAAGATTAACCACAAAAAAAAGTCTCAAAGAGAGTAAGATTCGAGATAACAACAAGATTTAAACGTTATTCATTCTTGAAACATATACAGTAAAGATAGAAAAACTCTTTACACTTCCATAAGTCCGTCCATCATATGATCACAAAAGCAGCACTCACAAGCTGTGCACGTATAAGGTAACTCATCTATGGGAATAATTCTGTTGGTTATTGCTGCACCTATCTCAGTGGTATGAGGTGATCTAACAAAAGGACCTCTCAGAGGCAAGCCAAAAACGGGGTAAAGGCATATCTTTTGATGAGGAAGAAAACACGCCAGTAAGAAGTAAGAAAACTCGCTCAGAAAACCCAAGGTGCCTTGATCTCATGACGCAGTAGTATCGGGGACCCAAACCCAAAGCTTCAATAACCATGGCCAGCAGGCGGACATTGTTACGAAAGTGCTGCTGACCCCAGGGTGTTACCCTAGTTATGTCTTGATAGGTCCGCCATTTGGTCTGAGCTACAGAAGTTCCCAAGTGAGGAGAAAGTGAGCGCTCATACTGTTCTATAAAATCTTTCTTCACAGAATCACTTGCGTCTTGAAGGTGAGAAATCATCATGGATAAAACTAATTCCTGTTGCCAAGCCATGAAGGAGATTAAGAAGAAGGGAGATCAATGGAAGTAAGATTACTGTATGAGCGATAGGTAAAAGTTACGACTTATATAAAGGAAGGAGCTAGTGTAACTTAGAAGCCAACGGTATCTTGTCACTGAAGTTTTACCGTCTTTCCATGATTTGGGTTTGGCACATATTTCTATGAAATACATTAAGAACTTTGAGATGAGGAGGTAAAAGAAGCTTGTAGGCTAAGTCACCTACTTTCATTGAATTCAGATATAAGGCTCACAATATCTAGGGGATAACTTCTTATACTCCCCAAGAGATAAAGAACTTCGACTTCTGGACCGTACTCGAATGAAAACCAAAACCTTGGTATCCAAAACACCGATTTTCACTTCTGAACTCATTGTTCTGAATCCTTAAAATAGGCGTGACTCCTAAGAAAGGGTCTTTCTTTTTTAAACAGAATCTTTCTTTTATTTTAGAGAGGGAATAATTATAAGATCAAAAAGGGATATTCTTACTCCTGTATACCTCGAAGGCTAGAGGAGAATCTTACATTCTACCCCACTTAAAAATGCGAGATGTCCTCATCTCGCAAGATAGAGGACAACTCTTTTTCTTAAGATCCAATTTATTCTAGGGTTCCTTATATTCTAGTCAACTCAACAGAATACTAGGATAAATATCCCTTATATAGAACTCATCATTAAATATAATTCATTCGGATCATAACATGCATATTTTTAACGCGATAATGGTCCATTAGACCGCAAATTTCTTTCTGAACATTCCTCCATGGAAATTTCAGTCAAGTAAGTTCTCAATTTGTCATCCCTTAACTTGGTCTACCGGTCAAGTGTTAACAGTAGCAATCTGACAGCACAATCCACTAATCTCATAGTGATTTGCTGAATTCATTATCATCATTCCAGTTATGAATATCATCACAGGGACTCGTCCCATTCACCCTCATTGTGGTTTCGTTCAGGTTATTATATTTCAACTAAATTTCAGAAATCATCATTTTTCAATCAGCATCCAAATCAATTCATCAATTCTCAAACAGAATTAAAAATCATATCAACCACATTCGAAATCATCATCTGGATAGCATTAACGCTTATAATTTCAAGTCTTAGACTTACTCGTATATACTGCCGGTAAAGAGCTACAGTTATACCCTCGATATATACGGGTAGTCATGGTACTTGGAACTATAAGGTAAATACTATCATGTTTAGGCCTCAAGCAAGTCCGAGATTCCATACAATTGCGGTACTTCCAATTGAAGACCCAATTGCTAATTTACGAATTTTCAGTTTGAATATCAAATTGTATGAATTATATCATACAATTACAACCTTTTTGTGCTTCTTGATAAATTTTTGACATCTTTGACTTCTCAGTTGATCTTTATTAGTCAATTTGCTCTGATACCAACTGTGAGATCCCTGTTCCCACCGAGCAACAGATTCGGGATACTAGCAGCGGAAGTAGCACTTCTCGCGCGGGACATGGGTCCCACATTCGGGGCCTCGTCCACACGGATATCCGGACAAGAGACTAATCCGTCGATTTTTCCAAAAACCGGACTCGGAAAAACTTCTCTTACCTGGAAAGCACGGGTGATTCCACCAGGATAACTTTTTTTTTCTCTAACGTAGTCAAGACCATTACTGATCAAGCTGATCCGATTGTACCTATAAAGATACTTAGTCAGATCAAGGAAGAAACTTGCACTTGGATCATTGGGATCAACGCTCTTTTCCCCATCAAAGAGGCAGAGCCGTTGATTCCTATCCATAGATCCGGGATTTACTTTATCTATCGTAATAACAGAAATTGAGTCTCGATTTACGGATCCATCAGTCCAGCCTAAGCCCATCCAGTCCCATGGGTTAGCCAACCGTCCAACCACTATAGTGATGGGATCCAATTAAGAATTTGGTTAGGTTTTGTCCTGGGTACCAAGGAAAAGAGTTTCCAGGTCCCCTACTAGCCGGATATTCATGCAAAAATAAAACTAGTCACACCACTTACACACCCAATATGAAGTTGCCTTTTTCACAGATTCAATTAGTTTTAAAACAATCCTTTAATGAAACCATAGTATCACTGATCACAATCTTTCAAATTATCCGATTGATTCTTAATTTCCCATCATTCCTTCATCAGAGTATCTATGGCATCATTGGCAACTAGAACGCTCACCACCTGTCCACTCAGGGGCCTTTTCAATAGTTCCTAGCCCATAATACTCGGCAATATAATCACTTATAAAAAGATCAGCAAGATCAACCAACAGATCCATATAAAGAGCCATGGACTCATCCATTGAAGACCAGCAAGGTCAATCAACCAATCAACCAATTATGCCAAAAATTCCTCTTTTACCATTTAATTTCTTGGATCTCAATTATCATGGGAATTCCTCCTTTTGCATAAAATAAATTTACCAGAAGTTCCTCTTTTATCATTTAACTACTTGGATCTTAAATATCATGGGAATTTCTCTTTTGTATAAAAATAAACTTACCAAAATTTACTCTTTTCTCATAATCAATTAATTATGCATAATTACAAAAACATTATTTCTCATGAATATGATGAAAATCATTCTTTTTGCATAGGATGTCCATTTCTAGAATATGTTAGGAAGTCCTCTTTTAGCATTTTTTAGCATTATGTATAAAAATAAGATATGTATTATTTTCTAAAAATTTTACCATAGCTTCACTACTATTAGTGATAATTCTCAACTTTTCTTAAAATTGTAAAAGCTTGTAATGAAAATATGATAGTAGTTCCTCTTTTATGCTTAAAGTCAACTATTAATTTAAATCATAATTTTAACCATAAACTTAATTGTGATTATCCCACTAGATTAGGCTCATTCCACTATTTCTCTTTTCCCAAATTGACAAGATAATCTATTTATCATTTAGAATCAATCAAAGTAGTTTTTAACTACTTATAAATAATCTAAAAGAAATAACCATTATTTTGTTAACACAAAATCATAAAAATACCAGTTTCTTAATCTCTAGCTTATCAAGCCTAGAGTTTAGCTTTGAGTTAAGAGACTATCATTGAGAACCATCCTTTTTCAAGGGATTTAGCCATAAAGATGGCTATTCTTTTAGAGAGAGATACTTACTTAAAGAAAGCATTACAAATAAGCATAAAGATTAACTTTCTCTTAATTAAGCATTAAGCCTTTAAGGGAAAGCTTTATTTGAATTAAAAAAATTATTTAGAAAGCTTCTCAAGCTTGAGAGGGGTTGAGAAGAAGAAAGTCATTGAGATAAATTGGAAAATCCACACATGTAAAATAGGCACCTACCTCAAGAGTCCCCCTCTTCTCATTACCAAGGTGTCAAAAATGCATCATTATTTCAAAATATCTCATTTTTCTAGTAATATCTCATAATTTTTAACTAATAAACCTTGTGTGCAGTCAACTGTTCATCTTATGTGAGTATTTACTCATTTTTGGGTATTTTCTTTTATTCTCTTTGATTTATCTCATACCAACACTTGGATTAATCCAATTGACCCATTGGACCATAATCTAAAAATTTCTGAAAATGTAGCGGCTTAGGCCAAGGTCCCTTATACACATTTTTAATTAATTCCAAATGCACATTGGAAAGTTCATTTTGAACTTCTGTTTCAAGGAAATCCATTTTAGACACTAGGAGGATTTTTATATCCACAGATATCCCAATTTTAGATTATCTCTCTCTAGACATTTTTCCTCTCTAGGGCAAAATAGGGTAGAACAAGATCTTTCTCCTATTTTCAGAGAGGGGAATAATTTCAAGAATAGAAGGGGAGGTTCTTATACTTTTACTCCTCAAAAGCTGGAGAGAGGAATCTTACTCCTCAAAAGCTGGAGAGAGGAATCTTACATCCTACCCCACTTAAAAAATACGAGATGTCCTCATCTCGTAGTAGGAGGATAAACTCTTTCACCTTAAGATCCAACTGATTCTGGGGTTCCTTATAGTCTGGTCAACCCATGCAAAATCCTGGGATAAATATCCCTTCTAGAAGAAGAACATATAGAGTTCATTATTAGAGAACAATTCATTCAGAACATATCATTCATATCCTTAGCACAATAATGGTCCATCAGATCGAAAATTCTATATGAACATTCCCCACGGAAATTTCAGTTATGCAAGCGCTCAATTTGTCGTCCCTTAATTAGATCCACTGGGTCAAAGGTCAAATAGCAACAATCTGTCAGCACAATCCACTAATCTCATAGTGATCTGCTGAAAGTTATAATCATCTTCTAGTTACTAACATCATCACTAGGATTTGTCCCATTCATCCTCATTGGCTTTGTTCAACTTATCTTCTTTCAACCCGAATTCAGAAATCATCATCTTTAAATCAAAATCCAAATCAATTCATCAATTCTCAACCAAAATTCAAAAATCATATCAACCAACATTCGAATTCATCTTGTGTATAGCATTTTTGCTTATAGCTTCAAGGTCTTAGATTTACTCATATATATTGTCAGTAAAGAGCTGCAGATATATCCACGGTATATATGGGTAGTCATGGTCCTTGGAGCTATATGGTAAATACCATCATATCTAGGCCTCAAGCAAGTCAGGGATTCCATACAGTTGTGTACTTCCATCTGAATACCCAATTTTTAATTTATGAATCTTCATTCTGAATATCAATTTGTATGAATTTCATCACACCATTACAATCTTTTACTACTCCTCCATAAAATTTTGGCATTTTTGGCTTCTCGGTTGTTCCACTTTAGCCAATTCGCTCTTCTGAAAGATCCATGCCCCCCCCCGCGCAATGAATTCAGGGGTGCTAGCAGCGAAAGTAGCATTTCTTGCACAGGGCAGAGCCTCTCACTTGGGGCCTCGCCCACGAATATTTCGAAAAAGAGACTAATCCCGTTCCACATCATTTCTCGTTATTCCACCCGTTCCACATCATTTCTCGTTATTCCACATTCTTCTACATCAATTCACATTGCTTATTCCACATTCAGTCATATGTATTCCCATCGTCTTCATCAATTCTCATCCAATCACATCATATTACATCTCATCACATCTATCCACATCTATTCTCATCCATTCACATCTACCCATATCCACATCACATCCATTCACATCTACCTAGATCCACATCACATCACATTCATCCACCTTACATCTCATCTCATCCATTCACATCTACTCATATCCACATCACATTCATTCACATCACATCTCATCCATTCACATCTATCTAGATCCACATCACATCAAATTCATCCATTCACATCTACCTAGATCCACATCACATCACATTCATCCATTCACATCTACCTAGATCCACATCACATCTACCTAGATCCACATCACATCACATTCATCCACCTTACATCTCATCCATCCATTCACATTACATCACATCCATTTATATTCATTCAGATCCACATCTCATCACATCACATTCATCCACCTCACATCTCATCTATTCACGTCTCATCACATCACATTCAAATTCATTTACATCTCATCATATCATATTCACATCACATCACATCACATACATTCACATCTCATCACACCCATTCACATCTATCACATTCATTGCATCCACGTCACATCACATATATTCCATGCACATCTATCCTTATCACATCACATTCATTATGAACACATTACATGACGTACACATCTATCCACATCACATATCATTCATTCCATCCACATCTATTAACTTCTCATCACATTCATCCATATCTATCCATTCATTCGCATTCACATGCATCCATTCATTCACATTCACATCCATCCATTCATTCACTTGCACATCTATCCACATCCATCCATTCATTCACATGCACATCTATTCACATCCATCCATTCATTCACATTCACATCTATCCACATCCATTCATTCATTCACATGCATATCTATCACATCACATCTCATTCTCATTCATTTACATCACATCACATCCTTTCACATCTCATCACATTTGCATCCACATCCATTTTCATCACATCACATCCTTTCACATATCATCACATCTTATTCACATCTCATCACATTCACATCCACATCTATTTACATCACATCACATCTCATCCACATCTTATTCACATCTCATCACATTCACATCCACATCTATTTACATCACATCACATCTCATCCACATCTTATCACATCGCATTCACATTTAGTACCGTTTTCTACTTTCGATATACCGACGGAACTTTTCGAAGTTTTTGCCAATTGCTTGGCCTAGTTAAAGGTACTTTTTCTTGATGGATATTCAATATTCTTCTTTTTGAGTAAAAGATTCATGGGCTTTACAAAAATCAATTCTACCCATAGTTCCCAATATAAATTATTAATGCTCTAAATTCTACTTTTGATAAATACTCATAATTTAAAATATGCTAAAAATTACTCTTTTACCATTTAATTTCGTGGATCTCAATTATCATGGGAATTCCTATTTTTGCATAAAATAAATTTACCAAAAATTCCTTTTTTACCATTTAATTACTTGGATCTCAAATATCATGGGAATTCCCCGTTTTGTATAAAAATAATTTTACCAAAGTTTACTCTTTTCTCATAATCAATTAATTATGCATAATTAAAAAATTATTTCTCATGAATATGATAAAAATCATTATTTTTGCATAGGATGTCCAATCCTAGAATATGGTAGGAAGTCCTCTTTTAGCATTAAGTATTAAAATAAGATATGTATTATTTTCTAAAATTTTTGCAATAGCTTCACTGGCTATTACTGATAATTGTCACTTTTTCTTAAAAGTGTAAAAGCTTGTAATGAAAATATGATAGTAGTTCCTCTTTTATGCTTAAAATCAACTATGAATTTAAATCATAATTTTAACTATAATCATAAACTTAATTATAATTATCCCACTAGATTAAGCTCATTCCATTATTTCTCTTTTTTTTCAAATTGATAAGATAATCTATTTCTCATTTAGAATCAATCAAAGTAGTTTTTAACTACTTATAAATAATCTAAAAGAAATAACCATTATTTTGTTATCACAAAATCATAAAAATACTATTTTCTTAATCTCTAGCTTATCAAGCCTAGAGTTTAGCTTTGAATTAAGAGACTATCATTGAGAAGCATCCTTTTTCAAGGGATTTAGCCATAAAGATGGCTATTCTTTTAGAGAGAGAGATTCACTTAAAGATTTAGAAAGCTTCTTAAGCTTGAGAGGGGTTGAGAAGAAGAAAGTCATTGAGATAAAATAGAAAAAACCATAAAATTTAATTTTACCTCCAAGTTCGGCTTGATTCTCTATTAGTAGTGAAGCCCCAACCAATCAATTGGTCCACCAAGAGGAGAAGAGCAACTCCAAGAGTTGTTGTACAGAGAGAGAGCTCCAAACTCCCAAGAGAGAGCTCCAAACTCCCAAGAGAGAGGAAACTTTAAGGAATAATAGAAAATATGTTTATTTTAATATAATATTAGCATAGTATAGCTCCAATATTTTTTTAGGAATGACTGAGGGTCTATTTATAAGTGAGGGAGGCCACTAACCAAGTCCAACTGGGATCTAGAGTTTTTCTGGTTCAGTTTGACTCAATTTGGACAAGATTTGTACTAGTTTGGCTCCCTTTTTTATTTGGTTTGATCTAGGAGAGAGGAGAGATAAAAACATCACAATGTTTTGGAATTAAAAACCCTTTCACAAATGTGAAATAGGCACCTACCTCAAGAGTCCCCCTCTTCTTACCAAGGTGTCAAAAATGCATCATTATTCCAAAATATCTCATTTTTTTTAGTAATATCTCATAATTTTTAACTAATAAACCTTGTACACAGACAACTCTTCATCTTATGTGAGTATTTACTCATTTTTGGGTATTTTCTTTTATTCTGTTAGATTTATCTCATCCCAACACTTGGATTAATCCAATTGGCCCATTGGAACTGTAATTGGACCATAATCCAAAAATTTCTGAAAATGTAGACCCTTAGGCTAAGGTCCCTTATACACATTTTCAATTAATTCCAAATGCACATTAGAAAGTTCAATTTGAACTTCTGTTTCAGGGGAATCTATTTTAGACACTAGGAGGATTTTTATATCCAAAGATATCTCAATTTTGGATTATCTCTCTCTAGATATTTTCTCTCTCTAGGCCAAAACAGGGTAAAACAAAATCTTTCTCCTATTTCAGAGAGGGGAATAATTTCAAGAACAGAAGGGAAGGTTCCTATACCTTTACTCCTCAATAGGTGGAGGTAGGAATCTTACATCCTACCCCACTAAAAAAATGCGAGATGTCCTCATCTTGTAACAGAAGGGTAAACTCTTTCACCTTAAGATCCAACTAATTCTGGGGTTCCTTATAGTCTAGTCAACCCATGCAGAATCCTGGGATAAAGATACCTTCTACAATAAGAACATACAGAATGTGTGTGCATAAAAGTATTCGAAAGGAAAAGTTAAGAAAGGCATGGGTGGGTGAGTAATTGTCTGGTTCTACCAATTCCAATGGTTGGGTGGTGTCTAACCCATGGGGACCGGACGGGGTTAGGCTGGAATCAGTGGAGTTTTAATGAAATTGAAATAATAGAAATACGCTTAGAATTTGAGTAATTAAATAAAAACCTGAAGACTTTCTCAAATGATTAGATCAACAGCTGTGCCTGATTTCGGTTAGGAAAAGAGCGTTGATTTCTTCAAGTTAAGTCTGTAATAGTTTTACTTCTATCTGGTTTAATCAAGTGAAGGATAGTTTAGTCTCTTGACCTATTCATTAAGAAAATAAAAAAGGTGGAATCATCCCCGTTTTTCGGGCAAGGAAAAATTTCCCGATTTCGGTTTCGGAATGACCCACCAGATTAGTCTCATGCCATGAGTGGGAAACCCTGCCCCATGCAAAAGGAAGCTACTTCCACTGCTAGAAACCGGGAATCCGGTGCATGGAGGGGGTAGAGGGGTCTCATAGCTGGTATCAGAGCACTGTTGTAAACTTAGGAAACTACAGCAGAAATTGCCTAAAATTTTAAAGTAGATCTGGGAAATAATGTTTTCACTTGTTAAGATTATATTTGAAATGAACTTTATAAATTGAAAACTCATAAGTTGAACTGGATTTTTAGATGGATATCGAGAAAGAAGAGTGAGACTTGCTCGTCTCACTGAGGATCTATCTATACTTTCCTGATCCAGTAGAGCGACATTAGCACATGTGGTTCTCTGGAGGGCGAAGTATTAACGTCAATACCAATCAACGACACAGACTCAGACAAAATATCTCGCTAGCCATGATCTTGGTAAGGCTAGGAGTTATTCATTATGTCCAACTCTTTAATCATTCACCTTGAAATTTTAGAATTTCTTGCCGTATTTTTAGACTTCTTAGCTGCTTTATTCCTAGGAGAAGTATTATAGCACCATTATCAGTGATGAATCGTGTATATCATAGCATGTCTCCATTGCAGTATTGCCTTTTTATGCATACGTGATTGAGACGGTGACTTTTGGAGGCGAGACCCTCTATGTATATATCAAAAAATTTTGATAATAAATGATGTTTTGCAAAAGATTCCAAATTATTCTCGTGGTTGTGAATACTGGTTAATAAAATTATCAGAGTGAATCTTGTTTTCAAAAATTATGATGGAATATTTATTTGTTTAAGAAATAAATCTCAAAAATTAAATAGTCATAAATCTGATGACAAAGTTAAGTTGACAAAAATCTCATTTTGTGAGAATAATGAGGCGTGCGGGCCATGGTAGGCAGCTGGATCCTCTTATCGGTCGATGATGAAGAGTTAGATCCAGATGTTCGTAAAGCCCTGCACTGATCCCAACCTGGTCCCTTCAAGGGTGAAGGGGAACAGTTAGGAGAAGTAGTGAAAAAATGGATCGAGGCAATGGAAGAGTATTTTGATGTAACCGATTATAATGAGAGGAGCAAGATGGCTCTCGCTAGATTGAAAATTGAGTTGCTGAGTAGAAAAACAAGCACATTGCAGAGATAGCACGAGCATTGATGGTAGAGAAGAATATGCCACATAACTATTAGGTTGAGGCTATGTCTACAACAGTTTATATCATGAACATGACTCCTATTGCAGCCATACATGATGTAATGCCATAGGAGAAGTTTACTAGAAACTTCATTTGTCGCACTTGAAAGTTTTTGGATGTATTGCATATGTGCATGTGGCAGATGAGTTACGTACCAAGCTAGATCCAAAAGTAGAAAAATGTGTATTTATTGGGTATTCCCTTGAGCAAAAGGGATATAGATGTTATAATTGTGCTACACGTGAATTGAGGGTAAGCAAGGATGTTGTATTTAATGAGATGAGTAGGTGGTATGCTACTGAAAAGGATGTTTTTGGAACCGATGTAAGTGGAAATGTGGTTGCATAGAATGCAAGTTAGCAATCACAGCAGTCATTGAGTGGACTAAGAGAGTCCTCATCCAATGGTCCAGTTGAGAGACCATGGAGTGGTAGGCTACGTCATAATACCAGTTCTGAAAGTGTAGTTGGTACATCACATAAAGGCAAAGAGAAAGTTGTTGAGCCCCTTGGTATGCCTGACATTTATGTAGGGCATTCTTTTGTTGTTGATAGGGATTCTAGTGGCTTGGAAATGAGCCTTGATGAGGATCTTGGGATTCTAGCAATGAGGACACCTGGTGTGAAGAAGGCTATGAAAGTTATGAATGCAAAGTTACAAAGATTTGGAAGAGTAAACAATCATGTGCAGACGTTAACTTATGATGGTTATGTGGCACATCACTATGCGTATATGGAAAAAGTTGTGTAGGTTGTAGAACCCACATGTTTTGATGAGGCTATTAGAAATGTGTGTTGGGAGAAAGATATGGATGAGGAGATGGATGCATTGTATGGAAATGAGACTTGGGATTTTGTGCCATTACCTGAATGCAAGAAATCTATTGGCTGTAAGTGGGCGTATAAGGTGAAACATAACAGTGATGGTAGCATAAGTAGGTACAAGGCTAGAATGGTAGCCAAAGGATATGCACATACACATGGGATTGATTATGAGGAGACATTTTCCCCACTTGTAAAGATGGCAACTATGAGAGTTGTGATTGCGGTAGCTGTGGCTAAAGACTGGGTTTTACATTAGATGGATGCCAAAAATGCATTCTTGTAAGAAGAGGTGTATATGGATCAGCCACCAGGTTTTGAGGATACAGGTCACCCAGAGTATGTGTGTAAGCTTTGTAAGGCCTTGTATGGGCTCTGAAGCAAGCTCCATGAGCATGGCATGACAAGATTGCTGAGTATCTTGTCACTATTGGTTTTCATATGGCAAATGCAGATAACTTTTTGTATGTGCACAAGAGTGATAAGGGTATTGTGATCATCACCATTTATTTAGATGATCTTATTATTGGGGGTGATAACTTGGATGAGATTGAGCATGTGAAAAGTCTTCTCAAAAGGAAGTTTGAGATGAAGGATTTGGAAAATCTATGCTACTTTTTAGGGATTGACGTCATTCGCACACTTGAGGGTATTTGGATGTCACAGAGATAATATACATTGGGCATGTCTGATTGTAAGCTCATCCCAATGCCATTAGATCAAAATGGCAAGCTTAGTGTGGATGCAGGTCATGTGTTGGAGGATCCCACTATGTATGTGAGATCCCTCTGCCCCCTCCACGCACCAGACTCCCGATAGCTGACAGCGGAAGCAGGCCCCTCATGCGCGGGGCAGGGTTTCTCACTCGCGGCCTCGCCCATGAATGTCCGGGCATGAGACTAGGCTGGTGGTCACTCCGAAAACCAAAATCGAGAAAATTTTCCATGCCCGAAAAGCGGGGATGATTCCACCATTTTGAATTTTCTTAACGAATTTTTCTAACGAGATCAATTCTAAACTATCCTTCACCTGAATAAACCAGATAGAAGGAGACTATCACTGATATAATTTGATCATCTGAGTAAATTCAACGCTTTTTTCCTAATCAAGATCAGCGCACAACCGTTGATCCACTCAATTGAGAAATTTATTAGGGAATTAACTAGCTACTCGAATCGTAGCATAATCCTAAGATTTTTTCAGTTTGATTATTAAAACTCCATTGATTCCAGTCTATCCGGCCCATCGGTAAGCCACCACCCTACCAGTGGAATTGGTGGTACCAAACAAGTACTCACCCACCCATAATTGAAATGCCTTTCTTAACTTTAGTTTTAGAAAACAGATACACACACACTCCTCTTTAAAAATTTAGTATAAAAATAATCCATCAACAAAATAGATATGATCACAGATTTCATAACTCAAAATTTCCATTCAATCCCTTGTTTCACACAATACCACTCTGGACTCTCCGTTGGGACCACAGCTGATCAGCAACGAGATCCAGAAACAGATTACAATAATCACTTTGTCAACATACATATATATATCTTCCTCAACATATGTATGGGTGTCCTAAGCACCGTGAGCCGGTGGGACCAAGAAAGTGGCCTATAAGTGAAGTGCTAGGTGACTTGCGAAGGATCCTAGAGGGTGCTGACCATACGGTGCTCGGGCTCTGGGTCACCAAAGATACCCACGAGTACGTCGGGGAAGATATTGAAACAAGGAGTAAAAGTTGTTTTCTGAATTCGGGCTTGGATCTGGTTGATTGACCTTGCTGGTCCTCAACGGATGAGTCCAGGGCTCTTCTATATGGATCTGTTGGTTGATCTTACTGACCTTCAACCGAGATTCCATCTAGATTTTTTTTATGTGATTATATTGGCGGGTACTATGAGCTAGGAACTATTGAAAAGGCCCCTGAGTGAACAGGTGGTGAGCGTTCTGTTTGCCAATGATGCCATAGGTACACCGATGAAGGAAGGAATTGGAAATTAGGATTCAACTGGATAATTAGAGGATTATGATCAATAACACTATGGTTTCATTAAATGATTGTTTTAAAGATTATTGAATCTGTGAAAAAGGCAAGTTCATATTGGGTGTGTAAGTGGTGTGACTAGTTTTATGTTTGCATGAATATCCGGCTAGGGGGCCTGGGAACTCTTTTCCCTAGTACCCGGGACAAAACCTAACCAAATTCCTAATTGGATCCCATCATTACAGTGGTTGGGCGGTTGGCTAAACCATGGGACTTAGGCTGGACTGATGGATCCACCGTAGATCGAGACTCAATTTCTGTATAGTACGATAGATGAGGTAAATCCTGGATAAAAATTGTTCTATAGAAAAGAATCAACGGCTATGCCTCTCAATGAGGAAAAAAGTGTTGGTCTCTATGATCCAAGTACAGTCTTTTCCCTTATATCTGATTATGGGACTTACGGGTTCGGTTAGATTAGTTTAGTTAGTTCAGGCTTTTGACTACGTTAGAGAAAAGTTATCGTGGAGGAATTGCCCGTGCTTTCCAGGCAAGGGAAGTCCGCGTTCGGTTTTGGAAGAATTGATGGATTAGTCTCTTGTCTGGATATCCGTGGGCGAGGCCCCAAGCGTGGGACCCTGCCCCGTGCAAGAAGTGCTACTTTCGTTGCTAGCACCCCCAAATTCGTTGCGTAGTGGGGTCAGGGATCTTACAGCAGCAGCAGATGTCGATGAAGCATTCAAGGCGCTGGATGTAGGGGCGGGCATATTGTTGAATGTACTTAAGCAGCTCAACAGGCACCCATCGATCATTGGGGCAATGGGGAAAGGAGATGGAGTGGGGAGGTAAGTATTGCTCCATGTATGCAATCTGCGTCCATAATGTTGGGATGCAAGGGCGAGCGACTTTTCAAAGTCGACTTCACGAGAGAACATGACAAAGAGCTTGCTCTTGCCCGCCCACAGGGGGAGAGGAACCCACAGGGTGGTGGAGAGGAACTCACAGAAGTTGTCAAAGTGGGTAGCCATGTGAATGCAAAGAGATAGTGTGAGTTCGTGCTTGGTTTCTATCACGTGAAAATGAGAAAAAAGGCACCTTTGGCTATTTATAGTTAAAATTTAAAGTTTGGCCTTTTCACACTAGACCCCTAGACAAAAAAATTACATTTTGTAAAAATATTAAGATTTTAATTAAATAAAGATTGGTTAAAAAAGAGCCTGCTACAAAATAACAAGCATGTCATCTGATCTAAAATTGTTATAATGTCTTGATTTTAATTAAATAAAGATTGGTTAAAAAAGAGCCTGCTACAGAATTACAAGCATGTCATCCAATCTAAAATTGTTATAATGTCTTCATTTTTTGCCCCTCTTGTCACATTTACTTCATGTTGATCTCCATCTCCTTGTTGATTTGAAAGCTTGTCATTGCCTTCGCCTCGATCCTGAAACTCTTGCCCCTCACGCGCATCAAAACAAAGGCTATTTTCCCATATACTGAGTTCTTCAAGCTCTTCCACATGCCTACTCTGTGTTGGTAGGGCTATGCACCTTGCTGCTAAAAATTCAAGGTCCCCCATTTGCCATGATTCTGAGACCATGTTTGTCCCCTCCTTACGCTTCCCAATCTATAAAAGTATAGAAAGTAGCACAATAACCAGAAAGTGTAAGGGTTAATTCTAGACATGTAGTGGAATCAGATATACCTTTCTTCTCATCAACTTGAAACTTGACTCTTCCACATTGTCAAAGCCCATGATGCTAAAGTGTTGATGCACGTCTACTAGGCTTCAATGCTTGCTTGTTGCCACTTGCTCAATCAATCCATTTTGCATCATCATAGCTGCCTCAATAGGCATAATTTCTTCTTCTGAGGCGGCTTGAAGTGGGATCCATGTCTCGTGCTTTTGAATCCATCTTTGGTAGTGCAGACGCATGTACAAAATAGAGTGTGCCTTCAAGAACCTGAAAGACACTGTAGAATCTACTATATTGCACTTGTACACATCACCTTGATGTGACCCCTCATTAACCTCCCAACCCTCTCCTAGTAATCATTGAATGAGGTCAGACCGTACCTCCTTACAAATATACATTGTTTTGTTTGATGCATTGGCATGGAATTGAACATGTGAATAGAGGTGAATAGATGTGATGAGATAAGATGTGAATCAGATAGATGATGAATGAATAGATGAGATGTGATGTCATGTGAATCAGAATGTAAATGAATGATATGGGATGTGATTGAATGTATGTGATGATAATGAATGTGAATGTGTATGTGAGGAATGGATGTGAATGAGTATGTGTGAAAGAATGGATAAGGATGTATATGAGAAGAATGGATGTGAATGTGTATGTGAGGAATGAATGTGAATGAGTATGTGAAATAATGGATAAGGATGTGTATGTGAGGAATGAATGTGAATGAGTATGTGAAAGAATGGATAAGGATGTGTATGAGAAGAATGGATGTGAATGTGTATGTGAGGAATGGATGTGAATGAGTATGTGAAATAATGGATAAGGATGTGTATGTGAGGAATGAATGTGAATGAGTATGTGAAAGAATGGATAAGGATGTGTATGAGAAGAATGGATGTGAATGTGTATGTGAGGAATGGATGTGAATGAGTATGTGAAAGAATGGATAAGGATGTGTATGAGAAGAATGGATGTGAATGTGTATGTGAAGAATGGATGTGAATGTGTATCTGAAGAATGGATGTGAATGAGTATGTGAAAGAATGGATGTGAATGAGTATATGTGAAAGAATGGATGTGGATGTATGTGAAAGAATGGATATAGATGTGTATGTGAAAGAATGTGATGTGATGTAAAGAGATGAGATGTGACATGAATATATGTGGATGTGAAGTGATAGATATGAATGTATGGATAGATGCGAGTAGTCTTACATGTGAACGATTGGATGGATGTGGATGAATGAGATGAGATGTGTATGAATGAGTTATGATGTGGATAGAAGTGGTGTGAAATAATGGTGATGAGAATGAATGTGATGGATATGAATGAAAGTGAATGTGATGGATATGAATGAATGTGATGTGAATCGGGATAGATGTGATTGAATGAGAGGTAAAATGATTGTGATGTGATGTGAGTGAATGTGATGTGGTCTTAATGGATGAGATGTGAGTGAATGTGATGTGGTCTGAATGGATGAGATGTGAATGAATGTGATGTGTGGAGATGTGGATATGGGTAGATGCGAGTGGGTGAGATCTGATGAGAATAAATTGAGGAAAAATGTGATGAGATTAAAAAGATGTGATTGGATGAGAATAGGAATACTTATGAAATGGTCGTGGAATTAAATAATGTGGGTTGATGTGGAGCAATGTGGAAAGATGAGAGTTTTTTATAGAAACTGTATTTTTGAATTATTTTTAAATGACTATTTTATGTCAAGAATGCTGGAGAAGCATTTTGACCGTCTTGTGAATGAGGTCATAGAGACCTAATCTGATAAAGTTGCAACAGCTGAGACGGAGAGTCAATGGAGGATGTCTCACATAGCAAGGTCGCGGCGGCCGAGGTCTTGACCAGCCTCGGTTCGATTAAAATGGAGAGCTTCTGGTATGGTGGATGAGGGACCAAGGAAGCGGCCTATGAGTGGAGCGCTAGGTCGCTTGTGAAGGATCCTAGAGGGTGCTGACCATACAGTGCTCCGGCTTTGGGTCACCGATGATACCCACGCGTGCGTCGGGGAAGATATTGGAACAAGGAGTAAGAGTTGTTTTCTGAATTCGGGCATGGAACTGGTTGATTGACCTTGCTGGTCCTCAATGGATGAGTCCATGGCTCTTTTATCTAGATCCGTTGGTTGATCTTGTTGATATTCAACGGAGATTCCATTTTTGATATGTGAATATATTGCCGGTTACTATGAGCTAGGAACTATCGACGAAAAGGCCCTTATTCCATCATTTGACATCTTTTCCACAACACAAATTTACCAACAACATCACTCTTGCTTGACTTGCACAAACTGCTGTGTATTCTTTGTATTATACTACACCCAAATTGTAGAAACCAGTTACCTCAATTTACATACATACACTTAATAGAAACTTTGAGATCTCTTTGTAGTAACACTCACACAGTGTCTGCACAACCAATCGCCATTCCTCCACTTTCAAAAATAGAGTTTTGCATAGAATCAAAACTTACCCGCCCTCGCAGTGCTCCTGAACGCTTTTGCAAACTGAAAAATGGAGGTCTAGACGCACCTAAAACGTGTTTTTGGCCCAAAAAATTTTATCCAATAGACTATACAGTTTCCCTTAGCTTTGTTCTCGTGAAGAAAGCTCCTTAACCGGAGTTCGTTTGATGGTGCCTCCTGAAGAGCTCCCGAAAAGGGTGTAGTAGCCAACACAAAAGGGGAAGAGTAGATGAAACTCTTACCCTCATACCACTTCTTGTGTTTTGTCTTGCTTACCCCTCAGTCCTTAGCATGAACCAGGCTATGATACCATGAAAAGATACAGGGGAGAAGAGCGCTTGAGATCTTGCAAGCACACACACACTCACACAAACCCTAGAAGAGTGCACACAAGGTGAGAGGCTGAAAATTCTTCTTCTTCTTCTTCACACAACAAAGGAGGTCTATAAAGAAGATAAAGTGACTAACACACATAATAGAGCATATACAAGTGGTCCATAATGTGAACACGCTAAAAGGCGTGGTAGATGTGGACTAGTCAGTGTAGTCCAATTGTAAAATCTTTGGCTAAGATATCTCAGTGCCAGCTACCAAACATGCCAATGTTATAAATGTTGAATGGTTATGCAGGCGCCTTGTGAGTGTAAGATCATGTTAAGCTTGACATCTCAACAAATGCCACCCTTGCGCATATGACCCTTTACATAGTAGTCACCTGCTGCTATGATCCTGTGGGCATCAAATGAGATCCATAATCATTAATCACATCACACTCAAGGGTGCACTTGGGCCTAGTCCACCTCAAAATGTAGTAGTCCACCTCCTCCTATCCTGACGCTATCATGCCATGGGCATCAAATGAGTATCCATAATCATCAGTCACATCACGCTTAAAGGGTGAACTTGGGCTTAGTGCACCTTAGAATGTAGTAGTCCACCTCCTCCTCATTGCCTTCCTAGGCAATGGCTAGAAAAACATCACCCACTATCAAAATATCTGTCAAAGAATCATGATCTATCCTCTCAGGTAGTGTGAGAGGATCAAAAGTGGTGGGGGGACCAACTCCTTGCTTTGGCCTCAACACCTGCTGCAACCAAGGATTAGCCCATTCTTGCATCTTGCACAGTGAGTAGTCTAGATCGCTGCATGGGCCGCAAAAGCATGAATGGTGCCATGTGAAGATGGTGGGTTCATCATAGGATGTTCTCCTAATGGAGTGTAGCCTATGTGTGCCTACAACTATTGCACAATCTGGAGTAGAAAAATCAAGGACAATACTATCAACACACCAAAAGAACATCTTGACAATCCTAGCATCTTGTTGAGGGAAGGGAGAGGCAGCACTAGTGGTCAAATGCACAATGCACCAATCCACTAAATGATGTGCATCTCGAAAGCGCTCATTGTCACCGCAGAGCTGGTGAGGTCTAAGGGTGCATTTGACACACGCACCTGCACCATCGTCCTCCCCCTTTCCATGCCCTATCTCAAAGAAGCTCCAAATCACCTGGAAGCCTATCATATGTGATGCCAAGAATATAGCCAATAGAACGGATGAGAACTCTTGAACTGTGCCCCACATCCATCAGACCATATACACCACACTATCCATGTGACTCCATGATCTCTCAAAAAGTCACATGATGATGGAAGCAATGCTACACAAATTGGGTTCTTTGAGAGCGATCATCACTAATGTAAAAGTGATACTCTCTAATGATGACTCACTCCTCTAGGGTGCTCGCTATGCCATCTACTTCCGCTTCTACATGCCGATAACTAATATGCACCATGATGGCCACCTAGCCAAACACACAAGAATGGGTATTCTTAGATTCATAAACAACATTAGGGTGGTTGCAAGGTGAGGGTACTCACTTTTATTCACTCTCTCTAAAATTGGGACATCAACGCAACTCGGGCACAGGACCTCGATTGTGATATGGCCATCAACTAAAACACGACACATGCCTCCCGAGCCTAAAGCGCCATATCTTGAATGAGTACCAACTAACGCTACACCAGCAGGTTTGGGTTTCAAGTCACCATCCATGTCACCAGTACACCAGCCTCCACATTATCTCGATTGAGATATTCATGCCACTCGAATCCACGTCAATGCCATGGTGGATCCCCCTGGACATCCCGCTCAGATGTACATTCAACATATTCAATGATGCCATCTCCACCATCCATATATCTCAAACAAGATAGTGAAATATAATCTCGACCATTGAAAACTCTCGTTCAATGTATAGAGATAATTAATATAAAATACCTTGAAGAACTTAAATAAAAACTGAGGCAATGTCTCATGCAATACTTGCTCAGAAAAGTACTCTTCCTAGATCTCCTACTGTGGAGAAAATGTGTAATTCTCTACGAAGTCCACCACAAAGACGACAACACCAATAGGAAACTGCTATAGGCTAGCACAAAACTGAAGGTCCTCTACCACTTGGCACTGTGAGCATGATGTATGTAGGCATAGACGAAATCTATAAATGTGCTCATGAACTCACCACATGCCGAATGGTGCTCCACTAGCTGTAATCTCTGAGATTAATCATATGTGACATACTCATACTAGTTCCATGTCACTACGTCAGCAAACCGAGGAATCCTCCTCGCACAAGTGAAGCATGGCCAAGTTGCCGCACGAGGTACAAGTCCCCATGACACAAGCCATAGGATGGTAGACAACATCCTCTGCCCGCGGGCATAATAGCGAGTGAACAAAGTCCCTCGGGCTATAAGGCACCACCCCCTGATGGTGGCCAGACAAGCCACGAAAGATATCATACAAAAGTTGAAATCCAACTTGGTACCTACAAAGACATGTGTCATGCTGCCTCAAGTAGCGCACAAACCAAGGCTTGCAAGCCTTAAAGGAATGCTAGGCTGATGGTGATCGTAGGGTGTGCAGATCTGAACTCTGTCTGTGTCATCTAAAGAAAGCAAGCCCCATGCTCTATGTACTCCCCACGACAAACCCTATGTCCCAATGCCTTCTTGTACTTTGGTGATGCACGCCAATGCTCCTCCCAAAACCTCTCTATCATCGCCCTCATCTTAGGGTCCAATAAATGACTACATCTAGGTGCATGGCCACTACTAGCCCATAGAGCACCCTGAATCCCATTGTCCAAGCTCTGGAGGCACCTGACAAAGGAGTGGCAAGCTCAGATGGGGCATCCAAAGATGGAGAGGCGCCCAATGGAGGAGTGACTAGCTCATAGTTGGCAACACCCAACTAAGAAGTGCCAAACTGAGAGGGCATGCCAAAAGGTGGAGAGCCACCGAAGACAGAAGTGTCCACGTCATGGGCAGTGCTTGAGTGACAACCTCATGGGCAAGGTGTAAGGGAGGAGTGGCAAAGGACTCAAAATAGGGTGGAGAAAGAATTTTGGGAGAATGAGGAGGAGAAGGAGGTGGAGTGGGGTCATGCGGAATAGATGGAGAATGGGTGCGGGGAGGAGATGATGCCTCACCAATCGAACCCACCGTGCGTGCAATGCTTGAGGCCTTGCTTGAATCACAATCTCTTCTTCTCCCATCTTCCATGCGAACCCTTTCTTTCTCCTCTTGAACAAGGTGGATCAGGGGATCCTGTTGCCTATTGCTTTCTCTACTTCTACAACTTTGTGAACCCATGCTAAGAAGTAGGAAAAAAAAGATTAAGCAAAAAATTATAGAAAATAAGATTAAAGTAATACTAACATATTCTTGGAATGGAGCTATCTCCAAAGTTGGTGAGGCTCTAAGAATGAGGGAGACTCCAAAAATTGGGCCATGTATGCCAATCTAGTTAGCATTTTATTGGTTAAATTAGATTATGGATAAAATCAAGATTTTATTGGTTAAATTAGATTATGGATAAAATCAAGATTTTTAGACATAATAATTATTTATTAAAAAAATTAAAGATAATTACAATTTTTAGAAATTAAATCATATTATAAGTAACAAATATTATTTTTTATTTTTTTAATAAATAAAATTTATTTCTATAGTACATAAAATTCATTTGATAAATAAATAGCATAAAATTTCTTTAGATATATTTTAAGGTTTTTTTTTCCAAAAAAAAAGTTTTAAAAAGTATAAATTTATATTTATTTAATTACATCATAATAATCTATTATTTAAAAAATAAAATAAATATTTAATTTTTTAAAATTTTATTTAAATAAATAAAAAATATTTATTTGGTGAAAAAATTTATATTTATTTCTTCTTTTTTTTGGAGGAGAGTTTTGAAGTTATATTATATATATATTTTCTATGATTTTTTATTTAATAAATATTTTAAATTTTTTCCATATTTAAAAATCATGAAATATAATGGTGAGGTAGCAAGCTTTTTGCCACGTGGCAAAAATATGCTGACATGGAATCTTCACATGGGCATTGCTCATGCTCAAGTGTGAGGTAGCAATGCCATGTGTATATATGATATGTCATGCCATGTAGGCACAAAAAGTCAACCAAGTTTACTGTGCTGAGGTGGCAAGATGACATGGACATTCTTGATTACGTGGAAACGCCATGTATGCATTTGATGTGGCATGCCATGTAGGCTTTAGGGAGTCAACCTTGTTGACTAAGTTGAGGTCGCATGATGACGAAGCATGCTTGAGATGGCAAGATGGTTATGTGGAGTCTCCCCCATATGATGTGGCATGTACATGTAGGGCTAAGACTATGTTACCATAGCTCAATTTCTTGACAAATGGCATAATCTCTAGGCTTGGTGAAACACCAAGCCTAATAGGGTTCCTTTATTTTAGACTTTGTGCAGACAAATAGTGAAAATTTGATTAAGGTGGCTGGAAGATGGACTTCCCTTACTCAAATTCACTCAATTTTTTCTAAAAATTCATCATGACAAGTAATTCGATCCACAAGAAATTCAAGCATAATGAGGGTTGTATAAAATTTATATAATTAAATTATTAAACTTTTACAGTCCCTCTAAGAGATTGAGAGAATTTTCTACAGATCGAAAGAAATCCAACCCGTTAAAATTGCAATTTGACAATATGGCCACATTCTATGCATATTTTTCTAACTTCTCACTGTTGGATCTTCAATGATGAGGTTCACATTTTCCAAGATCTTGAATAGAAAATCACATATTGCTTTACAGTAAAAAGTAGCTAAAACATATTTATAAAAAATAGTTAATTAGCAAAAAAAATTGCAATAAATCAAGTTAAGCTCTATGCAACGTGTTACATTCATAAAGGAATTGGGATGATCATTGGACTTTGGATGCATAAGTAATAAGCATTGTCTGTGTGACATATACTGCAGTAAAGAAAGGTGGAAAATGCAAATGCCAAAACTTTCGTGCAATGAAACAATCACTATAATAAATTGAATTTCCAATACGGGGGTACCATTTAAAACCTTCATTATATGTATAATGTGCCTCAAACACCATGCCACTAAATTCCAAACATAACTATAAGAGATTGGACCTTACAGTTATGAAGATGCATGTTTTTGGGCTACCTTCAGGGCGCCCAACTGTCAAAAGTGGTGACCCTTATCAAGCAACCACCTGGCTAACTTTAGAGCCCTCAAGTGTTTGATTCAAACTCCGTTTACTTCTCCAATTGGTAAGTCTACCTGCAAGACAAAAGGGATGCCCAGTCAAAAACAAAGAATTAACTAGGAAATTTGAGCATGTGGGGACATTGCACACATCATTAGCTCCCCGACAAAGAAAGGGCTCTTCATTTTGGCATCATTGACTTTGTCAAACAACCATCGTTGACTAGTCAAAGAGGTTAAAACAGAGGATAGTTTTTGGTCAAAGGAGTGATAAGGTTGACTTTTCCAAAAAAGTCAAAATAGAGAATAGTAAAGGGTTGAGCAAGTCAAAGGTAACTACACAAGTGGATAGAGCATTAGAATACCTCTATATAGAGCTAAAATCTTGTAACTTGGAGTTTGGGAACATATCCAACTTGAAATTGATCATTTTCCAATGGCATCCAAGTCAAAGGCTAAGGCTACTTTCAAGGAAGTAGTTGAGCATGAGGGTGGTGTTCCGAAAGCAAGGCAAGATGTTCAAGAGCATGTGCAAGGTAGTGTTGCATCAAGGGTCACACTTACCACAAGGGTCCTAGGGATGATGTAATGGATGGAGAAGATGTACCTTGAGCAACAAAGAACTAACCTTGAGCAACAAAGCACTATGAGCAAATTGGTACAGCTTATGGAGAACTTAGGCCAAAAATCTCAAGATGATGTAAGTGAGGAAAATTTCTTTAACTACTTGGATCAAATATTAGAAGCCATGGATCTAAAATTCCAAAGAGATAATGACACCTTGCATGATGGGTTTGTGGAGATCAAGGAAGGGTTCACTAGCTTAAGGCAAGGAAGTTCTCAATGATCCAATGGGATATCAAGGATTGGGACCCCAACCTCTTGGATCTACTATGGTCACTTCAAATGCAAATGCTACATCTACCTCCAGCTAGTCCTCATCAACTTGAATCAAGTCACAGGACTCCTAAGATGTACCAAGGTGGAACAAGCACATTTGGAATGCCAATGCAACAAGGTGGTTATGGGATGCCTATCCAATCAAGTGGAAATAATGCTCCAAATATGTCTATGCATCAAGGGAATGCTAATATGAAAAGTACAACGGGGCATGGATTATCTCTAATGTAAGGGAGAAGTTTGGAAAGAGGAAAAGTTATTCCATTAGATGAACCATCTCCATTTGGCAGTTGGAATGTTTTTCCAAGTTTGCAAGATCATCATTCCAATGACTTGGGTAGCTGTCTCATCAATGATTTGGGGCCAAGTCATCATCTCAATGGTTCGGGACCTCATCACATTAGGCCACCTCAATTCAATGATATGGGTTCTTTTCATCCAATACCACGTTATCGTCATAGGGATGATGATGAGGACCTTAAAGGTGTTAAGGATAAGATTACCTTCACTAAGTTCAAAGGAGAGGGTTCAACGAATGATGAATTTGAAGAATGGATTGACAAGATGGAGATTTACTTTGAACTTAGCCCTCGTAGTGATAGGGCCAAGGTTTTGTTTGCTACTTTTCATCTAGAAGGTTATGCCCATGCATGGTGGTAGCATTTGAATTCTCATGTCACTACACTTGGGATGATTTTAGGCTTGAAATGAGGAGAACCTTTGTTTTATCCCTCAATAGATCAAGGATGGTGAAGAAATGGGATGGTCTCACTCAAATAGGCAATGTCAAGGACTATGTGCACACGTTTATGAAGTTTTGAACTCATGTGGAAGGCTTGAGTGAGGAGTACAAATTGATAAAATTTGTGAAAGGAGGACGGCAAAACAACATCAAGGTTGATGTGGATGCTCAAAGGCCCAACACCAGCAAGGAGACTATGCTGCAGAGATATATGAGGAAACATATACACATGCTAGTGGATCAAGGCATGGATTTAGGGCTGATATTGGCACTTTAAATTTGGGAAAATCTTCAAGTCGAGTTGCTTATCACAGGGGTCCTCCTAGATTCCCAATCATCCATGGAAGAGGTGAAAGAGGAAATTTCAGATTTGGTAACACTTTTTCTCAACCTCCAAATGGTGATGGGAAGCAAGTTGATGAAAAAGAATCCAACAAGAGCAAGGTTTTGGAAGAAGATCATGTTAATGACTTGAAGGAAAAGGGTTTGTGCTTCAAGCGTGGTGACAAATGGAACAAGGATTATTGGAAGGTTTGTAAGGCCAACAAGAAGATAACCCTAAGCATGATTCTCACCGAGCCTTTCCATGAAGACATTAGGGAGGTTGTGAATGAGTATGAGGATTACTTTGAAGATGCCAACAATCAAGTTGAGGATGTAGAGAAGGATGGTGAATTCCCCTTTGATCTGGATTAAAAGAGGGAGATGTTGACTATGACAATGGACTACCACAATGCCTATGTGTGCTTATCTCATGACAAAGACAATATAATGGCTACTCTATGCAATATAATGGCTACTCTATGCAATATTTCAAGTGATGCCTATGTTGGTTGCAAAGCAGCCAATACATTAAGGTTAAAGGCATGCAATAATGGAAGGGAGGAACATGTTTTGATTGATAGTGGAACCACACATATAGCTTTGTCAACACCAAATGCATGTGCAGTCTCAAATTACAACCCACAGCTTTATCCTTGTGGCATGAGGTTCAAGTGGCTAATGGGGCAAAGATGGATTGCACAATGGTATGCAAGGATGTGAGGTTGATTCTCATAAATGATTATACTTGCAAGGCTAATTTTCTTGTATTAGATATGGGTCCCATTGACATTGTTTTGGGATGCGATTGGTCAAAAACTTTTGGGTTGTTTCACATGAATTTACATCAAGGGTATATGAGTTTTATGCATGGAAACCATGAGGTTACATTGATCGAAACTCATGTGCCACACGTATCAAAATGATCAATGCCACACACAACTCAAGAGGGAGCTAAAGAAGATGGGATGCATATATGTTTTACAACTTTGCAAAGAAGAAAGCAATGAACAAAAGGATGGGGTTATGCATAAAGGTATGAAGGAATTGTTGAAGGAATATGAGGATGTGTTCCAAATGCCAAATTTCTTGCCACCAAAAAGGGAACTGGATCATGGGATAGAGCTTGAGCCACATACCAAGTCTATCAACAAACCACCTTATAGATTGTCTAAAGTGGAGAAGGATGAAGTGGCAAAGCAAGTGCAAGAGCTTATGGAAATGAGATGGGTTACTCCTACCAATCACCTTTTGCATCACCCGTACTCTTGGTCAAGAAGAAGGATGGCATTTTTTGCATATAAGGATTCAAATAAATCTACAATCAAGAATAGATTCCCCATTCCACGAATTGATGGCTTTCTTGATGAGTTGAAAGGTTCATTTTTCTTCTCCAAGATTTATTTGAGACTGGGATATCACCAATTGAGAATCAAAGAAGGTGATGGAGTACAAAATGGCATTTCGAACAGATAGATGTCTCTACCATTATTTGGTCATGTTGTTTAAGTTGTGTAATATGCTGGAAACATTCCAAGATCTAATGAACAAGGTGCTTGGACCTTTCCTCTACAAATGGGTGCTTGTATTCTTCGACAATATCTTGATATATAGAAAAGGGGATAAGGAGCACTTGATGCATGTAAGGGCTATTTTGGATGCATTAAGAGCCAACAACTTCTATGCAAGGGAGAGAAAATGCACATTTATGGCACAAAAGGTTGAGTATCTTAGACATATAGTGAGCAAAGAAGGCATTATGGTGGATCCTAAGAAGGTTGAGTGTGTTAAGAATTGGCCCATGGCTACAAATACCACTCAACTATTCTTAGGCTTGTCATCATTCTATAGGAGGTTCATTAAGAGGTATGCTCATATTGCCACACCTCTTACCGAGATGACAAGCTTAAGAAAGAGGCTTTTTTTTGGGATGCCATTGCCGATAAGAGTTTCCAAGATCTCAAGGAGATACTCACATCAGTCCCTATACTTGTATGCGTGGACTTATCGAAGCCATTTTTGGTTCAAGCCGATGTATGTGGAAGAGGCATTGGGACTGTTTTGTTCCAACAACATGGAGTGATTGTGTTTGAGAGTCCAAAGCTTGATGAAAATGCTCTAATTAAGGTTCCTATGGACCAATAAGATTAATCCAAATGTAGGGAGGAGATAAATTGAAGAATAAAAGAAAAACCCCCAAAAAATGAGTAAATGCTCACACAAGATGAAGAGTTGACTAAGGACAAGGTTTATTAGTTAAAAAAGAAGAGATATTTAGAGGAAATGATGCATTTTTGACACCTCAGTGTGGGGATCTCCACTCATGAAGGAGGTGCCTATTTCACATGTGTGGAGGAGTTTTAAACTAAAAAATAATGAGATATTTTCATCTTTCCTCTCTCCTGTTTCAACTAGATCCAAAAAGAAAGCTAAATTGACCCAAAAATGGTCAAAAATAGACCAAACTAATCTAGAAAATTCTAGAATCAGTTTGCTTGGTTAGAGGCTCACTTTTTCCTATAAATAGAAGCCTCCCTCTTTGTAAAAGGTTAATAGTGTTTATGCACTGTTACTCTACTCCTACCTAGAGCCAATTACATTGAATTCTCCTGATAATTCAATTGTTTTTGGCTTAATCCTCTCCAAAGTAATTGGTGGCCACTCTTGATTCAAGCAAGAGTAGAACCCTCAATCCCTCAAGTCAAAGGAAAGCTTACAACTCCATGTAAGCTAAAAATTTCTACTTTTTAAATTCAACTCTATGGTTTTCTGATTTTCTTATTTTTTATAGTTGATTAAAGTAAATTGTGATGTTATGCCTTGATGAAAAGGCCATCCCCTTATCTTCTTTACAATTCAGCCTTTCTTTATCCTAGAATGATTAACAAATAGATTGATTAAACTTTTCTTATTGTTTACTCTCTTGGAAATTAAAAATTGTGTAGATTAGAGGCCTTTATATCTAATTGGGGTTAATTTACATTGAAAATAGAATGTTAAAAATTGAGAAATGGTTAGCCATACAAAGGAGGTTGTGGCAAAATTTTCTTGAATTTGGTAAAAAAGAAAGTTTATTTTTATGTTATTCTAAAAGAGTAATTACTACCATATGTGCATTCTAAAAGAAATATTCTAATTTATTTCATGTACATATTCACCTATGAATATCTAATATTAAATTATTGAAATTAGTTTCTATGCATAGAAAGATACATAATGGAAATTTTTATTATAAAAGTATTATTTTCATTGAATTTTAATAGAAATTTTTATTATAAAAGTGTTATTTTCATTGAATTTAATTTCTATGCATAGAAAGATGCATAATGGAAATATTTTTATTATAAAAGTGTTGTTTTCATTGAATTAAATTTCTATGCATAATGGAAATATTTTTATGATAAAAGTGTTATTTTCATTGAAATTAATTTCTATGCATAGAAAGATGCATAATGGAAATATTTTTTATTATAAAAGTGTTATTTTCATTGAATTTAATTTCTATGCATAGAAAGATGCATAATGAAAATTTTATTATAAAAGTATTATTTTCATTGAATTTAATTTCTATGCATAGAAAGATGCATAATGAGAATTTTTATTATAAAAGTGTTATTTTCATTGACTTTAATTTTTATGCATAAAAAGATGTATAAAGGATTTATTTTTATTTCAAGAGTGTTATTCTCATTAAAATTGATTTTATGCATAGAAAGATGTCAAGGATTTATTTTTATTTCAAAAGTGTTATTCTCATTAAAATTGATTTTATGCATTGAAAGATGCATAAAGGATTTATTTTTATTTCAAAAGCGGTATTCTCATTAAAATTGATTTTATGCATAGAAAGATGCACAAAGGATTTATTTTTATTTCAAAAGTGTTATTCTCATTAAAGTTGGTTTTTATGTATAAATAGATGTATAAAGAATTTTTATATCAAAATTAATTCTCTTAAATTCTATGAAATGATGTGAATCAGATATATGTGAATGAAGGGATGGATAGATGTGATGTGAATAGAGGTGATGAGATGTGAGGTGAATAGAGGTGATGAGATGTGGGGTGAATAGATGTGATGTGAATCAGATAGATGTGCATGAATGAATGGATGGATGTGATGTGAATAGAGGTGATGAGATGTAAGGTGAATAGATGTGATGAGAATCAAATAGATGTGAATGAATGGATGAGATGTCATGTCATGTGAATCAGGATGTAAATGAATGGTATGGGATGTGAGTGGATGTATGTGAAAGAATGGATGTATGTGAGTGGATGTATGTGAAAGAATGGATGTGAATGTGTATGTGAAGAATGGATGTGAATGAGTATGAGAAAGAATGGATGTGGATGTATGTGAAAGAATGGATATAGATGTGTATGTGAAAGAATGTGATGTGATGTAAAGAGATGTGATGTGACATGGATATATGTGGATGTGAAGTGATAGATATGAATGAAAGGATAGATGTGAGAAGTCGTACATGTGAACGATTGGATGGATGTGGATGAATGAGATGAGATGTGTATGAATGAGATATGATGTGGATAAAGTGATGTGATATAATGTGGATAGAATGTATGTGATAGTATGATTATGAGAATGTATGTGGTGAATATGAATGAATGAATGTAATGGATATGAATGAATGAGATGTGATGTAAATAGAGATAGATGTGATGTGTGATGTGAACGTATATGATGTGGTGAGATGTGAATATGGGTAGATGCGAATGAATGAGATCTGATGCCGATATATGAGAAAAAATGTGATGAGATGGAAAATGATGTGATGAGAATGGGAATACATATGAAATAAATGAGAATTGATGTGGAACGTATATGATGGGTAGATGCGAATGAATGAGATCTGATGCCAATATAGAAACTGTATTTATGATATGTTTTTAAATGACTATTTTATGTCAAGAATGTTGGGGAAGCATTTTGACCGTCTTGTGAATGAGGTCGTGGAGACCTAATCTGATAAAGTTGCAACAAGAGTTGATGATGGAGAGTCAATGGAGGATGTCTTGCGTAGCAAGGTCTCGGCCGAGGTCTTGACCAGCCTCGGTTTGATTAAAATGGTGAGCTTCCGGTACGGTGGATGAGGAACCAAGGAAGCAGTCTATGAGTGATGCGCTAGGTCACTTGCGAAGGATCCTAGAGAGTGCTGACCATATAGTGCTCGGGCTCTGGGGGTCGCCGAAGATATCAACAAGTGCATTGTGGAAGATATTGGAACAAGGAGTAAGAGTTGTTTTCTAAATTCGGGCATGGATCTGCTTGATTGACCTTGCAGGTCCTCAAAAACGGATGAGTCCATGGTTCTTTTATATGGAGGAGACTCCATTTTGATATGTGAATATATTGCCGAGTACTATGAGCTAGGAACCATCGAAAAGGCCCCTGAGTGAACAGGTGGTGAACATTCTGGTTGCCAATGATGCCATAGCTACACCGATGAAGGAATGATTGGAATTTAAGATTCAACCAGAGATTTTGGAGGATTATGATCAGTGACGCTATGATTTCATTAAATGATTGTTTTATAAAGATACCTAAATCTGTGAAAAAGGCAATTTCATATTGGGTGTGTAAGTGGTGTGAGTAGTTTTAAGTTTGCATGAATATCCAGCTAGGGGGCCTGGAAACTCTTTTCCCTTGTACCCGAGATAAAACCTAACCAAATTCCTAATTGGATCCCATCACTACAGTGGTTGGGCGGTTGGCTACTAACCCTTGGGACTAGATGGGGTTAGGCTAGACTGATGGATCCCTAAATTGAGACTCAATTGTGTTATGGTACGATAGATGAAGTAAATCCCGGACAAAAATTGTTCTATGGAAAAGAATCAACGGTTGTGCCTCTCTCAATGAGGAAAAAAGCAATGGTCTCTATGATCCAAGTGCAATCTTTTCCCTGATCTGACTATGGGACTTATGGGTTCGCGGTCAGATCAGTTCAGTTAGTTAAGGCTTTTGACTACTTTAGAGAGAAAGTATCCTGGAGGAGTTGCCCGTGCTCTTCGGGGAAGGGAAGTTTTTTCGAGAACCGATGGATTAGTCTCTTGTCCGGATATCCGTGGTGGGCGAGGCCCCGAGTGAGGGACCCTGCCCCGCACAAGAAGCGCTACTTCCACTGCTGCTAACACCCCTGAATTCATTGCGTGGTGGGGACAGGGATCTTTTAGCTGGTATCAGAGCGAATTGGCTAAAGTGGATCAAATCATTGGCACGCTTGGTAGTTGACATGATGGATCTTCATCGGTGATTCTACATCTGGACTACACCTACATAGTCCACCTGCTGGAGTCGTGACATACTTATCTTGCCAGCTCACCTATTTAGAGTGTCCACATTATGGGTTGCTTGTACATAATAGTACTCCTTGGGTTTTCACTTATCTTTTGTAGCCTTCTTTTGAGAGTGAGAAGAAGAAGAAGAAGAAGAAGAAGATTTTAGCCTTCCATCCTTGTGTGTATGTGTGTGTGTTATCCATTGCTGTGTGAGTGTGTGTATGCTTGCAAGAGCTCAATTTGTGGTACATTTAGCGTTGTGTGGTGTTGTTAATGTTTGATGGATGTTTTTCCTTGAAAGATTCATGCTCGATTCATGAAAACCTTAAAGGACTTTGTGAGACAAAGAGCAAGGCCAGAAGCAAGAATGCGGAGGGATGGTTGATGCAAGATTCTCTTGTGTATATCTCAAAATATATATCTCGCATACATCCTTCCATGCCACAATTGTGGAGTAATGAGGAGGATGACAGACTAATCACTAATGTGCCGCCTCAGGGAAAAGGAAGGCAACGAAGTTTGTATGAAGCATTATGCCTCAAGGTAAATACATTCTGCATTCTAAATAGTCTCGTAATGGAGAAGTGGATTGGGAGATACAAGGATGTAATCAATAGACGAAAGGATGAGAGAAGAGTTTTTAGAAGAGCAAATAGACACTTTCCATTCCCGCCTAGCTTGGAACCTCTACCAAATGTGATCAATATATAATGTCTTCGTATGGCAATATCGATGGCATCACAAAATGGAGAGATGATCACAAGAGAAGAGAAAGAGTATGCAAGAGGATGTGACCCTCAAGTAAGTATATTCTTCATCTCTATCTAATGTATATACCTTGTTTAATGCACTACACTAAATGTCATGCTTTTATTTAATGTTAGTACAAATAATATAATGCAATATGGTTAGAGGGAAGGCACTTTTGCATGGAGTGTGTGGATTCTAAAAGAAACACATTTGATTGTGGTGTGATGGAGCGTGTGGATTCTAAAAGAAACACATTTGATTGTGGTGTGATGGTAACTTTTGAGCAAGAAAGTCGAGCTAGTAGACATGATACCAATGTCATAGAGGACAATCTTGAGTATTGTGGAAATATTGAGGATATTATTGAGGTTGGATTTAGAGAATTTAGTCTATTCTTTGATGTCAAATGGTTCAAGGTGATATATAGAGGTGCACAAGCAACCGTGAACAAACATCCAAATGGGTTCTTTCAAATTGCCTCCACCGAGTTTTGAAATGATGAGAAAGATACCTTCATACTACCTCAACATTGTCAACAAGTTAGTAACCCAAATTATATCTTTATGTAGTATAATAAATCTATAACCTCTTTGCTTTGTGATATTAGGTTGTGTTTCACGCCAATCGAGTTGATCCAAAGTGGTGGTATGTTACACAAGTTTTCCCTCGTTCAAAACATATCTTTCAAGATCAAGATGTGGAGGCCAGATCTCTGGATGAGGTGCAAGTACTACCTCAAATCATCTCATTGGAAGAAGACAATGAAAAAAACATTTTGGATGGGGCTGATGAAGAGTATGAGGAACATCAATCCAAAGAAGACGATGAGTCACCTATCAATCATGAAAATGTTTCATTGGATCATCTTTGTGATATTGATATTGATATTGATATGGAACCCCATCTTTTCATTAAGCTTCCATTAGATATATACATTGATGAAGCAACACATGTGGATATATTACAAGATGGGATAGTTTCATGATCTTAACACTGTTTCGCTTCCCAAAAGTTTTCAACTATCCTTTTTTTTTTTGCTCGAAACATGGCTCCAAGGGTTCTAATGGATGTGTTTTTAAAACTATATATCATTTTCTGTGTGTATGTGACATGTATTTTTAAAATTTGGCATCCAACAACTCTCTGAAATTTCATGCAGCAAAAATAGCAGCGTAATTTCGCTGCTATTTTCGTTATTCAGCAGTGAAGTTACAGTATAGCAGCAAAATTTCACTGCTAGAGGCGCTACCCCCACCAGCAGAATTTTGCTGATAAATGTTATGGATTAGTGAAATTTCTTTGTTAAAAGCGCTTCCGAGCAGTGAATGGAATTCTTGAAATCTTGACAAAAAAAGCGATGCTGAAACGCTGCTAGAAAAACGTTGGTATGCCCCTTGACATGTTGTAGTGTATAATGTAGACATGTGGGGGAGGATCCAGACGTCCTTGTAGGTTTGGTTGACTAAATGATGAAAGGTATAATAAACCCTTTGTCCTATGTCATTCATATAAGGCCCATTATCCTCATCTAGGATATAGTAAATCATCCCACCCTCCCCGGGCACGTCACCTGTCGCCATAGTCGAAGGTGACCATGCACCTCCCCCAAAGCACCTCTCCCACTTCTTGATTATTGTTGGCTCTAAGAAGTCCTCAAGTTATCACCACCTAAGTAGCGTCTGAGGATGCCGTATGCTGGGGAGATGGCACCGTGGATGGGATAGGAGTGCACTGAATACTAGGAGGAGATGAAGGGAAATAAGAAGGGAAAGTGGAAGTATAAGGGGTAGGCAAAGTAGAACTGAGAGGGGTAGGAAAGGTGGTGGAAAGCATGTATGTGGGAGACTATGGGATAGCTGACGTCTCAGGCACATAATAGGAGGGGGATAAGCTCAATTGACTGAATTTCTCTACCCTGTACCTAAAGTTTAGGAAGTTCCAAGCTGCCTACGTCCCTAGAACACACTACAGACATGGGCCATCTATGGGTATGGGCATGGCACTAGGGGATTTCCCTCCATATATATGATCTTGGTCCATTGGTGATGAAACCTATGATGGCCACATCTATATGCATAAAAACATTACATAAAACAATAGCTCACATAGAGCATACATTACATAAAAAATTATATGCATAAAAACATCACATAGCTCACAAAGAGCATACATAGCTTACATACAACATATATATAGTCCATGAATTAATGCTTAATCCATTATAAATTATGCATTAATGCTTAATGCATTATGCATATTACATTATGCTTATGCATTATGTATTAAAGCATTACATATTACATTATGCTTATATGCATGTGCCTAATGAATTAATGCATAATACATTAAGCATTACCTATTACATTATGCCTAATGCATAATGTAATAACACATAATGCATTATGCATTATGCGTTAATGCATAATGCATTAACACATAATGCATTATGCATTATGCATAATACATCAATCAATTAAAACTTAATGCATTATGCATTATGCATAATGCATTACTTATTAATCTATTATGCATAATACATAATGCTTAATGCATTAAGCATTAACACATTACACATAATACATAATTCTTAATGCATTATGCATTAATGCATAAGCTGAATGATCTATACATTAATGCATTAGGCATAATGCATAAGCTTAATGAATTATACACTAATGCATTAATCATTATGCCTAAGATTAATGCATTATGCATAATGCTTAATGGTGGTTAATACATAATACTTAATGCTTCATGCATAAGCTTAATGTAGTATGCATTAAGCTTTATGTAGTACGCATTAAGCTTTATGCATTACGCATTAAGCATTAAGCAAAATGGATTATGCTTAATGTATTAAGAATTACGTGCTTGTGAAGGTGAGAGAGGAGGGTTGGAGAAGGGCTTGTGAGCCTTGTGAAGGGAGAAGAGGAGAGGGTTTGTGAAGGTAAGGGAGGGCTTGTTAAGGCACAAGAGTTTGTGCATGGCAAGGGAGGGATTGTGAAGGGAAAGGAAGGAGAAAAGATAAGGTAGCCTACAATATAACCAAGGAGAAATGAACTCAATAATATGAAAGCACGTGCCGTAATGCTCAAGAGGGAGGTGTCTGATTTTTTCCCAAGTACGCAATTATCGGCGTGGCTATGGTCACGCCCATAGCCACATACTGGGAAAAAAATCCAAAGAGTTGTTCTTGGAGAGAGCTTAATTTCTGTCTGATGAAGAAAAATGGAGTGTTCACACACTTGTATTCTATGAGTTGATTTTTAGGTGCCCACCATGCATAGACGACTATCAACACCTTCTTCATCCGATGATGATATGTGAAGTCTGCATTAGTGGTTACGTCAAAAGATTTCATGTCCATGTGAGAGATGCAAGGGAGAAATCATGTGTTTACAATGAATCACAATAACCATGTGTAAGATTACGGTCGATTCGAAGATGTACAACATGCCGCTAGTTCAGTAATCGTAAATATTCTCTATCGCAAGTTCTTATGCACATTATTTAGGTATTCATAAGGTACTCCATCTTTTTTAGGACGAGTACGAGGAGGATGTTGATGCTAAATATAGTGTGCCTACCTCACCCTAGGCTCCAACCTATATATATATGTCTATAGTGTATATTCAATACACTTTTGGGAGCTATCTTTGGTGTATTGTGTCTCTCTCTTTCTCCTTTGATAACATTGTATCAAAGTGATGAAAGTGATGAAGATAGTCATTCGATCATCCCTTGCACTGCCTTCCAAAGCTTGTGCTATGCCTACTTTGGCGTGCTTTTTGGTGACTAGGTCCTATCATGCTCTGCTACCTCTTCTTGCCGGTTACCAACACCAAGGAGATGTTGTTGCCTTGCCTATTGCATTGTTTCTTCTATCTTAGCGCTGCTAGCTATCGTGTGCCCAGCTTTTATCTCACGTGTATTGTTTTTATCAAAGTGTGTACCAGTACAGCTACGGCGACAGCGGCCAGGCCCTTACCATCGGAGACTTCTCCTACGACGTGCTCAATCTATCGGACGCTACAGGAAAGGATCTAAAATTCACCAACTTTAGCTGCAGATACTGCGGCCATGTAAGTCGTGCCGTCAACAACTTCACAGGCACTGGCGGTATCATCGAACTTGGCCGAGGTGTGACATCTCTAATCTCTCAGCTCAAAATAAAGAAATTTCCTTACTACTTACATAGCGTTTTTGAGCGCAAGTCCACCATAAGAGATTATTGCTTCTATGTTGTATTTTTGCTACTCGCTAGAGGTATATTACATGTCTTGAGTTTTCATGGCTGCCTCTATGTTTCTATTTTCTAACAAGGTCTAATTGTGAGTGTGCATGAAGAAGGCAAGATATCAAGTAATTTTGTATACGAAATAATTTGAAAGTTGATCTTTTTGGTCAGTACAAGTGCATGTCCAAGAGTGTATAGGACTCTACTATTGTGTGTATTTTACCACTTTCTTAAGCTTTAAAGCTAACAATTGTGTGTTTTTGTATGTGATAACAATTGTGTATCATTTGGACACTTTAGCACTATGATTAGATTTAGGCTTGCTATGGAGCTTTTTCACATGCTATGGTTTTGATCCATTTTTGGTACAATTGGAGCTTGTTCACATGCTATGGGTTTTGACTATCACATCATGCTTTATACTACTAGAACTATGTGCATGATGGTGATGATTTTGTATGTTTTATTTTGGAACGGTCATCGACTACAAGCTTCAAGATCGGATTATCATGCTTATAGGCTATGGAATTCGATGCAAAATACTAATATTTTAAGCCTTTTGCAGATAGTCTTGGAATGTAAACATTGCCTTATAATGTTTATAGGCTATGGACTTCGATGCAGAATATTAATCTCTTGAGCCTTTTGGAGATAACAAGTAAATTTGGAGATTAGAATATTTAATAACTTTTCCTTTTTGCATGGATGGCACATGTATTTGTGATTGATATAAAGATTTTACAACCTTACATAGACTACAAGATAAGTTCCCTTTTGCGCCGTTTGGCCTTAAGATTTTGATGAGTCATTTGGCCTTATGATTAAGATTTTGATGAGCCATTTGGCCTTATAATTTATGCCATTTCATGTTAAGATTTTGATGAGGTGTTTTGCCTTATAATTTATGTCATTTGGCATATCATTTTATATGCTCACTTATTTTATAGCTTACCAAGTGGATACACACACGAGGTATAGTTGCCGTCATAAAGATGAGGCATGACTGATTCATATATTCTATTGGATGCTGCTATGTTATTCTATTGGACATCTATCTGGACAACTATTAGATCTGATGCTACTGTATTATCTCATTGGACATCTATTGTTTTAGATGACCATTGGACACTCCTATATTATTCTATTGGACATCTATTTGGATGACTATTGGATGTTGATGCTGTTATATTATCTCATTGGACAACTATTAGATGTTGATGTTGTTATATTATCTCATTGGACATCTATTTGGATGACTATTGGATGCTGATGCTGTTATATTATCTCATTTGACAACTAGTTATTGGATGTTGATGCTACTATATTATCTCATTGGACATTTATTATTTTAGATGACCATTGAACGCTACTATGTTATTCTATAGGACATTTATTTAAACAACTATTGGATATTGATGCTGTTATATTATCTCATTGGACAACTATTGGATGCTGATGTTGTTATATTATCTCATTAGACATCTATTGTTTTAGATGACCATTAGATGCTACTGTGTTATTCTATTGGACATCTATTTGGATGACTATTGGATGTTAATGCTGTTATATTGTCTCAATGGAGAACTATTGTTTTCGACGACTATTGTACATATATCTATATCTATCTATATATATATATATATATATATGTAGCGTATATTCAATACACTTTTGGGAGCTATCTTTGGTGTATCGTGTCTCTCTCTTTCTCCTTCGATCAAAAAAGGGGTCATGTCGTAGAATGAGGGAGTCTATGCCTAATTACTCCATGTTTAGTAGACGGTTACATAGAGGCTTTAGAGACCTCCATGAATTAATTGGGGTGAGCCTGCATGCTCAACATGAGGTAGAAATGCCTCCGTGATTTAATTGGGGTGATTGCGAGCTCGACATGGGAAGAAATTCCACCATGATTTAATTGGGGTGATACCGCGTGATCGACATGAGGAAGAAATTCCTCCATCAATGGCACATGAAGATGAAGATTTGGGCATGGACGAGATGATGGATGACTTCTTTGAGAAAGAAGGAGAGGAGAAACCTAAACCCACACTTGACAAAGGTCAATTACAACAAGCCGCTTCCACTCCACTCTATGAAGGGTGTGCATAGACCTTGGAGTTACTAAACTTGTAAACCATGTATGGTTGGAGCAATGGTAGTGTTACAAGCCTCTTTCGGTGAGTCCTTAGTGTTTGTGGTAAGCAATTCACAAATTTGACATATCATACCCTTTATAAATAATATCCTCATAATATCTAAGTTTAATTTATGTGTTGTTCGTGAATTTTATATCTCATGCATGTTGAAATTTGTTATAGGAAAGGGTAACAGGCTGCCCCTCAATGTCTGGGGAGAATAAAATGAAGCGGACACTTAGGAGTGGCTCAAACGCCAATAGATATCCAACGATCTCGACAAGGCAACTTGGTCACTGAAACAAATATTTTGCTTGTGGTTAACCTGTTTACATTGTATCACTATTTAATGCAGGAACACTAGGATGTTGAAAGTGATAGTGATGATGAAGGTAGTGTGCACATGGTAAAGATGCGAGCGAAAATGAAGATGAAGATGAAGAAAAAGACAATGAATTTATTTAATTACTATCTTCATCTTTATTCATTTTTGGGAATAAACACCTTATGTATTTTGCAACTTTGTATATAATTTGCAAGTAATAAAAACCATGACATTGCTGTATTGCAAATAAAATTTGGTGTTTTAAGTGTTTGTCTTGAAAAAAAGTTAAAATAATGTGATTTTATAAGAATGGGTGAGATATGGGGAGACATATGTCCCCACATATCTCACCCATTCTGTCCTCATTTTTTTTTGCAAGCAGTACGTGGCTATATGCACTACTATAAATGCAGTTATTTGCAATGTTGTAGCCATGTGCTCTTAGTCGCATCCATTGCGGGCAGGAATGTTTTTTTCCATTTATAGATCCTTTCAAATTTCCACAACTCTTCATGTGGTTGCACTCTTCGTTTGTTGTAGTGAGTCATTTTTAGGTGCACCATCTAATAACACTAGTGTATTTAAAAAGCTGGCTACTCCTAATGGTTTTTTGTTTGTGTAAAAACCATAACCTCCAAAAGTAAAGAAAGTTTTCCATAAAACTACCTATAAACATATATAACAAAATGGAAATGTGGGGAACTTGAAATCTAAGTCATACCTAAAGAAGATGAATAAAAAAAGGACATAGGGAGGATGAAAAATAAAAGCAAGAAGAAGAATTTCAAGTAGAATTTAATGGCAAGGACAAACAAGAAGAATATAAATATTGAAAGGAACGAAAAAGGAGGTAGCTTATTAGAGAAAAGTGTGTGTGCATGTGTGTGTTTGATGAGAGCTATCTTTGCTCAAATATACAAGGACAACAATACCCCTAATATTATAGTTATATTAAAGAAAACAAATTGTTGTCCTTGTATATTTGAGCTATCTGTGCTCAAATATACAAGGACAAACAATACCCCTAATATTATAGTTTTATTAAAGAAAACATATTGTCATATACTACGAACCTTACATTCAATTTGAACACTCTTCTTGTTTTATTTTTCAAATAACAGTACCTCATAAGAGGCTCATTGAAAATAGAAGGTCTTTTACTTTCTTGTCGAGTTATAGAAAAATGTACATGAATAGGAGGTTTCTTATTTAAAAAGGTGAGAAAATCCACACATAGTGGGTTACCTCTTAATCTCTTTCTTTTGGGGGAAAAACATAGATATAAATAATTGTATTATTGAAAGAAAAGGATAAAGAGTACATATCACTCCTTAACTCAGGCTAGACACCCAAAAAAAACATGCATACTTAAGGGGTGTATCTAAAGTATAAAAAAGCTTTTTTGAGGGGTATTTAAAATACCCTTTTTGAACACATATACTTTATAGGCTTTTTAAATAGTGGACCCCATACTTTATAAGATTTTTAAGTAGTAACCCCCTCTCCGTTGCCCAGAAATAAAGTGAGCGGCACCTAGTTGAGTGGACCCGCATCAATTGAGGGGCACCTAGATGAGTGGACCCACCCTTTCTAATAGTTCAAGAATGGCTCTTTTATGGTTACTCAACTAGAAAGTCTAGATGTAGTCAGTATCCATATACTTTCCTCTCTCTCTCTCTCTCTCTCTCTCTCTCTCTCTCTCTCTAGCATCCCCTTATTGTGTGTGTCTCTCATATTTTATAATAAAGTTCTTAAGGAATTTCTCTCTCTCTCTCTCTCTCTCACCCCTTTATTGTGTGTGCCTCTCATATTTTATACAAAAGAGGAGGATTTTCTTAAGGAATTCCCATCTTGTTCTCTTCTTCTTCTTGGTGTTTCCGTGAGTTCTCTCTCTCTCTCTCTCCATATAAATTTTGGGTTTTGTCTTAAAAGACAAAAATGCAAGCATGGAGCTTTGCAACCACAGACCTAGTACTTAGTACTAATTACGGTGTTCGTGAAAGTATTTCGACCAAGTTACTAATACTTAAAACCCAAAGGGAGACTAGACTCGAGCGAGCGTTCAAACTCCAGGGAGCTAACACGTGGTAAGGCCCGCGCGCTGACACAGGCTATATTGCCCGTGAATGAATGATGCTCAATTTTCTTGCTAGATCTTGTGTGCGAATTTCGAATTTCCCTAGCCACTGTAGCCACTGCGTATATGCTACGGAGGTGTTCAGCCACGCTCACACAAGTTGCATCTTACAACTGTGTATGGCTCAAGCCTCAAGATTCAATTAGCCCATTAAGCCCGTCTGTTTAAGCATGTAGAAGCGACAAGCCTTCGGAGGTGTAGCCATTACTCTAGAGTATGTACTCTCTATAGGTTTTCTTCAGCTAGTTTGTACCACATTGAGGAGCACATAAACTAATATATACGGGAGAATCCTAAACGTGTCATGAAATGTTTGGGGTCTATATTGACTCTTCCTCACTATAGAAACAATGTTGATTAGCAGTGGGGCAGATAGTAAAACATTTATTATGGTCATTGTGTGTAGTGTCATTACTTGGAGGTGGGTTTGGGTTGGGGACAAGGTTTCTTTTTGATGGGCATCATGATGGGTGATTCAACCCGTCAAAAATCATCCTTTGTTGATTATTATGAAGGGTGACTCAACTCATCTAAAATCATTCTTTGTTGGGGGTACTCTAGTGGAGTAAGGGGGTCTACACACTTTTAACGGGAAACTTGAAAAACTTCAATATAAAGAGGGTGGGCAAGTGTATGGATGAGGGAGACTCCTTGTCAATGAAGTTTCGGGGGTGAGATTTCCCTAAAAAAATCGAAACTCCATTCACTTTTTTGTCGCGCTTCACATTTCCACCTAAATTGTGTCATTTTTAGAGGGAAAAAATTAGGGAAGTTTTGTAAAAAGAGGGTGGGCAGGAAGATTGATGAGAGAGACTGTAACCCGTCCACGAAGTTAGGCAGGCAAGATCTCCCTAAAAATTTGGGATTCGATTTTCTTTTTGACACGCTTTGCACTTGCACCTCAAGCACATAATAACCCCTTAAGAGTGAAGGAAAAAGCAAAGGTAGCTTTCACTCTTTTCTTGTGTTGTGTGAAGCAAGTATTCAACGAGAGCTTGGTAATGGGACAGATAGTTTAACATTTATTATACTCATTATTTATTTGTAATATGGTTGGCTAGTGAGAATTGTAGTAAAGAGTAAGGGCCAAGGAAGATTTTTGATAAACAAGGTCATGCTTCAAAATGTTGAACAAGTTAAGGAAAAAAAAGTGCTTTTTTCATATTTTACCACATTTTTTGACAACCGGTGATGAGCTAGGTCATGCTTCAAAATGAGAGAATAGGTTTTGTAAAAATAATGTTTGTTTTTTCACATTTTACCTTGTCTTTTGACAGGCACTCAAGATGGCTGGCCATATTTTACGCCAAAATGCCCAAAAAACGGACATGAGGCTCATCAAAAGGGAACCTTGGGATTAGTCAAGGGCTTGCTTTTTGTATTTTGTGGGGAGGGCAAAAGCAAAGCTTGCTTTTCTAGTTGTGGGAGGAATTGGCAAAAGCAAAGCTTGTATTCGTAGTCTCTCTTGTAGGAGGGTTTAGTAAAAGCAAAGCTTGCTTTTTCTAGTTTTTGGGGAGGGCAAAAGCAAAGCTTGCTTTTCTAGTTGTGGGAGGGTTTAGCAAAAGCAAAGCTTGTATTTGTAGTCTCTCTTGTGGGAGGGTTTAGTAAAAGCAAAGCTTGTTTTTCTAGTCTCTCTGCTTGGGAACGAGTACACATTGTACACAAGCGTGGCCCCTCCTCCTTCCAGAAAAATATTAACCTGCGTGAGTAGAGTACGGCAGAGAGCTTTTCGGTTTGCGACCACTGCAGGCTCTGAGCTGCTCGCATCTACATCTAGCCTCGTTATATCATCATTTCCCCCTCCCACATCTAGCCTCCCCCTCAGACTTCCTCTTATGTTCATCACCTCTTCAATGCTCCCTTGTGCCTCTCTCTTTGACGCTACTTCCTTTTAAAACATTCACTACATAACAGTAGCGCTTTCGCAAAACCTTGGTTTTTTGACCGCTTCCACCAAAGGGGTTTATCATTATCAATAACAATCAATATGAATATTTATTAAGCAAAGGTTTTCTCCCTTACCACTTATCACTTTCTCTTCATGTAAAACCATCTTCTTTGCTCTTCCTTTAACTCATGTGGCATCAATCTACAAACGGCCAGGTGGGGTAGTGCCACATAGCAACGTGCCGGTACAGATCTAGCCCTCTTTTTTTAAGAATTGAGGTGATTCTACTCACACACCTTTCTTAGTTGAGTGGAGAGTTTAGAGAAAAAAATGCCCTTGACTAAGGTTAAACTAGACCTCGGTGTTACTTTTGAAATTTAGACCTCGAAGCTACTCACTTGTTGGTAGTGCTACAATTTGGAGTTTGTCGTACACTTCCAAAGGAGTTCACCCTTAGAAGACTAGATACCAAATTTTCCCTTCAAAAGAAAGTCAAAGTTGTTAAAAAAATAGATTATGCCCTTCCAATCTCTTCACATGGCAATGGTTCAAGTTTAAAACAAGCCCCGTGGATCAAGTTTTGGGGTTGTCCTTCAAATTCGAAGGTTGCTTCAAAGTATCTAGCTAGTAAATGTGCTCATGTGCATTAGGGTAGGTGAGAATCAAGGTTGCTTTTTGACGGGCACCCTTACCCTTCATTTTGATGGGACTCCATTGGTTTTTTTGCAAGTTTTTACCACTGTATGTAATTTAGGATGAGAGACCTCAAATTTCAAGGGTATTTTTGATGGTCAAAATGCCCAAAAAGGCATGACTACTGTCAAAAATCATACCTAGTATGTGCATATTGGCATGCTTGTAAAGCTCCTATAGACACTCTGCATAAACATGCACAATTCACGAAGTACATAAATATTGAAAACAATGACAATCCATCAGCTAGGTCATCTTGATGCCACAATTTAGGATGAGGTAGACTACCATTATAAAACTTGTAATGAATGTGTCATGATCATGAATATGTGAACTTCAAACAATACTGAATATTTTTTAAAATTTTGTAAGTTGAAATCGTAAATATTATTAATCAAAATTGCTCTCTCTCTCTCTCTCTCCAAGCTTTGCGCCCTATTTGGAGGTTTAGTAGGAGCAAAGATTCTTAGCTGTCCCTAGGCACAATACAACCCTCACATGAAGGTGGCCATCAGCTACAACGAGTTGGGACATCGTGCTCAAGGGTTAAATCGGCTCTACCAACTTGCATACATGTTATAGAGTGGGATATGTACGAAGTTAAGAAAATGTACCTTGGAGAAAAGATTCTTAGCTGTCCCTAGGCACAATACAACCCTCACATGAAGGTGGCCATCGGCTACAACGAGCTGGGACATTGTGCTGAAGGGTTAAATCGGCTCTACCAACTTGCGTACATTGTCATTGTTGCTTAAAGAGTCAATACAATTAAGATAATATTTTTATGGATGATAAATGGGTGGAAAGTTGGCAATGATACTTTGAAATTCAAGGTTAAAAACACACACACACATATATATATATGTATATGTATGTATATATATATATACATATATATATGTATATATGTATATGTATATGTATGTATATATATATATACATATACATATATTTATATATATATGTATATATATATACATTTATATGTATATGTATATATATGTATACATATATATATATGTATATATACATATGTACATATATATTTATGTATACATATATATATATGTACATATGTATATATGTACATATACATATATATACATATACATATATTTAGATATATATATATATATATATATATGCAAATTGGCAATGACATTTTGAAGATTCAAAACATTACAAATATTTTATAGTTTCCCTTTTGCAGAAGAAGAAGAAGAAACATATGGGTGGATGATATGTGGATCATGTGGAAGGTATGTGAGCGATAGGGGTCCATATGAACGTGAGGTTGTATTGTCTCTATTGTAAGGTACATGGCTGATACTGACGCAGCAACCTCGCCTATTTGAAGATGCAGTCTTGTCCCATCCTCCACACTGAGCTGATGAGAATTGTTTTCGTCGATAGATTTGATGTGGCTTGAGAAGATGGCTTAGAAAGGCCTTACAACGTACAATTGTTGTGGGTTTTTTCTATAAAGGAAGGACGCTCAGTGCCCGAGGACAAGATGAAGAGAGAGCTCAGAACATTCAATGTTCAAAACTTCAAAGGAGCAGTGAGCATTCCGCGTGTGAAAAAAAACTGTTTCATTTCTTTTTTAGACATCCATAATTACTCTCAGCCTCTGCATAAATCAACAAATTATATAAATTCACATTAAAAGAGACTTATTTACAACACAAGATAAGATAATTTTCTTTAAAATATACAACGAGCTTTACATAGCTTTTGAGAATTACGATCATGCGAGATATACAAAAATAAAACTAAAGATCCTGGCCCAGAGGATCTCTCCAGCGTCGCATACGTCGCAACACAAACTGCATGTCCTTTTGAGTGATGGTGACCAGGGATTTCACTGACGTAAACGAAAACATGTGAACATGTTAATAACATATGTTAATAACACAAAAAATCTTGTGATCGTGAACATGTTATATTCACAAAGCTTTCACAAGGGCCTAAAAAAATTATCTTTGTCGAGCATAAAAAATCTTCTTAGGTGGCCGTTGACCTGCTATTATGTGAAGATGGTAACATGAGAACATGTGAATAGCTTATTCCCATGTGTAGCCAAGCTTTTAAGGGGTTCCCAAATGGCAAGTGACCTGTTATTTTGTGAACGGTAACATGAGAACATGTGAATAACTTGTTCATATGTGTTATTATCACAAAAAATCTTGTGATCACGTGAATATTAAATCCCTGATGGTGACCCTCTTCGCATATGGACAGCTGCAAACATCATGTCACAAAAAATGTCCACTGCGTTGTTGTGCCATGGCACGTCTATGGTGTGAAACCATGCATGTGAGGCCATTAAATACAAATCCAGATGCATGGGATTAAGTGCCTGTGTACATATGGGATGTATGGCGTGTGGAGGGTTTTGCTTTTGAGGACGTCGCGCTAGGTGTACAGGTGAAATGGTTTGGTGTTGAACTTGTTACAAGCCTGTCTGGAGTAAGGTTCGCTGGAGGTGAGATCAGCTGCTTGGTAGCCTGAATTTGTGTGCGCGTCCAAGTATGAGTGGCATTAGAAAGTTGCAATTGAAAAGTATGTGTAATTGGGCAATTAAAGGCTGTATTTGGAATGTGTATGGAAAGCGTGGGAAGCAACCATTGATGTGGCCAAGGTAGCCTTTACATGAGTGTGAAAGCCTTGGGGGTGGCCATCTCTTAGGCCTTAGAAGTAAAATAAAAATATAAGATAAACGTGGCCATGAGAAGGGGAGATACGTGGAAGTTGATGCTGCTGCCAGCGAATCCTCTGGAAGCTGGCGATGCACGTGAAGTGGCGCAGCTGACGTAGAAGCGGGGAGCGCAAGTGGTAGTAGGTGCTCTTTGGTGAAGGGCAGCCAGGAGTGAAGGGGGGCACTGGTCAATTGTGAGGAGTGGTGAGAAGGTGTGGACAGCTGCAACTACAAAAGAAAAGGGTGGTTCTACAGGCGGTGGCGGTCGTGAAAAGGCAGGGGCTCTTGGACGCTGTGAAGCCGGGCGCTAGCTGTGCAGAGGAAGAGATAGAAAAAGGAAGCCGCCTGAGAAGGAACTCTTGGACGTTGTGAAGCCGGGCACTAGCTGCAGAGGAAGAGATAGAAAAAGGAAGCCGCCTGATAAAGAGCAGCTTGGACGTGCATAACCTTGGACAGAAAGCTGCCTCATAGGTGAGAAGCCTGGGGGCGCTGCAGATAACCGGTCTGAAGAAGAAGGCAGGACTGGTAATACTGGTGGAGGTGTAGAGCTGGCTGGAACCTTGTGACAGTCGGGGAGAGAAGCAAATCACTTTGCTGCTGGGCATAAGGCGCACAGAAGCGCAGCATAAGGGAAGGCTCTCTAGCGCACTCGCAGGACTACGGTGCTTCTGATTACATCAGACGGATTCTATTCTATGTTTTTCTGTCCATGGAAAACAAAGTGGTATCATGCTCTTACTATTCCATTTTGTAGCATACTCTGATTATGTCTCTCAGGTTAAGTGCCATACGGTGCCTAGATCTATCAACAGAACAGTCTAAATTGGCTGCAGTGGATGAAGGTGGAAATGTGATTGTTTATGATATGAAGGAAGTGGCACACTAAATATCAGAATTGCCGGTTTTCCCGTGCATCACCAAACTTTCATGGATATGTGGTTGGGTTCCAAGGGTCTAGATTGTTTTGCCTCCATGAGTACTCTATGCAGACACTAGAACTTCCACTCTCTTGGAGTATGAATCATTACGTTGACAATGGAGACTATGAAAATGCATATAGAGTGGCCTGTCTTGGTGTGACAGAAGCAAATTGGAGATTTCTTGGTTTGGAATCTCTTCAAGCCCAATCTTGGAATATTGCTCATGGATGCTTTTCACGTCTTCAAGTTGTGTGCTTTCTGGAATGATTATGCAGCTGCTGCTGATCATGAGGTCACAATGTTATGGTTTTTTTTGGGTTTTGGAACCATAAGAAGGTTGGTTTGGTCATGTATATGAGGTGTCTATGTTGGCTTTAATTTTATAGTTTTGTTGGATGTTGAGCCTCCTGATGCTCCATGATAGCCATGTGTATCTTTCATGTGAATACCATGAGGTGATTTTCTGGAGTGCAAAGCCATATGAGATGATACAAGCCATGTTAATGTCAGTTTTTATATGTATCATGTGTCCAATATTGGCTTTGAGGATGCACATGTATAGTTGGGTACTTGATCTTTGATGGTACCAGCTTCTGTTGTTGGTGGTGATCCTTGAAGAGCTATCTGTTTGGTTTCCTTGCTGGATTTGAAAGCTACTCTCACAGCCAGAAGTCTCGCACTTCCCCAGCGACACCGCCCACGTCACGACAGCGTACACTTCCACAGCCTCCTCGAGTGCCTCCCAAAGCTTGGGCTGTCCCACTGTGTAGGTAGTGGACTTGATACTAAGTGAGCCTAGAACCTCCTATCATGAGGCATTGCAGATCCCGCGTGATCTCTTGCACCACACATTAGAAGGAGAGCTTCGGTATGAGCAGGTTCACCATCTTTTTGCATTTTCTAATCTCATGGAGAGCCACAGTGCCAGGCTTCCACCTACGCTTGCGATGTTGCTGCTGTGGTGGTTGGATGGGGGGTACTCCACGTCTCCCACCTTGGGGGGCCAAACTCTCCTAGCAGTTTGCTTGGTGTGAGCCATGCTCTTGGAGGTGAGAGAGAGAAATGAAAGATGAGAAATGAGGTGAAATGAGGGTTACTTCCATAATTATAGATAAAAATTTATATATTTTTTAAATTAGCTCAGTACATTTTTAAAAATAGTTTTCCTTATCAAAATGAGCTCTAATTTTATGTGTACATATAAGTATAAGTATCATGGAACACCTCCTAGAAAAAATATCAACCCCATCAGAGGTCTATAGGGCCCTTGTTCGAAGGCTCGTGTGTATAGACCTCGTATTAAAAAAATAAGGCCTCTATACTACGCAAACCTTCACACAAGGGCCCTACAGGCCTTTGATAGGGGTGATAGTTTATCTAAGACATGTAAACTATATGATCTATGCATAGAATAAATTTCAACCCATTCTGATCACTGCACACCATGCATCATTTTTTTCTGGGAGAAAAAATATTATTGTAAAAAATAGCACTTGCACATGTACATGGACTTGCTTGCACATGCAGATGCATGCTCATGATGTAAGCCACATGATCTATGCACATAACAAATTTCAGCCCATTATGATCTATGCACACCATGCGTCAATTTTTCCTACACATGCACATGCACTTACAATTTTTTTCCAAGAAAATATAAGAATATACACTGACATTAGAAATGAAGAAAAATATAAGAATATACACTGACATTAGAAATGAAGAAAAATCAAAATATTCAAATCAATGGGCAAGTCGGTTACACAACATTGGAAACAAGGAAACTTAAAATATCCAAAATCTGGTACATCACATATAAAGTACAGCTAGTTGAGTAGAACTCAAGGAAAATGTGAAAACACAAAACGATACACGAGCATTTATACATCTCTTCAAACCATGTCATGGTTAAGGTTGAATGCATCACTATTGTTTACGAATCCTATGAACAAGTGTGAGATCTGAGGGCTTGAGTGTGATGCGTCGGGAGTGGATGGCTAATAGCTAACCATCATGCATGAGATTCACTAGGTAACTTTCAACTGCCTCTTGAAGAGCAAGCAATGCTTGGGCTAACCATCGCTCCACATTATATGCTTGATCTCTTGAAAAGTACCAGTACTTCTTTTCCCTTTGAAGATCTTGCAGTATTTCTTGCACCAACCTTGAGAAAGGCACCTTGGGTATTATCAACTCACGACTCTTCTGGAACCTCCTAATTTCACAAAGAGCGGCGGTGTTTGGTCTCCATCTTCTCTTCTTATGCATAGGTGGATGAGAATTTCAAACTGGAGAGCAACGGGAGCAGCTTTCCTAGCTGGAGCAGCGGGAGGAGCTTAGGCTCCATCATTATTGGTGTCAGTACGTTCACTAGATCCGAATGAATGAACCGGTTTCTTGGAAGGCATCTTTTTTTCTCTTTGCTTAATACGCGCCATACTCACAAGCTAGAAGGAATGGAGAGAAATGGAGGAATGGAGAGAAATGAAAGAAGTAGCTTTATTAATAAATGGAACTTACTATAAGTTATTGACACTTACTTTTAACAAATATCAACACTATCAAAAAGTTATCCATGTTGAATTTAGTAAACACTTATTTTGAAAAAGTTATGCATGTTGACTTTAGCAAACACCTATTTCTTCAAAATATTGGATTGCTCCAATACTCTCACAAACATAAAATGTTATTTCATAATTACAATTCTATCTATATTTCCATTTGCTACCGACTCTCTCTACCATTCTGCATGATGTTCTTTGGCCATGCTATTTTCATATCTTGCTTTCCTCACTTCATATATTGCCCTGCGAATACCTTCTGTATCATTGGATTTGTACTTTATTAATTTGTCCTCATATCTTATCTCTATTCTCCTATACCACCATCGGAGTAACTGCCTCATAGGATTGGAATCATTTATTCCACCTCCATGTGTTGTTGCCTTTTGGAATCCTCGAGCTTGCCAATGAGATTTCTCCATGCCTTGTGTGGACCATATCGCCAAAACTTCCTTGTTGAGCAAAGTATGGACCATGAGCCTCAAGTATGTGCTGCATTCAAAAACACAAGACCCACAATTAAACTCAAAATATTACATTCACAACTGAATTGTAAAAATGAAATGGAGACCACTTTGACCATATAGTGTGTAATGCAATTTGAAGTCCATGCCTCTATCATTGAGTTATGAAAGTTTACAACCACCTCTTTAAATTTATTGACATCATCAGAATTGAATGTCATCTTTTGTAAAAGTGGTGCCAATTTATCAAGTAGTGCAATCCACACATTTGCCTTTGCTATCCACGTCTGTCAACCATTGCTCCGATTAGGGAAAGCCATGTGTAGTTTTTTCCATGCTTCGTACTTCTCTGGTTGTTTTACAAGCAACTTACTATCTTTATCTCATGGTGATGATAGGAATTTCCTAGCCTTCGCTCCTCCAAAACACGGTTTGCATGGCAAATTTCCACTCTTTTCTAACTTTTTCGCGTTCTTTTTTATTTCTACTTGGCCCCGATGCAATCCAACATCAGACAAGACTTGTTCTACCTTCTTGCATGTTGCATCAGCATCTGAAGCAGGCTACATCTTGTAGGCAAAACACACATACTCAAACATCAACTTCTCTATTATCCTTACTATACAATGCAAGGTGAAAAAGTGGACCCTTGTTAAGGGCATTTCTAAAATAGGATCCCACTACTTAGAATCTAATGGCACCAACATTCCATTCCTTTTAACACACCGGTCACGTGTTGGAACACCACATTGTCCTGTCCTTGCAATCCACTGTGTCTTTCCATCATTGCCTTTCTTCCTGGATTGCATGCAATATAAGCAAGGAAACTCAGTTGATGCTGAATTTGAAACACCAAACCTACATTTTAATGTTTTCAAATCGCCAGTAAGACTTGTACATTGTATTCAAATCCATCGACAGGCAAAACTTCACCATTATTTTGCCGTCATACAATATTTGGTATCTGGGTTAAGTTTAAAAAAATCTTAAGTACTTCATGGTCCTCCTTTTGTACCTCAAATGCAACAAGCCACCATATTTCATTCTCAGATTGCACACTGAAATATTTTGGATGTTTTGAATTGATGCTAGGATCCAACGTCCTATTCATTATTAGTGTCAAGCTAACACGTTCAAGATTTTGGCCCTAAAAACGACTTCAGTCTCATCAAGATTCAAAATAAATTGAAGCTTACCTCTGCACTCTTTGATAGACATGTTGTAGGACTTTACCATTGCTACTTATAGCTTGCATACATTTAATACAAAGTTATTGTCTACATGCAATTTGAAGGGCACTTCCTTTGATCCAGACTTAAGCATCTGTGTATGTTCCAAATGCATTGGCTCACCAATTGTGTCTAAGACTTTTGCATTAAGATCTTTTCGTGCTTGCTTTACATGGAACGGTTTAGGGATGGGCACCACCCATCTCTTGTTAAGAACAGCCTTAAACCCTGCATCCAATTGCTTATAAATCATAGCATTGGATTAGGAGCTAATACCTACCCTATCACATATGCCTTGAGCATCTGTAGTAGCTGTGAAGGTATTGCTTACCTCCTTCAAGCGTACTCTTATAACATCATCACCAATAGTTTTGAACTTAGGGTTTTTCAATGCATACTTCACCATACCTTTGCTTAAGACCTTTGGAATTGCATGGTCAACCTCTTCACTTGGGTTGGAAAACATATTCTTCATGATTGCACATTTTGCATAGACCTGCCGATTATATTTCCCACTCCCTCTAGTCAACTCATGAAGTGGTTTGAGCAACCTCACATGCTCACATGCTTGTTTGGTTTTCGTTTGAGGGTCCAACAAAAATAACAGTCTTTGAAAGCATTATTGCTGACATCGTTTTGTTGTCCTTCTCCGAACCCTGCATTTTACAATGCAGTTCTACATTGTCTACCTCGACAACATGCATCGCATCTTGCAAACTCTGATTCTCTCTCTCTCCTTTTCACTTAGTGATTTTGTTAATCCTTGCATCCATGCCCATCACCACAGTGCGCTGAACAGATGTGTAAACACTATGAGGAAGCATTGCTAGCTTCCTAGTGTATCCAATAACCCTGCATTACCTTCACACACATACTTAATAAAAGATGTAAGCCCACTAAATTATGGAGGTGTTTGGGTAATTGGATCGGGTGGATAAATAAACCCCTCAACCCAAAGATTGACATGTTTTTTCCTTGAATTTCTTTCTTGTTGCGTTATCTCTGGTTGCTTTCTACTTGTTGCCTTTCTCTTGTCTAGCGGTGCATACTCAGTCTCTAATTGAAAGTGAATGTCTCTCTTCTTGTTCCAGCCTACATCCTAAGATTAGCATTTGGACAAAACACAGCTATTAACCAAAAATTAGCTCTAAACAAAACACAACTATTAACAAAAAAGTAGCTTTTATACATTTGTACAACTCAAAAATATAGCCAAAAATAACATTATTGAAAATAACTTTTTAACCAAATATAACTTCAATATAATTTAGAACTAAATCATAACTTGTAATAAAAAAACACACTTATTTCACCCAAATAACACAAAGATAACGTCATAAATGATAAATAACATTATTGAACATAACATATAGACTTGAATATATCCTAAAACTAAATTATAACTATTAATCAACAATTATATTTCACACTTCTTTCACTCAGAAAATCACTAATAAACAATCTAAATAACACAGAAATAGCATCGTTAAACTCAACTATTATCTTCTATTTTACACATGATTAAATCACATTTAGAACAATAAGATGGTCAAAATAGAAAAGAAAAGAAAATAACTCAAACAATATTAAACCATAACAAAACAATCCAAATAGTACAGAAATAACATCATTAAACTCAACTATTATCTTCTATTTCACACATGACAATCACATTTAGAACAATAAGATTAACATTAATAGAAAAGAAAACATAATAACTCATACAAAATTAAACCATAACAAAACAACATGCCGGATAACAAGATGGACATACCTCCATTGCTCTCTTGTTCTTTGATTCTTTGCAGAGATTGATGAACATAAAGATGATTGAAGGGGAAGATGAATATGTGGTTCCAACTAAATGGCACCAAAAAATCAACCTACCATTCTAAAAAATCTAGAGAAGTCTCTAAATGAAGAAAAAATTCATAAACCCATGTACAATTAATGAAAAATGACGAAAATTAACAGTCACACTCTTAGAGCATAGAGGTAGGCGTGGGTTTAAAAAAATTCAAAAATATGATGTCTACATCAAGTCATTCCATTTTTTTAGTTTTTCCATTTTAAAATACGTAAATGCAATCTATTTGGAAGGATTTAGAAGCTAAAAATTCAAGTGGGCATTTAAGAGTGTCACATCTTAGATGCTTCACGTTTTAGATCAAATAGAATATTTTTATTTAGATTTGAGAATTTTGAGGATAGGTGGTCCTACAATAAAATAATAGGTGAACCTCTTTTAAAAACAACATAAAGAGATCTACTTGATTCTATAAGAGCTAATATTATAACATTATTTTAGAATCTTTTTCTAGACAGAGAGAAGTGAGAGAAACCCCTTAAGGGACAAAATGGAGAGTCCATATTTCTCCTAATGGCCAATCTTGCCACTGTTGAAGAAAGTAATTTTGTGGGTCTTGATTTTGATGATGAATCCTATGCTTTCTAGTTCACTCTTTCTTTTTGGATTCTAAAATCTTGTCTTTTATCCTATATGACCTTGATTGTATTATGGAGAAGAGTACACACACCCATTAAGAGGGGACTCTATCTCATTCTTGTATTAAGGGGGGACTCTATCTCATTCTTGTATTAAGGGGGATTACTAAGTATAAGCCCATATATTGAGTGAAATGTTTAGCTTGAGGGGGGATGTTAGAAATAATCCAATCATTTTCCCTAAGCTATGTCACATAGGATAAAATGTATGAATCACCTCCTTGCTAGCCACTTGTGATTATGCTACCTCATCAATGATGTCATCCCAGAAATGTTTTCAGTCACATTGAGTGTACCTCCCATGGCTATATAAGCACTATGTACAAGCTCATTTGTATCAATGCAATCATATCTTTTTTTAATATGAATGCCTCATTTCTCTTTCCCCCTTAGTTTCTAACAGGTGGAGACTAGGCAGTGCCACTCTTTATGAAATTAGGAGGCTCCAAAAGAGTCCTAAGTTTATTATACCTAAGGCATGTTTATGGAGATTGGTGCGCAAAATATTCCAATATCTAGTAAGAGGAGATCATTACAGATACTTTTCAAGAGTTCAAGCACGTAATGTGGAGCGATGGTCAGCCTAAGCATTGCTTACTTTTCAAGAGGCAGCTAAAATTTACTTGGTGGACCTTATGCATGATGGTCAACTGCTAGCCATCTGTGCCTAACACATCACACTCAAGCGCTTGGATCTCTATTTTGTTCATAGGATTTGTAACAATAGTTATGAATTTAACCTTAACCATGACATGATTTGAAGATATGTGTAAATGCTCATGTATCATTTTGTGTTTTCATGTTTTTGTTCAGTTCTACTCAACTAGTTGTACTTGATGTGATGTACAAGATTTGGATATTTTATGTTTTCTTTATTTTCAATGTCGTGTCCTTCATGTGATGTATCAGATTTACCTATTGATTTGGATATTTTAGGTTTTCTTCATTTCCAATGTCATTGTGTATTTGTATATTTTCATGGAAAAAATTTACATGTGCATGTGCAAGCAAGTGCATGTGCGTGTGTAGGTGCTTCTTTATTTGCATGTGCATGTTCATAAATGTTTCGAGAAAAACTCAATGCATGGTGTGCAGTGATCATAATGGGCTAAAATTTGTTCTATGCATAGATCATGTGGCTTACATCATGAGCATGCATGTGCATGTGAAAGCAAGTCGCATGTGTAGGTGCTATTTTATGATAATATTATTTTTTCCAATAAAAAACTAATGCATGGTGTGTAATGATCAAAATGGGTTGAAATTTGTTATGTGCATAGATCATATGGTTTACATAGCCTACATAAAATATCAAATCCATCAGAGGCCTTTAAGGCCCTTGTTTGAAGGCTCTCGTATATGGAGGCTTTCTTTTTTTTAAAGTAGGTCTCTACATGCAAGCCTTCGGGGACAAGGGACCTACAGGCCTCTGATGGAGCTGATAATTTATTTCGGAGGTGGTATATGATAATTCTATGTACACATAAAATTTAACCTCATTCTGATAAGGAAAAGTATTTTTTTAATTTAAAAAATATCAAATTTATATGCCAGGCAATTTCTTTTTAAAAAAATCCATCTATAAGTATGGTTGTGACCCTCATTTCATCTCATTTCTCATATTTCATTTCTAAGAGCATGGCTCACACCAAGTAAACTACAAAGAGAGTATGTCCCCCCCCTGCCCCCCCCCAAGGTGGGATGTGGAGTACCCTTCGTCCAACCACCACCACAGCAACATCACAAAGTGTAGGTGGAGGCCTGGCATTATGGCTCTCCATGAGATTAGGATATACCAAAAGACAGTCCAACTGCTCTTTCCAAAGTTTTCCTTCCAATGTGTGGTGCAAGATATCATGCAGGATCTGCAACTCTGTCTGACATGAGGTTCTAGATTCGCGCAGCGCACACTACCTACACGATGGACAGCTCAGGCCTTTGAGGCATTCTAAGAGGCTTTGGAGGCATACGTAGTGGATTTTTTTGGTGGCATGGTGTTTGTAGCTATCCATACGAAGAGGGTCACCATCACTAAAAAGGACATGCGGTTGGTGTGACGCATGCGTCATTGCAGAGATCCTCGAGGCCAGGATATTTAGTTATATTTGTATATATCTTACATGAATGTAATTCTTAAAAGCTATGTAAAGTTTAATGAAATATACAAAGTTTTTTCTCTTATCTTATGGTGCAAATAAGTCTTTTTTAATTTGAGTTTATATAATTTGTTATTTTATTTGTGTCTTCAAACGGCTACAATTTTCATTTAAGTTACATGTCTAATTTTAGTTTATTTTCTTGAGTTGACTAATAAAATACATTACAAGACACGTATTAAACAAAAAACTCCGCAACCCAAATTTCCATTCATAGCATAAAAAATTATAGTCATCAAAGGTTACATAGTCATCATGGCTATATCCTCGGCTTCTTACTACTAGGCTCTCCAGACTCTGAAGCTGCCTTGATGGCTGGAATCAGAACATTTAACCTTTCAAGCTCTACCCTGATGATGGTGGGATCCTGCACCCCTGCAACAATGCCAAGGGCTTATTCACATCTCATCATATCCCATTCATTCACATTTTATCCATTCATATACATCTATCCCGATTCACATCCCATCACATCACATTCATTCAAATCACATCCTCCATTCACATCTATCTTAATTTACATCACATTTCATCACATCCATTTCACATCACATCCTGGTTCACATGACATCACATCTCATCCATTCACAGCCCGATTCACACCACATTACATCACATCCATTCACAGCCCGATTCACACCACGATTCACACCACATTACATCACATCCATTCATAGCCAGATTCACATCACATTACATCTCATCCATTTACTCACATTCGAATCACATCCTCTCACATGCACATCCACATCCATACTTCCACATCCATTCTTCCACATGCACATCCACATCCACATCCACATCCACATCCACATCTATACATCCACATACACATCCCACATCCATTCTTCCACATACACATCCACATTCATTCTTCCACATACACATCCACATCCATTCCTCCACATACACATTCTTCCACATCCATACATCCACATCCATTCTTCCATGCATCCACATCCATTCCTCCACATACACATTCACATTCATTCTTCCATATACATATCCACATCCATTCTCATTACATCACATCTTATCATATCCTATTTTCATCTTATCACATCCTATCACATGCTATTCCCATTTAATAGCTTTTTCTAGGATGATCTTGATAATGGGACTTTTTTTCTAGGATGATCTTGATAATGGGACTTTTTTTAAATTTTTGCCAATTACTTGGCCTAATGGTTCTTTTTCTCGATGACTATTTCCATATTACTTATTAATTCCTCAATTGAATTATATTCAATATTCCTCTTTTGAATAAAAGAATTCATGGGATTTGTAGAAATCAATTCTACCCATATTTCCACTTTTGGTAAATAATCATAAATTGAATTATACTAAAATTTTCTCTTCTTCCCATTTAATTTCTTGGATCTCAATTACCATGGGAATTCCTCTTTTTGCATTTGATTATTTACATTCCAATGTCATGGGAATTCCTCTTTTTTTCGTCAATTATTTCTCATAAAATAAATTTATCTAAAATAAATTCTCATAAAATAAATTCATCTAAAATAAAATATCTATTTTTTCAATATGCTAGGAATTTCTCTTTTGCCATCTAAATGATAGGATTCCAAATGTCATAGGAATTTCTATTTTAATATTTAAATATTTTTCATAGATATATAAATTTATCTAAAATTCATCTTTGAATTTAAATGAATTTTCTAATAATTCCAATATGCTAGGAATTTCTCTTTTCCCATCTCAATGATGGAATTCCAAATGCCATAGGAATTCCTCTTTTAACATTAAAAATGAATTACTAGAAATTCCTCTGTTACTAATTACTATTCATGCATAAACATAAAAATCAAATTTTTCATGATTATAATGAGAATCATTCAATTAATCTAGGATGATTAATCCTAGAATATGGTAGGAAGTCCTCTTTTCATAATATAAATGAAAATGATTTATGTGTTTATTTTTCAAAAATTTTACCATAGCTCCGCTCTGCTATTAATTCTCAATAAATTTGAAAGAATAAAGTTTAGTATTATTCATGTGATTAGAATAACCACTAATTGGATCAATATCCAATTATGGATTGATTCTTAATTTTACCATAAATTAAATAGCATAAAAGTATTAAAAAGCCATTATTTTAGCCTCCAATTAGACAACCATAGAATTTACTTTTAGATTAGAGAAATGCTTCATGAGAAGCTTCATTTGAATTGAGAATAGGTCATACGAATGACAATTCTTTGGAGGAGAGAGAGAAATGCTTAAAAACCATTATAAATTAAGCATAAATAAAAATTTATGTATTTCTTTATTACAATACATTAAAGAAATTCAATAGTATTCAAAAGCCATTCAAATTAATGCTTCTCAAGCTTGAGAGGGGTTGAGAAGAGAAATATTTGGAGATTTAAGAAAAAGAAGACAATAATCCACACTTTACCTCCTAAATTACTTCATTCTTTGATCACAGTAGATGCCCCCCAACCAATCAATTGGTTTGGTATGTTGTTGGAATCACCAAGGAAGATTTAAGAGAGAGAGAATCTCCAATCTCTTCAATTTGTAGAGGTCTTTTATAGAGGATAATAGAAAATATCATTATTTCGGTATAATACTGGCATGGTATAGCTCTCATTTTTTTTTACAAAGGGCTAAGGATCTTTTTATAGGTGAGGAGGCCTCTAACCAAGTCCAACTAGTTTCTAGAATTTTCCAGGTTCAGTTTGGCTGAATTTGGACAAGATTTGGACCTAGTTTGGCTCCGTTTTGATTTGGTTTGATCCAGGAGAGAGCAGATATAAAATTATCACAATATTTTTTAGTTTAAAACTCCACCACACATGTGAAATAGGCACCTCCTTGAAGAGATCCCTTCTCCTTACCAAGGTGTCAAAAATGAATCATTATACCCAAAATATCTCATTTTTTTAGTAATACTCATAGTTTTTTACTAATAAACCTTGTCCTTAGTCAACTCTTCATCTTATGTGAGAATTTATTCATTTTGGGGGGTTTTTCTTTTATAAATTGGATTTATCTCCTCCCCATACTTGGATTGATCCTATTCGCCCATAGGAACCTTAATTGGACCATAATCTATTTTTGAAAAAAAAATCTTAAGGTCCTTTATACATAATTTCAATTAATTCCAATTGAACATTGGAAAGTTCTTTTTGAATTTATGTTTCAGGGGAACCCATTTTAGACACTAGGAGGATATTTATATCCAAAAATATCTCAATTTTGGACTCTCTCCCTCTAGACATTTTCTCTCTCTAGGGCGAGGAGCACCGTGTGGTCAGCACCCTCTAGGATCCTTCGCAGGTGAGCTAGTGCTTCACTCATAGGCTGCTTCCTTGGTCCCTCATCCACCGTACCGGAAGCTCACCATTTAAATTGAACCGAGGATGGTCAAGACCTCGGCTGACCTTGGTACGTGAGACGTCCTCCATTGACTCTCCATCAGCTGTTGTAACTTTATCAGTTAGGTCTCCACGACCTTAATCACAAGATAGTCAAAATGCTTCCCCAGCATTCTTGACATAAAATAGTCATTTAAAAATAGATCATAAATACAGTTTCTATAACGAACTCTCGTCTTTCTACATTGTTCCACATCAATCCACATTACTTAATCCACATCCATGTCATATGTATTCCCATTCTCATCCAATCACATCATTTTCCATATCATCACATCTTTCCTCATTTATCCTCATCAGATCTCATCCACTCGCATCTACCCATATTCACATCTCATCATATCACATTCATTCACATTTTATCCATTCATATACATCTATCCCGATTCACATCCCATCACATCACATTCATTCAAATCACATATCCTCCATTCACATCTATTTCAATTTACATCACATCTCATCACATTCACATCTCATCACATCCATTTCACATCACATCTCATTCATTCACATCCCGATTCACATGACATCACATCTCATCCATTCACAGCCCGATTCACATCACATTACATCTCATCCATTTACTCACATTCGACATCACATACTCTCACATGCACATCCACATCCATACATCCACATCCATTCTTCCATATGCACCTCCACATCCACATCCACATCCACATCCACATCCATTCTTCCACACATACACATTCATTTTTCCACATACACATCCACATTCATTCTTCCACATACACATCCACATCCATACATCCACATCCATTCCTCCACATACACACATCCACATCCATTCTTCCACATACACATCCACATCCATTCTTCCACATACACATCCACATTCATTCTTCCACATACACATCCACATTCATTCTTCCACATCCATTCTCATTACATCACATCTTATCATATCCTATTTTCATCTTATCACATCCTATCACATGCTCTTCGCATTTAATACCTTTTTCTAGGATGATCTTGATAATGGGACTTTTTTCTAGGATGATCTTGATAATGGGACTTTTTTTCTAGGATGATCTTGATAATGGGACTTTTTTCTAGGATGATCTTGATAATGGGACTTTTTTTAAATTTTTGCCAATTACTTGGCCTAATTAAAGTTTCTTTTTCTCGACGACTATTTTCATATTCCTTATTATTTCCTCAATTAAATTATATTCAATATTCCTCTTTTGAATAAAAGAATTCATGGGATTTGTAGAAATCAATTCTACCCATATTTCCACTTTTGGTAAATAATCATAAATTTAATTATACTAAAATTTCCTCTTCTTCCCATTTAATTTCTTGGATCTCAATTACCATGGGAATTCCTCTTTTTGCATTTGATTATTTACATTCCAATGTCATGGGAATTCCTCTTTTTTTTGTCAATTATTTCTCATAAAATAAATTCATCTAAAATAAATTCTCATAAAATAAATTCATCTAAAATAAAATATCCATTATTTCAATATGCTAGGAATTTCTCTTTTCCCATCTAAATGATGGGATTTCAAATGTCATAGGAATTCCTATTTTAATATTTAAATATTTTTCATAGATATATAAATTTGTCTAAAATTTATCTTTGAATTTAGATGAATTTTTCAATAATTCGTCTATGCTAGGAATTTCTCTTTTTCCATCTCAATGATGGAATTCCAAATGTCATAGGAATTCCTCTTTTAACATTAAAAATGAATTACTAGAAATTTCTCTTTTGCTAGTTACTATTTATGCATAAACATAAAAATCAAATTTTTCATGATTATAATGAGAATCATTTAATTAATCTAGGATGATTAATCCTAGAATATGGTAGGAAGTCCTCTTTTCATAATATAAATGAAAAAAATTTATGTGTTTATTTTTCAAAAATTTTACCATAGGTCCGCTCTGCTATTACTCATAATTCTCATTAAATTTGAAAGAATAAAGTTTAGTATTATTCATGTGATTAGAATAACCACTAATTGGATGATTATCCAATTATGGATTGATTCTTAATTTTACCATAAATTAAATAGCATAAAAGTATTAAAAAGCTATTATTTTGGCCTCCAATTAGACAAGCATAGAATTTACTTTTAGATTAGAGAAACGCTTCATGAGAAGCTTCATTTGAATTGAGAATAGGTCATACGAATGACCATTCTTCAACGGACAGAGAGAAATGCTTAAAAACCATTATAAATTAGGCATAAATGAAAATTTATGTATTTCTTCATTACAATACATTAAAGAACTTCAATAGTATTCAAAAGCCATTCAAATTAACACTTCTCAAGCTTGAGAGGGGTTGAGAGGAGAAATACTTGGAGATTTAAGAAAAAGAAGACAATAATCCACACTTTACCTTCTAAATTACTTGATTCTTTGATCACAGTAGATGCCCCCAACCAATCAATTGGTTTGGTATGTTGTTGGAGTCACCAAGGAAGATTGAAGAGAGAGAGAAGCTCCAATCTCTTCAATTTGTAGAGGTTTTTTAGAGGATAATAGAAAATATCATTATTTTAGTATAATACTGGCACAAAGGGCTAAGGATCTATTTAAAGGTGAGGGAGGCCTCTAACCAAGTCCAACTAGTTTCTAGAATTTTCCAAGTTCAGTTTGGCTAAATTTAGACAAGATTTGGACCTAGTTTGGCTTCCTTTTGCTTTGGTTTGATTCAGGAGAGAGGAGAGATACAAATATCACAATATTTTTGAGTTTAAAACTCCACCACACATGTGAAATAGGCACCTCCTTGAAGAGCTCCCTTCTCCTTACCAAGGTGTCAAAATTGAATCATTATACCCAAAATATCTCATTTTTTTAGTAATACTCATAGTTTTTTACTAATAAACCTTGTCCTTAGTCAACTCTTCATCTTATGTGAGAATTTACTCATTTTTGGGGGTTTTTCTTTTATAAATTAGATTTATCTCCTCCCCATACTTGGATTGATCCTTCTGGCCCATAGGAACCTCAACGGATTCGGGGGTGCTAGCAGCGGAAGTAGCACTTCTTGCACGGGGCAGCATCCCTCACTCGGGGCCTCGCCCATGGATATCCGAACAAGAGACTAATCCCTTGGTTCTTCAAAAATCTAACCTTGAAAAACTTTCCCCTACCACAAAGTATGAGCGATTCCTCCAAGATATTTGTACTCTAACGTAGTCAGGGTCATTAGTGACCAAATTGATCTGACCGAACCTGTGAGTTACTTTGTCAGATCAAGGAAGAAACTTGCACTTGGATCATAGAAACCAATGCTTTTTTTCCCATCGAGAGGCACAGCCGTTGATTCTTTTTCCATAGAACAATTACTATCCTGGATTTACTTCATCTATCGTCCTATAACAGAATTGAGTCTCATTTTATGGATCCATCAGTCCAGCCTAACCCCATCCAAGCCCATGGGTTAGCCAACCGCCCAACCACTGTAGTGATGCAATCCAATTAGGAATTTGGTTAGGTTTTGTCCCGGGTACTAGGGAAAAGAGTTCACAGGGCCCCTAGCAAGATATTCATGCAAATTTAATGCCAGTCACACCACTTACACACCCAATATGAAATTATCTTTTTCACAGATTCAGCTATCCTTAAAACAATCATTTAATGAAACCTTAGTGTCATTGATCATAAACCTCAAAATCTCCAGTTGAATCTTTATCTTTAAGCATTCCTTCATTGGTGTATCTATGGCATCATTGGCAACCAGAACGCTCACCACCTATCCACTCAGGGGCCTTTTTTCGATAGTTCATAGCTCATAGTACCCGGTAATATATTCTCTTATAAAAATTAAGATGGAATCTCCGTTAAAGATCAACAAGATCAACCAACAGATCCATATAAAAATGCCATGGACTCATCCATTTGAGGACCAGCAAGGTCAATTATTTCTCATAAAATAAATTCATCTAAAATAAAATATCCATTATTTCAATATTCTAGGAATTTCTCTTTTTCCATCTAAATGATGGGATTCCAAATGTCATAGGAATTCCTCTTTTAACATTTAAAAAATTTTCATAGATAAATAAATTTATCTAAAATTCATCTTTGAATTTAAATGAATTATCCAATAATTCCAATATGCTAGGAATCTCTCTTTTCCCATCTCAATGATGGAATTCCAAATATCATAGGAATTCCTCTTTATCATTAAAAATGAATTATTAGAAATTTCTCTTTTGCTAATTACTATTTATGCATAAACATAAAAATCAAATTTTTCATGATTATAATGAGAATCATTCAATTAATCTAGGATGATTAATCCTAGAATATGGTAGGAAGTCCTCTTTTCATAATATAAATGAAAATGATTTATGTGTTTATTTTTCAAAAATTTTACCATAGCTCTGCTTTGCTATTACTGATAATTCTCAATAAATTTGAAAAAATAAAGTTTAGTATTATTCATGTGATTAGAATAACCACTAATTGGATCAATATCCAATTATGGATTGATTCTTAATTTTACCATGAATTAAATAGCTTAAAATTATTAAAAAACCATTATTTTGGCCTCCAATTAGACAAGCATAGAATTTACTTTTAGCTTAGAGAAACGCTTCATGAGAAGCTTCATTTGAATTGTGAATAGGTCATAGGAATGACCATTCTTCGGAGGGGAGAGAGAAATGCTTAAAAACCATTATAAATTAAGCATAAATGGAAATTTATGTATTTCTTCATTACAATACATTAAAGAACTTAAATATTATTCAAAAGCCATTCAAATTAATGCTTCTGAAGCTTGAGAGAGATTGAGAAGAGAAACATTTGGAGATTTAAGATAAAGAAGACAATAATCCACACTTTACCTCCTAAATTACTTGATTCTTTGATCATAGTAGAGGCCCCCAACCAATTAATTGGTTTGGTATGTTGTTGGAGTCACCAAGGAAGCTTGAAGAGAGAGAGAAGCTCCAATCTCTTCAATTTGTAGAGGATTTTTAGAGGATAATAGAAAATATCATTGTTTCAGATTAATACTGGCATGGTATAGTTCTCATATTTCTTTACAACTAGCTAAGTATCTATTTATAGGTGAGAGAGGTCTCTAACCAAGTCCAACTAGTTTCTAGAATTTTTCAGGTTTAGTTTGGCTGAATTTGGACAAGATTTGGATCTAGTTTGCTCCCTTTTGATTTGGTTTGATCCAGGAGAGAGGAGAGATAAAAATATCACAATATTTTTGAGTTTAAAACTCCACCACACATGTGAAATAGGAACCTCCTTGAAGAGCTCCCTTCTCCTTACCAAGGTGTCAAAATTGAGTCATTATACCCAAAATATTTTATTTTTTTAGTAATACTCATAGTTTTTTACTAATAAACCTTGTCCTTAGTCAGCTCTTCATCTTATGTGAGCATTTACTCATTTTTGGGGATTTTTCTTTTATAAATTGGATTTATCTCCTCCCCACACTTGGATTGATCCGATTGGCCCCATAGGAACCTTAATTGGACCATAATCCAAAAATTTCTGAGAATCTAGACCCTTAAGCTAAGGTCCTTTATACATAATTTCAATTAATTCCAATTGCACATTGGAAAGTTTTTTTTTGAATTTCTATCTCAGGGGAGCCCATTTTACACACTAGGAGGATTTTTATATCCAAAAATATCTCAATTTTGGACTACCTCCCTCTAGACATTTTCTCTCTCTAGGTCAAAACAGGGTAAAACAAAATCTTTCTTTTATTTCAGAGAGGGGAATAATTATAAGATCAGAAGGGGAGATTCTTACACATGTACACCTCAAAAGCTAGAGGGAGAAATCTTACAAAAAGGGTCATGGTTCTCCCAAAGAAAAACCATATCGACGAGTGCTAAATGCGTGCCATATCGCATGTCTTGTTCCAAGCTAAGCCACTCCTCTCGCATAGAAGTTGCCACCTCCTATACCTGAAAGCGAACATACAAAGTTTGCTTTTTGCAATGAAGTACCTATCATAAAAAACAAGCAACAACCAACGTTAAAACATAAAAACAACAACAATAATCAACATAAGTACTTGTGAATGAAAACTATCACAAAAATCAACATAAGTGTAATATTATCTAAAGGTTACATCTGACACAATAATTTTGCATTCAATGAAATCATTGTGGTGAGTTATCTTGAGATGCCATGAATCACCTGGTAACTAAATCATCCAATCCTTAGATGGGCACTTGCATTGGTAAGTAATCCTAGTTTCTTCACTACTTCACAGGATCCAAACAAATGTGCAAACAAACCAAATAGAACAAACCAACTTAGATGCACATCTCTAGAGCCCGTGGAGGGTTTCATGGCACCATGAATATCAGTTTTTATCTTGGCCCTACATGCTTCTTACATGTCCAGGCAGCCAGGATTATACCATTCCTAGCTAGACAACGGTGATAGTGGAATGTACTCTAAACTATGTCTCTCCAAAACATATAATGAATCATAAAAGTAAATAGTATGAGATGCCAATTCACTTGCACTCTTGTTGTCATAGATCAAGGCACCTATCTCTATGTATAAAAATTTTAGCTTTCTACTTAAACACTCTACATTATTCTGCCATTCATACAGAGTAGATGGATATAAAACTGCAACCAGCATGTTTGTATTAAAACTCTATCTAATAACCATGGATTGAAATCATAAGAACACAAAGCACATAGATATAAACTTATTGTTAGGCTTATGTCTTGCATCTAAGTTTTTATGATGCACTCGAATCTCTTTGTGCATACAAACATGCTAAATGAAAGCCTTTGTCATTGTAATCATACCATTGGTATGTTTCCTGAACTCTATGGCTCTACCTTTCCATTGTTTGTTGGGGTTTGTTACCTCTTTTTAGCTTAACCTTGAAACTCCCATGAGTACTTGGTTGCATTAAAATCCAATTTAACTTACTGTACAGATCAGGGATCCAATTACCTCTTTTTAGCTTAACCTTGAAACTCCCATGAGTACTTGGTTGCATTAAAATCCAATTTAACTTACTGTACAGATCAGGGATCCAATTACCTTCATCATCTCTCCTATTAAACGCCTCCACTATGTGAATATTGCTGATATTCCTCCTCCTTGTGAAGACATCTACAATAAAAAAACAAAGCACCAATTTAACAAAGTTAGACTGCATGATTGCTAAATGTATGTATTAAGAATGTAAGCAACAAATAAAGATTAAAAGAATAAAAAATAAACAGCAACCTAATGCTTTCATTTACATAACCTTGTTGCTCACAACTATGCTCCTATGAAAATAAACATCAAGATATCAAGACAAAACATAAACAAACCCTACATCAATATGTCATAAAACATAAGCTAAGCCACTCCTCTCATCATAGGTTGTCTCTTTTGTTGTAATAAAATCCCTAAATATTAACAATCAAAATTAGTAATAACCCTAAACAAATTAACAATGAACATTAGTGCTAACCCTAAAAATATGAAGAACTTGCACTACAAGAGGTGGGGCCATTATCCACACTTTTTTTGAGGCTTTAGAACTAAGCTTAAAATCCCCTAAACGTCGAAATACGCGTCGATTGAAATGGAAACGTTGAAATAGGCATCAACATAAGTGTCAAAAAAAGTAATTTTACCACACGTTTTTCGACGTTCTTTTCGATGATTATTTTAACTGACATTTCAACTCTGATTTTGACTGATATTTCGACTGGCATTTCAACACTGATTTGACTAACATTTAGATGCTTTTTTTGACAGATGTAGGAAACTTTCGACGCTTTTTTTGACAGATGTTGTCCGAAACTTTCGACGCTATTTTTGAGACGAATGCAGGAAACTTTCGACGTTTATTTTTGTAAGATTCTCCCCCAGCTTTTGAGGTGTACAGGTGTAAGAACCTCCCCTTCTGATATTGTAATTATTTCCCCCTCTGAAATAAAAGAAAGATTCTATTTTATCATGTTTTGACCTAGAGAGAGTAAATGTCTAGAGGGAGGTAGTCCAAAATTGAGATATTTTTGGATATAAAAATCCTCCTAGTGTCTAAAATGGTTTCCCCTGAAACACAAATTCAAAAAGAACTTTCCAATGTGCAATTGGAATTAATTAGAAATGGGTATAAAGAACCTTAGCCTAAGGGTCTAGATTTTTAGAAATTTTTGGATTATGGTCCAATTAAGGTTTCTATGGGCCAATAGGATCAATCCAAGTGTGGGGAGGCGATAAATCTGATTTATAAAAGAAAAAATACCCAAAAATGAGTAAATGCCCACATAAGATGAAGAGTTGACTGAGTACAAGGTTTATTAGTAAAAAACTATGAGTATTACTAAAAAAATGAGATATTTTAGGTATAATGATTCATTTTTGACACATGTGTAAGGAATAGGGGGCCCTTTAAGGAGGCGCCTATTTCACATGTGTGGTGGAGTTTTAAACTAAAAAATGTTGTGATATTTTTATCTCTCCTCTCTCTTGGATCATACCAAATCAAAAGGGAACCAAACTAGGTCCAAATCTTGTCCAAATTCAACCAAACTGAACTTGGAAAATTCTAGAGATTATTTGGACTTGCTTAGAGGCCTCCCTCACCTATAAATAGATTTGTAGCCCTTTGTAAAAAAATATGAGAACTATACTATGCCAGTATTATGCTGAAATAATGATTTTTTCTATTATCCTCTAAAAACCTCTACAAAATTGGACTTGCTTAGAGGCCTCCCTCACCTATAAATAGATTTGTAGCCCTTTGTAAAAAAATATGAGAACTATACTATGCCAGTATTATGCTGAAATAATGATATTTTCTATTATCCTCTAAAAACCTCTACAAAATTGAAGAGATTGGAGCTTCTCTCTCTCTTCAATCTTCCTTGGTGACTCCTACAACATACCAAACCAATTGATTGGATGGGGGCCTCTACTGTGATCAAAGAATCAAGTAAATTAGAAGGTGAAGTGTGGATTATTGTCTTTTTCTTATTAAAACTCCAAATGCTTCTCTTCTCAATCTCTCTCAAGCTTGAGAAGCTTTAATTTGAATGGCTTTTGATTACTATTGAAGTTCTTTTATGAATTGTAATAAAGAAACATATAAATTTCTATTTATGCTTAATTTTAATGGTTTTTAAGCATTCCTCTCTCTCCCCCCAAAGAAAGGTCATTCCTATGACCTATTCTCAATCCAAATGAAGCTTCTCATGAAGCATTTCTCTAATCCAAAAGTAATTTCTATGCTTGTCTAATTGGAGGCCAAAATAATGGCTTTTGAATGCTTTTATGATATTTATTTCATAGAGAAATTATGAATCAATCCATAATTGGATAATGATCCACTTAGTGGTCATTCTAATCATATCAATAATAATAAACTTCATTCTTTCAATTAAATTGAGAATTAGTGGAGCTATGGTAAACTTTCTGTAAAATAAACACATAAAATATTTCATTCATAATATGAAAAGAGGACTTCCTACCATATTCTAGGAATTATCATCCTACATTAATTAAATGATTTTCATTGAAATCATGGAGAAATTGATTTTTATGTTTATGCTTAATTAATAAATTAGAAAAAAGAGAAATTCTAGTAATTTATTTTTATGTTAAGAGAGTAATCCCCATGATAATGAAAATCCATGTATTCCAAAGAGTTAAGAGAAAAAATTGGAATACTAATATAATGTATATTTTATGTAAAAATTAAAGAAAGATTTTAGTTAAATTTATCTTTTTGCATAGAGAAGTTTAAATGATAAAAGGAGAATTCCCACTACATTTGGAATTCCATCAATTGGATGGGAAAAGAGAAATTCCTATCACATTGGAATTATTGGATAATTCATTTAAATTTAAAGATGAATCTTTAGATAAATTTTTTTATCTATGAGAAATAATTAAATGTTAAAAGAGAAATCCTAGTATATTGTAATTATGGGATAATTTATTTAAATTCAAAGATAAATTTTTAGATAAATTTTTTTATCTATGAAAAATATTTAAATGTCAAAAGAGGAATTCTTATGACATTTGGAATTCCATCATTTAGACGGGCAAAGAGAAATTTCTAGCATATCGAAATAATGGATATTTTAATTTAGATAAATTTATTTTATGAGAAATAATTGATGGGAAAAGAGGATTCCCATGACATTGGAATGTAAATAATTAAATTCAAAAAGAGGAATTCCCATGGTAATTGGGATCCAAGAAATTAAATGGGAAGAAGAGGAATTTTTAGTATAATTTGATTTATGATTATTCACCAAAAGTGAAAATATGGGTAGAATTGATTTCTACAAATCCCAAGATATCTTTCATTCAAAAGAAGAATATTGAATATAATTCAATTGAGGAATTGAGAAGAAATATGGAAATAGTTGTCAGAAAAAGAATCTTTAATTAGGTCAAGCAATTGGCAAAATTTTAGAAAAAGTCCTATTATCGGTATCAATATAGAAAAAGCTATTAAATGGGAATAGCATGTGAATGGATGTGAATAGATGTGTATGGGATGTGATAATATGTGAATGGGATGCGATAAGATGTGTATGGGATGTGATAGGATGAGAACGGATGCGATGAGATAAGTATGGGATGCGATTGGATGTGACTGCGGATGTATATGTGAAAGAAAGGGTATGCATGTGTATGAGAATGAATAAATGTGGATATGGATGTAGATGTGTATGTGAATGTATGGATGTAGATGTATGGATGTGATGTGGATGTATGGATGTGGATGTGTATGTGGATATGGATATGGATATGGATATGGATGTATAGATGTAGATGTATGGATGTCGATGTATGGATGTGGATGTGTATGTGGATATGGATGTGGATATGGATATGGATGTATGGATGTAGATGTATGGATGTAGATATATGGATGTGGATGTATGGATGTGGATGTGTACGTGGATATGGATGTAGATGTATGGATGTGGATGTGGATATGGATGTGTGGATGTGGATGTGGATGTGGATGTGGATGTATGGATGTGGATGTGTATGTGGATATGGATGTAGATGTATGGATGTGGATGTATGGATGAGGATGTGGATGTGGATATGGATGTGGATGTATGGATATGGATGTGGATGTGTATGTGGAAGAATGGATGTGGATGTATGGATGTAGATGTATGGATGTGAATGTATGGATGAGGATGTGGATCTGGATGTATGGATGTGGATGTGTATGTGGAAGAATGGATGTGGATGTATGGATGTAGATGTATGGATGTGGATATGGATGTGGATGTATGGATGTGGATATGGATGTGGATGTATGGATGTAGATGTATGGATGTGGATATGGATGTAGATGTATGGATGTGGATGAGTATGTGGAAGAATGAATGTAGATGTGTATGTGGATGTGTATGTGGAAGAATAGATGTGGATGTGTATGGGGATGTATGAATGCGGATGTGTATGTGAAGAATGGATGTGGATGTAAATGTGTATGTAGAAGAGTGGATATGGATGTGTATGTGGAAGTACGAATGTGGATGTGAATGTGGAAGAATGAATGAGGATGTGATGTCGATGTGAGTGAATGGATGAGATGTAATGTCATGTGAATGGGGATGAGAATGAATGAGATGTGATGTCATGTGAATCAAAATGTGAATGAATGAAATGGGATGTGAATGGATGATATGTGATGTGAATGAATCTGATGTGATGAGATGAAAAATGATGTGATTAGATGAGAATGGGTACACATATGAATTGGTCATGGATTAAGTAATATGGATTGATGTGGAACAATGTGGAAAGACGAGAGTTCATTATAAAAATTGTATTTGTGACCTGTTTGTAAATGACTATTTTATGTCAAGAATGCTGGGAAGCATTTGGACCGTCTTGTGAATAAGGTAACTGATAAAGTTGCAACAGCTGGTGGAGAGTCAACGGAGGACGTCTCGCATAGCAAGGTCGGCCTAGGTCTTGACCAGCCTCAGTTCGATTTAAATGGTGAGCTTCCGATACGGTGGATGAGGGACGAAGGAAGCGACCTATGATAGTGAAGCGCTAGGTGACCTGCTAAGGATCCTAGAGGGTGCTGACCATATGGTGCTTGGGCTCTGGGTTGCCGAAGATACCCACACGTGCATCGTGGAAGATATTGGAACAAGGAGTAAGAGCTGTTTTCTGAAACCAGGCATGGATCTGGTTGATTCACCTTGCTGGTCCTCAACGGATGAGTCCATGGCTCTTTTATATGGATCTATTGGTTGATCTGGTTGATTGACCTTGCTGGTCCTCAACGGATGAGTCCATGGCTCTTTTATATGGATCTATTGGTTGATCTTGCTGATCTTCAAGGGAGATTCCATCTTGAATTTTTTATAAGTGAATATATTGCCGGGTACTATGAGCTAGGAACTATCAAAAAGGCCCCTGAGTGGACAGGTGGTGAGCGTTCTGGTTGCCAATGATGCCATAGATACTCTGATGAAGGAATGATTAGAAATTAATATTCAACCGAATATTTTGGAGGATTGTGATCAGTGATACTATGGCTTCATTAAATGATTGTTTTTAAAGATAGCTAAATCTGTGAAGAAAGCAATTTCATATTGGGTGTGTAAGTAGTGTGACTAGCTTTAAGTTTGCATGAACATCCGGCTAGGGGGCCTGGGAACTCTTTTCTCTGGTACTACCCGGGACAAAACCTAACCAAATTCTTAATTGGATCCCATCACTACAGTTATTGGGTGGTTGGCTAACCCATGGGATTGAGGCTGGACTGATGGATCCGTAAAATGAGACTCAATTTGTGTTGTAGTACGCTAGATGAAGTAAATCCTGGATAGTAATTGTTCTATGGAAAAAGAAATCAACGGCTATGCCTTTAGATGGGGAAAAAAGCATTGATCTCTATGATCCAAGTGCAAGTTTCTTCCTTGATCTGACCAAGTGACTTCAGGTTCGGTCGGATCAGTTTGGTCAGTAATGACCTTGACTACGTTAGAGTAAAAATATCATGGAGGAATCGCCCGCCGTGCTTTCCGGGCAAGGGAAGTTTTTTCAGGCTCGGGAAGAACCGAGCGATTAGTCTCCTATCCGGATATCTGTGGGGCGAGGCCTTGAGTGAGAGGACCCTGCACCGTGCAAGGAGTGCTACTTCCGCTGCTAACACCCCCGAATCCGTTGCACGGAGGGGGCAGGGATCTTTCAATTTCAATGCGTGTAGGTATTAATTTTTTTTTGGCATTATGGTGCATCCAGCTGCAATCTTGTAGCTCGATGCACCATTATGCCAAATTTATAGAGTACCAAAGGCAACTGTACTCTGATGTGAAGAACGAAGCAAATTTGTTGAAAAATTTAGAGTGCCATATAACGTTTTCGACATTACAAAGTAGGTACACAATTCACACAAGTGCAAACAATGGCCAAATTATATTGCAAGATGTGAAATTTACATATCAAGCTCTAACGAGATAAGCCCAAATTGAAATTTACATATCAAGCTCTCATGAGATAAGCCAAAATTTGCATACAAGCTATACAAGCTCAAACAAAGATGTCAGATGACCAAAATATGTATGTACAAGAGGAAAGACATGGGCAAGGCCACTCTATGCGGAGCCCTCACTCACGGTCAGGCATTGGTCCCTGCGAAAACCATACAAGACGCTTTTTTTGGTATACCAAACAACGATCTAACATGACATGGGAAAGCAAGTATACAAATCATAAGGTCAAGGCTTGCCGCACTTATCATATCTGCAATGTGCCCCCAATTGAGGTTGGTGCCTTATTGCTCAGGCTTCTCCAAAAGAAAGCATGTGTTATGGCGGGCGAGCAGTGTCCTCCTCTTCTCCCTTTGCCGACCGACCAACCACTTGATTCTAAAAGTACCAAAACAACAAGATAAGTGTTGATACTTACAAAGTAGACATAACATCAAATGAAACATACAAGATAAGCGTTGATACTTATTAAGTAGACATGGAATGTGTCCCAATCGCCGCTTCTAAGGTGAGAGCTTCCTACGCTCTCCATTCGGGATTTGGCCGCATCCTCTTGTTGCTTGTAGCATTGGGGATTTCTTGCATGCTTCGGTGCTCATGTACCAAGGCTTATCACCCCCTGCCTTCACTCTCCTAGTCACATCTCCCCGCCAATGTTTCATGACGTCCACCATGTGGTCCTTTATCCACCTCATGGGTGGGCATGACATCACTACTGTCGGTCGGCTTGTACTCATCCTTGATTTGATTTATGACTCTATCTTTCTTATCTTTATCCAACTTTGGCCATAAAGTCATTTGCAAAAACAATGTGGCAAAGCTCACGGATGCGGCTCTTCATCTCTTGCCCGACATTATCCAAAACCACATTGCCATTAACAGTTACGTAATATTTTTCTCCATCGGCGGGTGTGGGCCGGGTGTGGGCTGTGTGTCGAAACGCCGCGCGATGATCGTGAGCGTGGAGTGCTTCTAGAGCTAGAAGAGAAAGGACGCTCACGTGGGGACGTAGACCTATCTGTGCCCCCACTTAGACAACAGCCGCCTCCACCTCCACTACTCGCGTGTTATCCTCCTACGATTGGACAAGCAACCTGGGGGAGGGGTTCTAGTAGTGGCTCTTTGTGGGGTTTCTACAGGTGAACAAGGGTTAGTGGTGGTGGTGCCCGATGGTGTGGCCATAGTGCCCGCCCCTCTCCCAAAATATTGTTGTGCCATCGCTCTTTCCCTGGGCATGGTTTATGCTAAAAAACCCATAAACTGGTCAGGCGACATGGCATATGGAGAGAAGGATGGAGAGTAAGCCGGTGTCTCATCTGGAGTGTAAGACATGTTTCTACACACACGTAACCAAGCCCACATGGACACTTTAATAAGAGCATACACATGAATTATCCCTCAACATTCATTCATTTATGCATGAGGCCTTATGCATAAAGCTATGCATAAGGCCTTATACATGAGGCCTTATACATAAAGCTATGCATGAGGCTTATGCATATAGCATTATGCATAAAGCATGCATGAGAATTATGTATAAAGCATGCATAAAGCATTATGCATAAAGATTATGCACAAACCTACAAAGCTATGCATGAGGCCTTATGCATAAAGCATTATGCATAAGGCTTATGCATAAAGCACTATGCATAGGGCTTTAAGCATGAGGCCTTAAGCATAAAACTATGCCTGAGGCCTTATATGCATAAAGTATGCATGAGGCCTTATGCATAAAGCTATGCACGAGACTTATGCATAAATGCATAAAGCATGAATGAGCATTATGCATAATGCTTATGCGCAAATCTACAAAACAAATCCCCAGCACCCAAGGGTGCAATAATAATAGAGGAAAGAGAGAAAAGATAGAAAAGAACTTACCTCTTTTTCGTGATGTTAAAAGAGAGGATTACAGGACCTACAAAACCAACAAAAGACTGAAGAAAGGATTCGTAATGCATACACACACAAGCTTATACAAGCTATGCTAAATCTTATGCAAGCCTTATGCAAACTTTGCTGCTATGCAAAGCCTTATGCAAGCTATACTGCAAGCTATACTAAAGCTTATGCATAAAGCATGCATGAGGCCTTATGCATAAAGCTATGCATGAGGCCTTATACATAAAGCTTATGCATAAAGCATCATGCATGAGGCTTATGCATAAATCACTATGCAAGCCACACTATCCTAAACTAAACCATACTCCTGCACTATGCATTAAGCATGCATGCATAGAGCTTAATTGTAAGATTCCTCCCCCAACCCCCTTTTTGATGTCTAGCATATTCCCCTGTAATCAATTCCTTTTCTGAAATATAAGAGATCTTGTTTGTGGCTGTTTTAGCCTAGAGAGAGAAAAGTATTCTAGAGAGAGAATATTCAGATTATGAATATTTTTGGATAGAAAAATAACTCATCTTATTAAAATAAGTTCCCCTGAAACAGAAATTCAAAAAGAATTTTCCAATGTGCAATTGGAATTAATTGGAAATAGGTATAAAGAACCTTAGTCTAAGGGTCTAGATTTTCAGAAATTTTTGGATTATGGTCCAATGAAGGTTCCTATGGGCCAATAGCATCAATCCATGTGTAGGGAGGAGATAAATCCAAATTGTAAAAGAAGATCCAAAAATGAGTAAATGCTCACATAAGATGAAGAGTTGAAAATGTACAAGGTTTATTAGTAAAAAACTATGAGCAATAAAATTTTGACACATATGTAAGGAAGGGGAGTTCTTTAAAGAAGGTGCATATTTCACATAAGATGAAGAGTTGAAAATGTACAAGGTTTATTAGTAAAAAACTATGAGCAATAAAACTTTGACATATATGTAAGGAAGGGGAGTTCTTTAAAGAAGGTGCATATTTCACATAAGATGAAGAAGGTGCATATTTCACATAAGATGAAGAGTTGAAAATGTACAGGTTTATTAGTAAAAAACTATGAGCAATAAAATTTTGACACATATGTAAGGAAGGGGAGTTCTTTTAAGAAGGTGCATATTTCACATAAGATGAAGAGTTGAAAATGTACAAGGTTTATTAGTAAAAAACTATGAGCAATAAAATTTTGACACATATGTAAGGAAGGAGAGTTCTTTAAAGAAGGTGCATATTTCACATAAGATGAAGAGTTGAAAATGTACAAGGTTTATTAGTAAAAAACTATGAGCAATAAAATTTTGACACATATGTAAGGAAGGAGAGTTCTTTAAAGAAGGTGCATAATTCACATAAGATGAAGAGTTGAAAATGTACAAGGTTTATTAGTAAAAAAACTATGAGCAATAGAATTTTGACACATATGTAAGGAAGGGGAGTTCTTTAAAGGAGGTGCATATTTCACATGCTTGAATGAGTTTTAAACTCAAAAATAATCTGATATTTTTATCTCTCATATCTCTTGAACCAAACCAAATCAAAATGGAACCAAATCGAATCAAAAAGTAACTAAACTAGGTCCAAATCTAGTCCAAATTCAACCAAACTGACTTGGAAACTTCTAGAATCAGTTTGTTTGGTTAGGAACTCAATTTTTCCTATAAATAGAAGCCTTCCCTTGTTGAAAAAAATATAGTGTCTTATGCCTTGTTACTCTACTTCACCTAAGCCAAGATCTGTGAATTCTTTAATAATTCACTAGTTTTTTTGACACTTCTCTCTTTCTTCAATCCCCATTGGTAGCTCCATCAACATACTAAACCAATTGATTGGTTGGGGGCCTCTACCGTGAATAAAGAATCAAGTAAATTGTAAGGTAAGTATAGTGAATTTTGATCTTTTCTATAATTTCTCAATGATTCTCTCTTCTCAACCCCTCTCAAGCTTGAGAAGCTTAATTGGTATGGTTTTTGAAATGCTATTGAAGTTAATTAATAAATGATAGTAAAGAATTACATAAAATTCTATTTATATTTAATTCTAATGGTTTTTCTCTCTCTCACTTAAGAAATGGTCATACTCATGACCCTTTTCAATCCAAATGAAGCTTTTCATAAGGCTTTTTCTTAATCCAAGATTAAGCTATGCTTGAGGCCAAATTAATGGCTTTTTTCTATACTTTTAGTTTATGTATATCGATGATTCAATCCATTATGGATTGATGATCCAATTAGAGACCATTCTAATTATTTCCTTAATGATAAACCTTATCCCTTAGAAAAAAATGAGATTTATCAGTCATAGTAGCGGAGCTATGGCAAATTTTTTATAGAAATTACGCATAAAATAATTTCATTCAAAGCATAAAAAGAGGACTTCCTACCATATTCTAGGAACTATCATCCTAGATTAATTAAAAGAATATTATTATGCATGGAGATATGGATGTTTGCATGTAGATGTAGAGGTATGGATGTGAGTGTGAATGTGGAGGTGGATGTATGCATGGAGATGTGGATGTATGCATGTAGAAATAGATGTGTAGATGAGGATGTAAATGGAGATGTGGATGGATGCATGTAGATGTAGATGTATAGATGTAGATGTGAATGGAGATGTGGATGTATACATGTAGATGTAGATGTATAGATGTAGATGTGGATGTGGAGGTGGATGGATGCATGTAGATGTGGATGTGGAGGTGGATGGATGCATGTAGATGTAGATGTAGATGTATAGATGTAGATGGGAATGGAGATATGGATGTATGCATGTAGATGTAGATGTGAATGGAGATGTTGATGTATACATGTAGATGTAGATGTATAGATGTAGATGTGGATGTGGAGGTGGATGGATGCATGTAGATGTAGATGTATAGATGTAGATGGGAATGGAGATATGGATGTATACATGTAGATGTAGATGTATAGATGTAGATGTGGATGTGGAGGTGGATGGATGCATGTAGATGTAGATGTATAGATGTAGATGGGAATGGAGATATGGATGTATGCATGTAGATGTAGATGTATAGATGTAGATGTGGATGTGGAGGTGGATGGATGCATGTAGATGTAGATGTATAGATGTAGATGTGAATGGAGATGTGGATGTATGCATGTAGATGTAGGTGTATAGATGTAGATGTGGATGTAGAGGTGGATGTATGCATGTAGATGTAGATGTATAGATGTGGATGTGAATGTGGAGGTGGATGTATGCATGTAGATGTAGATGTATGGAGGTGAATGTGAATGTGGATGTGGATGTATGCATAGAGATGTAGATGTATGCATGTAGATGTGAATGTACGCATATAGATGTGGATGTATGGATGTGAATATACGATATGTGATGTGGGGGAATCTGAAGTGAGGAGATGGAAATGATGTGATGGGATGAGTATACATATAAATGGAATATGGAATAAGTAATGTAGATTGATGAGGTTTAATGTGGAAAAATGAAAGTTAAAATAGAAATTGTATTGTAAATTGTTTGTAAATGCTGTTTGTAAATGCTGTTTGTAAATGATTGTTTTATGTCAAGAATGCTGGGGGGAGCATTTTGACCGTCTTGTGATTAAAGTCGTGATGATAAAGTTGCAACTGCTGACGGGGAGTCAATGAAGGACGTCTCACGTAGCAAGGTCGGCCGAGGTCTTGACCAGCCTCGGTGCGATTAAAATGGTGAGCTTCCGGTACGATGGATGAGGGGCCAAGGAAGCGGCCTATGAGTGAAGCGCTAGGTCACCGGCGAAGGATCCTAGAGGGTGCTGACCATACGGTGCTCGGGCTCTGGGTCGCCTAGGATACCCACGCGTACGTCGAGGAAGATATTGGAACAAGAGTAGGAGTTGTTTTCTGAAATCGGGCATGGATCTGGTTGATTGACCTTGCTGGTCTTCAATGGATGAGTCCATGGCTCTTTATATGGATCTGTTGGTTGATCTTGCTGATCTTCAACGAGAGTCCATCTTGATAAGTGATTATATTACCGAGTATTAAGGGCTAGGAACTATCAAAACGGCCCCTGAGCGTTCTAGTTGCCAATGATGCCATAGATACTCTGATGAAGGAATGATGGGAAAATTAAGAATCAACTGGATAAATTGGAAGATGGTGATCAGTGATAATACTATGGTTTTATTAAAGGATTGTTTTAAACTGGTTGAATCTGTGAAAAAGGCAATTTCATATTGGGTGTGTGAGTGGTGTGACTAGTTTTATTTTTGCATGAACATCCGGCTAGGGGGCCTTGGAACTCTTTTCCTTGGTACCCGGGACAAAACCTAACCAAATTCTTAATTGGATCCCATCACTACAGTGGTTGGGCGGTTGGCTAACCCATGGGACTGGATGGGGTTAGGCTGGACTGATGGATCCGTAAATCGAGACTCAAACTTTTGTTTTTACGATAAATAAAATAAATCCCGGACACTAACTGTTCTATGGATAGGAATCAACGGCTGTGCCTCTTGAATGGGGAAAAAAGCGTTGATCCCAATGATCCAAGTGCAAGTTTCTTCCTTGATCTGACCAAGTATCTTATAGAAGTAATTGGATCAGCTCGATCAGAAATGATCTTGACTACGTTAGAGTAAAAAGTTATCCTGGTGGAATCGCCCGTGCTTCCGGTAAAGAAAGTTTTTCCGGGTTCGGTTTTGGAACAACCGACGGATTAGTCTCTTATCCGGATATCCGTGGGTGAGGCCCCGAATGTGGGACCCCTGTCCCGCGCGAGAAGTGCTACTTCCGCTGCTAGTATCCCGAATCTGTTGCTCGGTGGGATCAGGGATCTTACAGTTGGTATCAGGGTGGTTGCAAGATGAGGGTACTCACTTTCGTTCACTCTCTCTAAAATTGGGACATCCATGCATCTCGGGCGGAGTACCTCGATCGTGATAGTGCCACGAATTAAAAGACGACACGTGCCTCCCGAGCCTAAATCGACATATCTCGATCGAGATGCCAACTAATGCCACGCTAGCAGGTCCGGGTTTCCAGGCGTCATCCATGTCACCAATACATGTCACCGCCACCACAATATCTCGATCGAGATATCTATGCCACTCGGATCCACATCAGGGCCACGCTGTATCCCCGTAGGCATATTTGACTAGCACATCTCCATCGTCCACGTATCTCGAACGAGAAATTTACATCCAATCGCGACCATTCATTGTTCGAGGTAATCGGATACAATCTCCACCATCCCCATATCTCGATCGAGATACTGAGTTCAAATCTCAGCCGTCCAAATATCGCGATCGAGATACAGAGATTCAATCTGCACCGTCCAAATATCTCGATCGAGATACGTAGATGCAATATCCACCGTCCAATTATCTCGATCGAGATACGGAAATGCAATCTATACCGTCCATTCACGTACGTTGGAAGATGCAATCTCGGCCGTTTAAATATCTCGATCGAGGTATATAATGAATCTTGACCGTCGAGATACCTTGTCGTGGTAATGCCTTTAAATCGTGGCCGTCCATTTACCTCGAACGAGATAGTAATATCAAATCTCACCGTCGATCCTTCCCCAACCCTAGAATTAGGTGTGTATCTTGGCCGTATGTTGCACTAACCCTAATATCCAGAGCGTTAATCTTGCAAACCCTAAATTGCATGATGTTACCGAGCCTCGATCGAGGTTATAAAACCGGAAAACTTTTTTTTTGCCTCATTTTCACAAGTCGTTTTCACTCTCCTTGCTCTCTTGATTTGGATTAGTATTAGTGAGCCCATTAGCTTTGTTTTTAGCTTCATTAGTGCTACTTAGCACTAAGCATTAGACCCTTCACATTAGACCCTTCACATTGGACCCTTCACATTTGGCTTAGGTTTTAGCATGGAGGGCCACAAGGAGGGCCACGAGGAGGGCCGCTCATCTATTGCGGACCTCATCGCGGAGATAGACCGTGATCCATAGGAGTGCTAGAGACACTCCGTCTACATTAAATATCGTGGCAGACTTGGAGGCGATGCTTGCGTCCCTTCGTAGCCTTCACGATATTGTTTATGTAGATGAGTGGATAGCCCACCATCGCGCTGCTCCTGTGTCACATGGCCTGACATATCGTCAGGTCTGTGATCTTGCTCCTATTAGGGATGGGGCTTACCTAGATCTTTTCCTCGATAGTCATGGGATGAGGCCTGGGGCGGGCAAGCCCCTCACTATTTCGCGGTGTTCGCATCCTCGTATGGCAGCACATATCTATAGTCGATATGTTGCCGCATATGGGAGGATGCCGAACAACCGCCAGATTCCCATATACTTCGCAAAGCAGTTATATGCGGAGTTTGTCTTAGGGAAGGAGGTCGATTACACCAGCCATCGTCCGAGTGGTGGTGCTCGTCGTCGAGGCCGTCTCCAGGACCAGGGTAGGCGGCCTCCACCAGCCCTTCGTGTAGCACCTACCACAGATCCTTCATTTGTGCCATTGTCGACAGTAGAGGCTCTTGGCACGTAGGTCGGCATTGACGTACGGAGGATGTACGGAGGACGTACGGAGTACCACAGAGAGCATCCAACAGCACGTGGTGCGCCTATTCTCACGATCTATACCGACGACAGATGTGGAGGTATTTACATATATATTACGTCTTAAGTTTTTTTGGTCATTTATCTTCATGTTTATATGTACTTTTCTATATTTTTACATGAGCAGCATGGTTGATTGTGTCACGCAGGTTCCCACACCTACCACTCAGAGGCTCACTCAGGAGTTGGTAGAGGCGAGAGCGGAGATTGACCGCCTCTCCGAGCTGCATTACAGATGGCAGAGGCAGCTACTGCAGAGGCACAGCATCTGAGAGAGTCCGACATCTAGCATGTAGGTTTCTCTTGCACGTAAAAGAGTTATAATTAAGGTCCTAAGTTATAAATTTCTTTAAGTAATACCTAATGAGAGACTAATCAATTATTTTAATGCTTTACTTTTTTGCGTAGGCTCGGACCAAGGTAGAGAGATCCAGAGCTGAGGCACAGCATCATCAGATTATGGAGCAGATTGCCCAGCACACAGGGCAGAGCAGCTGATGCTGCATGTTCGAGAGTATCGTAGATCATCGGACGTGACAGTGCCTTACCTACCGTTATATCCACGGCCTGTCTCACAGAGGTTTTTCGACGACCTCTCCCGCAGGATGCACCACCCTTCCTACGTGATGCGTGCTGCTGTTTATGTATCGAGGACATTGATAGTACAAGAGGATATGCCCTGGGATGTGGACATATTTTCCACTTGTCTTGCATCACCCAGGAGCTCGTCCGGTTCTCAGCATGCCCATCCTGCCGTGCACGCGTTGACCTAGCGACGTACAGGGTATTGGGCATCGATGATCTTCACCCAGGCCTTGTTCGAGTAGATGCCAGGACTGGCAGGCCTGTGGACTTTACATCAGCTATGGACTTGGGACTCGACGCCTTCGACGATAGAGCCTAGGAGCCTGAGGTGCCTCCTGAGATGATAGAGTGGAGCTCACATGAGTTCGACGCTTACCAGAGAGTCCTACATGAGAGCCAGGTGACAGCATATGAGCGCGTGGGTGGTGCTGGCCCTAGTGGCACAGCGGGTGATGGTGCTAGCAGCAGTGCTGCTTCTCATGAGCAGCGTGTCCTTACATCAGAGGAGCTTACACGAGCAGAGTGGCAGACACGCACCATTGCAGATTATAGATTTTGGGTTTACAGACAGAGGCGTCTTGCATTAGCACGACGTAGAGAGAGAGAGAGGGCCATAGCAGCTTTTGGGACTCGTGAGCTCCCGAGTACACCGGCACCAGCTCACGATCCTGCCTTTGAGGCAGACCTCCCCGCAGACATCGACGACCCCCGTAGCCGGCACAGCCTCCTCGACGTGCACAGCAGCCTCGACGCGCACGTCGACCGGCAGTTAGAGATGACGATTTTGATTGGGTTGCTGTTGATAGTGACTAAACTCAGACTAGCTGGGTTAGCTCACTTACATTGTACTTAGATTTTTGGGCAGTGACTAACCTCAGACTAGCTGGGGTAGCTCATTTTCATTCTGATGTACTTATTTGATGTTTATATCATTATGAGTTTTCTCATTATTGAGCATCATTACATTTTAGTTGATGTTCTTGATTTTATTATATTTTTTAACACTTTGGCTATCATATTGTTTGTTGAAAATCTCCATGCCATCGTACCCAAACATGCTCTGATGGGGACCAAACTTTGCAAGCATGGGGAGGGGACCCACCCCCACATGCTTGCAAAGTTTGGTCACAATCAGAACATGTTTGGATTGGTAATTGGCACCCAGTGCGGGTTTTTGAAGTCTCTTGGTGCTTAAGAGGCCATGGAAAATCCGGGCCTTCCCCATACCATCGTACCCAAACATGCTCCGATGGGGACCAAACTTTGCAAGCATGTGGGGGTGGGTCCCCCTTACATGCTTGCAAAGTTTGGTCACAATCAGAGCATGTTTAGATTGGTAATTGGTGCCCAGTGCGGGTTTTTCAAGTCTCTTGGTGCTTAAGAGGCCATGGAAAATCCGGGCCTTCCCCATACCATCGTACCCAAACATGCTCCGATGGGGACCAAACTTTGCAAGCATGTGGGGGTGGGTCCCCCCCACATGCTTGCAAAGTTTGGTCACAATCAGAGCATGTTTGGATTGACAATTAGCGCCCAGTGCGGGTTTTTCAAGTCTCTTGGTTCTTAAGAGGCCATGGAAAATCCGGGCCTTCCCCATACCATGGTACCCAAACATGCTCCGATGGGGACCAAACTTTGCAAGCATGTGGGGGTAGGTCCCCCCCACATACTTGCAAAGTTTGGTCACAATCAAAGCATGTTTGGATTGGTAATTGGCGCCCAGTGCGGGTTTTTCAAGTCTCTTGGTGCTTAAGAGGCCATGGAAAATCCGGGCCTTCCCCATACCATCGTACCCAAACATGCTCCGCCGATGGGGACCAAACTTTGAAAGAATGTGGGGGTGGGTCCCCCCCACGTGCTTGCAAAGTTTGGTCACAATCAGAGCATGTTTGGATTGGCAATTAGCGCCCAGTGCGGGTTTTTCAAGTCTCTTGGTTCTTAAGAGGCCATGGAAAATCCGGGCCTTCCCCATACCATGGTACCCAAACATGCTCCGATGGGGAACAAACTTTGCAAGCATGTGGGGGTGGGCCCCACATGCTTGCAAAAACAATCAGAGCATGTTTGGATTGGTAATTGGCACCCAGTGCGGGTTTTTCAAGTCTCTTGGTGCTTAAGTGGCCATGGAAAATCCGGGCCTTCCCCATACCATCGTACCCAAACATGCTCCGATGGGGACCAAACTTTGCAAGCATGTGGGGGTGGGTCCCCTCCACATGCTTGCAAAGTTTGGTCACAATCAGAGCATGTTTGGATTGGCAATTAGTGCCCAGTGCGGGTTTTTCAAGTCTCTTGGTGCTTAAGAGGCCATGGAAAATCCGGGCCTTCCCCATACCATCGTACCCAAACATGCTTCGATGGGGACCAAACTTTGCAAGCATGTGGGGGTGGGTCCCCTTCACATGCTTGCAAAGTTTGGTCACAATCAGAGCATGTTTGGATTGACAATTAGCGCCCAGTGCGGCTTTTTCAAGTCTCTTGGTGCTTAAGAGGCCATGGAAAATCCGGGCCTTCCCCATACCATCGTACCCAAACATGCTCCGATGGTGGGGACCAAACTTTGCAAGCATGTGGGGGTGGGTCCCCCCCACATACTTGCAAAGTTTGGTCACAATCAGAGCATGTTTGGATTGGTAATTGGTGCCCAGTGCGGGTTTTTCAAGTCTCTTGGTGCTTAAGAGGCCATGGAAAATCTGGGCCTTCCCCATACCATCGTACCCAAACATGCTCCGCCGATGGGGACCAAACTTTGAAAGCATGTGGGGGTGGGTCCCCCCCACATGCTTGCAAAGTTTGGTCACAATCAGAGCATGTTTGGATTGGCAATTAGCGCCCAGTGCGGGTTTTTCAAGTCTCTTGGTTCTTAAGAGGCCATGGAAAATCCGGGCCTTCCCTATACCATGGTACCCAAACATGCTCCGATGGGGACCAAACTTTGCAAGCATGTGGGGGTGGGTCCCCCCCACATGCTTGAAAAGTTTGGTCACAATCAGAGCATGTTTGGGTACGATGGTATGGGGAAGGCCCGGATTTTCCATGGCCTCTTAAGCACCAAGAGACTTGAAAAACCTGCACTAGGCGCCAATTACCAATCCAAACATGCTCTGATTGTGACCAAACTTTGCAAGCATGTGGGAGGGACGTAGCCCCACATGCTTGCAAAGTTTGGTCCCCATCGGAGCATGTTTGGGTACGATGGTATGGGATAGGCCCGGATTTTCCATGGCCTCTTAAGCACCAAGAGACTTGAAAAACCCGCACTGGGCGCCAATTACCAATCCAAACATGCTCTGATTGTGACCAAGATTTGCAAGAATTTGGGAGGGACCCACCCTTACATGCTTGCAAAGTTTGGTCTCGATCGGAGCATGTTTGGGTACGATGGTATGGGGAAGGCCCGGATTTTCCATGGCCTCTTAAGCACCAAGAGACTTGAAAAACCCGCACTGGGTGCCAATTACCAATCCAAACATGCTCTGATTATGACCAAACTTTGCAAGCATATAGGGGGGACCCACCCCCACATGCTTGCAAAGTTTGGTCCCCATCGGAGCATGTTTGGGTACGATGGTATGGGAAAGGCCCGGATTTTCCATGGCCTCTTAAGAACCAAGAGACTTGAAAAACCCGCACTGGGCGCTAATTGCCAATCCAAACATGCTCTGATTGTGACCAAACTTTGCAAGCATGTGGGGGTGGGTCCCCTCCCCATGCTTGCAAAGTTTGGTCCCCATCAGAGCATGTTTGGGTACGATGGCATGGAGATTTTCAACAAACAATATGATAGCCAAAGTGTTAAAAAATATAATAAAATCAAGAACATCAACTAAAATGTAATGATACTCAATAATGAGAAAACTCATAATGATATAAACATCAAATAAGTACATCAGAATGAAAATGAGCTACCCCAGCTAGTCTGAGGTTAGTCACTGCCCAAAAATCTAAGTACAATGTAAGTGAGCTAACCCAGCTAGTCTGAGTTTAGTCACTATCAAGATAGAGATCTAGTCAGCAGCACCCTCTCTAGCTCTCAACTGCTCTAGAATGCTCTCATGGTCATCCACTCGAAGCCGAAAACGAGGGTGAGAACTGTGTTTTCGGCTCTGTACTCGAACAAGAGTAAGCCTGGTAGCAACCACTACATGAGAGAACTGAAATGCCTCTAACTCCCACTTCCACTGCTGGAACTCAAGACTCCCCCGATGAAGTCGAATCTGCTGGTAGAACCGGCCTGCCACAATCATGCTATGGGCGTCATAAGAAAACCCATGATCATCCACTGTATCCTGGTCAAGCATGCACTTTGGCCTAGTGCAACTCATCAGATAGTAGTCTACTCCCTCGCTATTTTCCTCACTGGCAATAACAGCAAATACATCACCCTCCTATAGCAAATCTGTCAGGTCATTATAACTGACCATGAACGCAGGACCTGTGTGCTGCTCATCAAACACCACTGGGATGTGAAGGATGCTCGGGGGAGAGGAATGTCTGTATCCATGCATCTGCCCATCCTCTCGAGGCACAATGTGACCAATCGCCATCCATACATGCTCCACAGAAGCATGCAAACCGTCGTGTGTAAATCGTGGGGGCCGCCATGCACGTGCTCCTGATGGAATGTAAGCCCAAGGTGCCAGGTACTGTGTCACAATCATGGGAGGCTCTACGGTCAATCGTGCCACCATCCACATGCCAAAAAAATCTCCTGACAATCCGAGCATCACGTTTGGGGTACGATGATGCTGCACTCCCACACAAATGTTGGGAGCACCACTCGACTACGTGGCCCGCATCTCTGAACCGCTGAGCATCGTGTCGCAGCTGATGACGCCTCAAGGCACATTTCACACATGCGCCTGCACCATCATGCTCACCCTTCCCGTGACCAGTCTCAAAGAATGACCAAATCACTGGGATACTAGACTGCACATGCCACCTATAAATCCATAAAAGATAGTCTTAGTTATTGTTTTCTTTAAGATGTTCTAGTGAATTTAGTTTAATTGTAAATGTAAGAAAGCCATAAGTACAACCTGTAGAGCCAATAGAATTGACGTGATGACTTGAACTGTGCGCCACAACCATCCGACCAAACCCATCGCTGGACATGTCTGATCCCACAATCTCCTAAAAAATCGTCATGGAGACGAAAACAGTGTTGCACAAAATGTGCATCATGTGAACGATCATCACTGATATAGAAATGATACTCTCGAATAATGACACGGGTCTCGGGGGTACTCGCTATCCCATCTACATGAGCCTCTGCATGTCGATAGCTAATGTGGACCAAAATAGCAACCTGGTGAGGTAAGCAATACATACGTTTAGGACACAAGAAATCAATTAAGTAATGTAGCTCAAACATAAAACAAATATTACAAAATATAACCATTACCTGCTCTGAGAAGTAATACTCAGATTGTATCTCCTGAAAAGGTGTGAAAGTGTAGTTCTCTGCAAAATCAATCACAAAGACGACCACACCAATAGGAAACTCTGCTAGGCATGCTCGGAACTGACGATCCTGTCACTTGGCACAATGACTGTGCCGTATGTAGGGGTAGATCTGCTCCCTAAATGTGGCTGTGAAGTGACAACGTGGTGTATGTTTGTCTACGAGCTGCAACTTCCTGGACTGTCCACCACTCTGGAGCTGGTGTGTCACATACTCATAACGTTGCCATGCCACTATCTCTTGGTCACTTGCATCAAGATCTACCATCTGTAGATGTGCAAGTGAACCACATGATGTGCAATTGAACCACATGATGTGCAATTGCTCTCCACACAAGGCATCCTATGGAACTGGGCATCCTCCGTGCGTGCACACAAAAGAGAGTGGATGAAATCACGTGGACTACGAGGCAACTCTCTATGCCCACTAAGAGAACGGAACACATCATAAAAAAGTTTGAACTCAACATGGTAGCGACAACAACATGTGTCACGCTGACATGAGTACCTCACAAACCAAGGCTTACACCCCTCAAATGACCTTTGCCCAATTTTAAGCTCTGGATACGAAGCCACAAACTGAGAATACAACTCAGTTTGGGACATTTCAAGAAAGCAAGCACCGTGCTCAATGAACACTCCTCTTGTCACTCTCTTACGCAAAGCTTTCTTGAAAACTGGCGATGCACGACAATTCTCCTCCCAAAAAACTTTCTATCAAGGTTCTAGTGGTTTCATCTAGTAGGCGATCATGCCTAGCTACACGACCACTACTCGCCCACATAGCACCAACCTCATTGGCATCTAAACTTTGTCGCCTAATAGACCCAACTCTAAGTGCGTGTGGTGCTATGGAAAGGATGCGAGATGTGGCACTAACCTTACCCTTCATTTGGGAGCTACTTATGGCTGCCACAATAGCCCGTCGAGCAGCCAAAGCGTCCGCAGAGTTCCTCTTCTTGTTAACTATATAGGAATGACGAACACTTTGTAGCACCGCCATGCCAGCTCTCCTCTCTCTTCGACCTCCAATGTCGGAAAGCGCCCTGCAGTTGGCCATGTTGGGCAGATCAATCAAAGCATCAAGCACACATGCCTGTGATGAAGACGTGAGGTCTTTGAAATAGGATTGGAAGATTGCATGGGCACGACGATGTGCCCCTGACTTTGATAGTTCTTTCCTATCCACACGAAGGGCGCCCAAAGGAGGGGGGGTGGGTTCTTGTAGAAGAGAGGACTCAAGAAGGGCGGGTTCATGTGGATTATCTAAACTAAGGGGTAGTGGGGGGGAAGAGGGCGAAGGGAGAGGAAGTGGAAGAGGAGGAGCAAGGCTTGGATCATCGCCAACGGAAGGTGTTGCTCGTTGACGTGCTCTCCACTCTCTCTTTCTCTCACGAGCTACCCTTCTCCTCTCCTCCTCTTAAACTTGGTGGATGGGGGGGAGTCTAGTCCTATCACGTTTCCGACTCCTACGACTTTGAGAACCCATTCTCAAGGAAGCTAAGAGAGAAAATATTATAAAGGCTCAATGATGGGATAGTACTACAGATAAGTGTGGGATAGTACTAGAGATGTGTGATTATATAGGAAAAATAGGTTATCCACTTCAGATCTCACTGGATTTCCTATCTAAGATTGATTGGATAACTAAGATAAACATAAAGATAATTAAAGATAAACTATTATCCACTTAAAAATTAATATTATTTATAATATTTATTAACAAGTCTAAATATTTATCATTACTAGATATATAAATATATCTTTAAAGAAATCTTTTATTTTATAATTATATAGCTGCTTTTTTTTAATAAAGTATTTTTTTCAAATTTTATTCAAAGGTTTATTCTACATAAAAAATTTTCAAGAAATATAAAAATCAAAAATTTATTTTTTTTTAAATTAATAATATGATCTTTAATAATATTTTTATTGATCTAATCCCAAAATATAATCCTTTAAAATTAGTGATTTTAAATTCTTTTATTTAATAAGTTACATATATTTTATTATTTAAATTTCTATATTCTATTTCTCTAAATTACTAAATTAACTTTTCCAAAAATATGTTTTTGAAAAAAGAGGGGAGGTGGGAAGGAGATGCCACGTGTCACAAGCGTGCATGACACGTGGCATTCTCTTGACATGTGGCACTATTATGGTTGATGTGGCAATTTCATGATGTGGCATGCCATGTCACCATGTGCGAGGTGGCATGCAAAGGTGGCAAGATGATGTGGCATTAATGATGACTAGGATGATGAGGTGGGGAGTCAACTAGGTTGACCATGTTGACATGGAGGGTGGAGGTGGCAAGCTGCTTATGTGGATCCTCTCGATGCTCACGTGGACATAAAGTGGCATGCATATATAAGGTTTAGGCCTACCCAAGCCTCACACATGGAATGAAACCTAAGCTGTGAAGTTTACCAAGCCTAGATTTCCAAACCTAACTAGGATTGGTTTTAGACTTGAAAAGGGGAGAGTGGACACAATATGGGAATTTTCACTTGGGAGGATTGAAAATGGACCTTCCCATACTCAAATCAAGCCAAATTTTTTTTAATAAATTCATGGCAACAAGAGTATTGATCCCTTGAGTTTTTAGATTGAAAGATTCAATATTTAATTTTCTAGAATTAAATTACTATTGATTTAATGGGCCTCTCACAGTCATAATAAATTTTCCAAAGTAAATCTACGAAAATCAAACCGTTAGATTTGTAATTTTATCTTATACCCACATTATACTAATCTTTCCCAATCTAATCATCACTAGATCTATACAATTTGAGCATTTTAAATGGTAGATGTGGTGGGAGGATAAAATAGTAGTTTTTTAACAATTCTAATATCTTTTAAATAATATAGAAAATAGTAGAACACATCAAAAATTACTCGATAAATCAAGTTAAGCTCTATGTTATTTGTATTTGTGATATGCAAAGTGGGAATATCATATGAGTAATAATGTAAAAGTTATAGGCAATTTACTCACATTCACTATACTTGTCTAAACCTAGGACAGGGCCTGTATACAAACTTGGTTCCCAAAGAAAAGGGGATTTGCAATTATTGGATATTCGATCAGATTATAGTTTTAGGTGCCCAACTTTGCATATGATGTTTCATTAGAAGACCTTGAAGTGAAACTCCTTGGCTAACTATGAGAGATTGACTATTCTTCTTGAAAAAATGCCTGTTTTTCAACTAAAGCCAAGGGCGCCCACGACATGAAACTAGATAACCTTATCTTGCAACCACCCATCAGAGCATTTGGTTAATAAAGATCAACTGAGAAGACAAATATATCAAGAATTTATCAAGAAACACAAAAAGGTTATAATTGTGTGAGATAATTCATACAATTTGATATTCAAACTGAAATTCGTAATTTGGTAATTGGGTCTTCAGATGGAAGCACCGCAATTATATAGAATCCGTGACTTGCTTGAGGCCTAGACATGATAGTATTTACCTTGTAATTCCAAGGGCCGTGACTACTCGTATATACCGAGATTATACTGCAGCTCTTTACTGACAATATATACGAGTAAATCTAAGACTTAAAATTATAAGCGTTAATGCTATCCAGATGATGATTTCGAATGTGATTGATATGATTTTTAATTCTGTTTGAGAATTGATGAATTGATTTGGATTCTGATTGAAAATTCTGATTGAAAAATGATGATTTTTAAAAATTAGTTGAAATATAATGAAACCACAATGAGGGGGAATGGGACGAGTCCCTGTAATGATATTCATAACTAGAATGATGATAATGAATTCAGCAAATCACTATGAGATTAGTGGGTTGTGCTATCAGATTGCTGCTGTTAATACTTGACCGGTAGACCAAGTTAAGGGATGTCAAATTGAGAACTTGCTTGACTGGAATTTCCGTGGAGGAATGTTCCAAAGGAAACTTTTCGGTCTAATGGACCATTATCATGTTAAAGATATGAATGATATGATCTGAATGAATTGTTATTTAATGATGAGTTCTATATAAGGGATGTTTATCCGAGTGTTCTGTTGGGTTGACCAGAATATAAGGAACCCCAGAATAAAATTGGATCTTAAGAAAAAGAGCTGTCCTCTACCTTGCGAGATGAGGACATCTCGCACTTTTTAAGTGGGATAGAATGTAAGATTCCTCCCTAGCCTTCGAGGTATACAGGAGTAAGAATCTCCCTTTCTGATCTTATAATTATTCCCTCTCTAAAATAAAAGAAAGTTTCTGTTTAAAAAAGGAAGACCCTTTCCCTAGAATACTTCTTAGGAGTCCCACCTGTTTTTTAAGGATTTAGAACAGTGAGTTCAGAGGTGAGAATCGGTGTTTTGGATACCAAGGTTTTGGTTTTCATTTGAGTACGGCCCAAAAGAAGTTCTTTATCTCTTAGGGAGTATAAGAAGGTATTCCCCAGATATTGTGACCCTTATATCTGAATTCAATGAAAGTAGGTGACTTAGCCTACAAGCTTCTTTTATCTCCTCATCTCAAAATTCTTAATGCCTTCTATAGAAAAATGCGTCAAACGCAAATCATGGAAAGACGGTAAAACTTCAGTGACAGGTTACCGTTGGCTTCTAGGTTACGCTAGCTCCTTCCTTTATATAAGTCGTAACTTTTACTTGTCGCTCACGGTAATCTTACTCCCATCAATCTCCTTTCTTTCTTAATCTCCTTCATGGCTTGGCAACAGGAATTAGTTTTATCCCTGATGATTTCTCACCTTCAAGACGCAAGAGAGTCTGTGAAAGACTTTATAGAACAGTATGAGCGCTCACTTTTTCCTCACCTAGGAACTTCTGTAGCGCAGACCAAATGGCGGACCTATCAAAACATAACTAGGGTAACACCCTGGGGTCAGCAGCACTTTTGTAACAATGTCCGCTTGGCCATGGTTATTGAAACTTTGGGTTTGGGTCCCCGATACTACTGCGTCATGAGATCAAGGCATCTTGGGTTTTCTGAGCGGGTTTTCTTACTGGCGTGTTTTCTTCCTCATGAGAAGATATGCCTTTATCCCGTTTTTGGCTTGCCTCTCAGAGGTCCTTTTGTTAGATCACCTCATACCACTGAGATAGGTGCGGCAATAACCAGCAGAATCATTCCCATAGATGAGTTACCCTATACTTGTGCAGCTTGTGAGTGCTGCTTTTGTGACCATATGATGGATGGGCTTATGGAAGTGTAAAGAGTTCTTCTACCTTTACTGTATAAGTTCTGAGAATGAATAAAGTTTAAATCTTGTTCTTATCTTGCTTTCTTTAAGACTTTTCTTGGTAGTTAATCTTGATTAAAATTTTTCTCTAAGTCTCATATTCGCGCATCTTGCGAAATTATCCCAGTTTGTGAGATGAGGACATCTCGCATTTTTTAAGTGGGGTAGAATGTAGGATTCCTCCCCCAATCCCCTTTTTGATGTCTAGCATATTCCCCTGTAATCAATTCCTTTTCTGAAATATAAGAGATCTTGTTTGTGGCTGTTTTAGCCTAGAGAGAGAAAATTATTCTAGAGAGAGAATATTCAGATTATGAATATTTTTGGATAGAAAAATAACTCATCTTATTAAAATAAGTTCCCCTGAAACAGAAATTCAAAAAGAATTTTCCAATGTGCAATTGGAATTAGGTCTAAAGAACCTTAGTCTAAGGGTCTAGATTTTCAGAAATTTTCGGATTATGGTCCAATTAAGGTTCCTATGGGCCAATAGCATCAATCCATGTGTAGGGAGGAGATAAATCCAAATTGTAAAAGAAGATACCCAAAAATGAGTAAATGCTCACATAAGATAAAGAGTTGAAAATGTACAAGGTTTATTAGTAAAAAACTATGAGCAATAAAATTTTGACACATATGTAAGGAAGGGGAGTTCTTTAAAGAAGGTGCATATTTCACATAAGATGAAGAGTTGAAAATGTACAAGGTTTATTAGTAAAAAACTATGAGCAATAAAATTTTGACACATATGTAAGGAAGGGGAGTTCTTTAAAGAAGGTGCATATTTCACATAAGATGAAGAGTTGAAAATGTACAAGGTTTATTAGTAAAAAACTATGAGCAATAAAATTTTGACACATATGTAAGGAAGGGGAGTTCTTTAAAGAAGGTGCATATTTCACATAAGATGAAGAGTTGAAAATGTACAGGTTTATTAGTAAAAAACTATGAGCAATAAAATTTTGACACATATGTAAGGAAGGGGAGTTCTTTAAAGAAGGTGCATATTTCACATAAGATGAAGAGTTGAAAATGTACAAGGTTTATTAGTAAAAAACTATGAGCAATAAAATTTTGACACATATGTAAGGAAGGAGAGTTCTTTAAAGAAGGTGCATATTTCACCTGTACAAGGTTTATTAGTAAAAAACTATGAGCAATAAAATTTTGACACATATGTAAGGAAGGAGAGTTCTTTAAAGAAGGTGCATAATTCACATAAGATGAAGAGTTGAAAATGTACAAGGTTTATTAGTAAAAAAACTATGAGCAATAGAATTTTGACACATATGTAAGGAAGGGGAGTTCTTTAAAGGAGGTGCATATTTCACATGCTTGAATGACTTTTAAACTAAAAAATAATGTGATATTTTTATCTCTCATATCTCTTGAACCAAACCAAAACAAAATGGAACCAAATCGAATCAAAAAGTAACCAAACTAGGTCCAAATCTAGTCCAAATTCAACCAAACTAACTTGGAAAATTCTAGAATCAGTTTGTTTGGTTAGGAGCTCAATTTTTCCTATAAATAGAAGCCTTTCCTTGTTGAAAAAAATATAGTGTCTTATGCCTTGTTACTCTACTTCACCTAAGCCAAGAACTGTGAGTTCTTTAATAATTCACTAGTTTTTTTGACACTTCTCTCTTTCTTCAATCCCCATTGGTGGCTCCATCAACATACTAAACCAATTGATTGGTTGGGGGCCTCTACTGTGAATAAAGAATGAAGTAAATTGGAAGGTCAGTATAGTGAATTTTGATCTTTTCTATAATTTCTCAATGATTCTCTCTTCCAACCCCTCTCAAGCTTGAGAAGCTTAATTGGTATGGTTTTTGAAATGCTATTGAAGTTAATTAATTAATGATAGTAAAGAATTACATAAAATTCTATTTATATTTAATTCTAATGGTTTTTCTCTCTCACTAAAGAAATGGTCATACTCATGACCCTTTTCAATCCAAATGAAGCTTTTCATAAGGCTTTTCCTTAATCCAAGATTAAGCTATGCTTGAGGCCAAATTAATGGCTTTTTTCTATACTTTTAGTTTATTTATATCAGTGATTCAATCCATTATGGATTGATGATCCAATTAGAGACCATTCTAATTATTTCCTTAATGATAAACCTTATCCCTTAGAAAAAAATGAGATTTATCAGTCATAGTAGCGGAGCTATGGCAAAATTTTTATAGAAATTACGCATAAAATAATTTCATTCAAAGCATAAAAAGTGGACTTCCTACCATATTCTAGGAACTATCATCCTAGATTAATTAAAAGAATATTATTATGCATGGAGATATGGATGTTTGCATGTACATGTAGAGGTATGGATGTGAGTGTGAATGTGGCGGTGGATGTATGCATGTAGAAATAGATGTGTAGATGAGGATGTAAATGGAGATGTGGATGGATGCATGTAGATGTAGATGTATAGATGTAGATGTGAATGGAGATGTGGATGTATACATGTAGATGTAGATGTATAGATGTAGATGTGGATGTGGAGGTGGATGGATGCATGTAGATGTAGATGTATAGATGTAGATGGGAATGGAGATATGGATGTATGCATGGAGATGTGGATGTATGCATGTAGAAATAGATGTGTAGAAGAGGATGTAAATGGAGATGTGGATGGATGCATGTAGATGTAGATGTATAGATGTAGATGTGAATGGAGATGTAGATGTATACATGTAGATGTAGAGTGTAGATGTAGATGTGGATGTGGAGGTGGATGGATGCATGTAGATGTAGATGTATAGATGTAGATGGGAATGGAGATATGGATGTATGCATGTAGATGTAGATGTGAATGGAGATGTTGATGTATACATGTAGATGTAGATGTATACATGTAGATGTAGATGTATAGATGTAGATGTGGATGTGGAGGTGGATGGATGCATGTAGATGTAGATGTATAGATGTAGATGGGAATGGAGATATGGATGTATATATGTAGATGTAGATGTATAGATGTAGATGTGGATGGATGCATGTAGATGTAGATGTATAGATGTAGATGGGAATGGAGATATGGATGTATGCATGTAGATGTAGATGTGGATGTGGAGGTGGATGGATGCATGTAGATGTAGATGTATAGATGTAGATGTGGATGTATGCATGTAGATGTAGGTGTATAGATGTAGATGTGGATGTAGAGGTGGATGTATGCATGTAGATGTAGATGTATAGATATGGATGTGAATGTGGAGGTGGATGTATGCATGTAGATGTAGATGTATGGAGGTGAATGTGAATGTGGATGTGGATGTATGCATAGAGATGTAGATGTATGCATGTAGATGTGAATGTACGCATATAGATGTGGATGTATGGATGTGAATATACGATATGTGATGTGGGGGAATCTGAAGTGAGGAGATGGAAATGATGTGATGGGATGAGTATACATATAAATGGAATATGGAATAAGTAATTTAGATTGATGAGGGATAATGTGGAAAAATGAAAGTTAAAATAGAAATTGTATTGTAAACTGTTTGTAAATGCTGTTTGTAAATGATTGTTTTATGTCAAGAATGCTGGGGGGAGCATTTTGACCGTCTTGTGATTAAAGTCGTGATGATAAAGTTGCAACTGCTCTGACGGGGAGTCAATGAAGGACGTCTCGCGTAGCAAGGTCGGCCGAGGTCTTGACCAGCCTCGGTGCGATTAAAATGGTGAGCTTCTGGTATGGTATGGTGGATGAGGGGCCAAGGAAGCGGCCTATGAGTGAAGCGCTAGGTCACCTGCGAAGGATCCTAGAGGGTGTTGACCATACGGTGCTTGGGCTCTGGGTCGCCTAGGATACCCATGCGTATGTCGAGGAAGATATTGGAACAAGAGTAGGAGTTGTTTTTTGAAATCAGGCATGGATCTGGTTGATTGACCTTGCTGGTCTTCAATGGATGAGTCCATGGCTCTTTATATGGATCTGTTGGTTGATCTTGCTGATCTTCAACGAGAGTCCATCTTGATAAGTGATTATATTGCCGAGTATTAAGGGCTAGGAACTATCGAAACGGCCCCTGAGCGTTCTAGTTGCCAATGATGCCATAGATACTCTGATGAAGGAATGGTGGGAAAATTAAGAATCAACTCGATAAATTGGAAGATGGTGATCAGTGATACTATGGTTTTATTAAAGGATTGTTTTAAACTGGTTGAATCTGTGAAAAAGGCAATTTCATATTGGGTGTGTGAGTGGTGTGACTAGTTTTATTTTTGCATGAACATCCGGCTAGGGGGCCTTGGAACTCTTTTCCTTGGTACCCGGGACAAAACCTAACCAAATTCTTAATTGGATCCCATCACTATAGTGGTTGGTGGGCGGTTGGCTAACCCATGGGGCTGGATGGGGTTAGGCTGGACTGATGGATCCGTAAATCAAGACTCAAACTTTTGTTTTTACGATAAATAAAATAAATCCCGGACAGTAACTGTTCTATGGATAGGAATCAACGGCTGTGCCTCTTGAATGGGAAAAAAAGCGTTGATCCCAATGATCCAAGTGCAAGTTTCTTCCTTGATCTGACCAAGTATCTTATAGAAGTAATTGGATCAGCTCGATCAGAAATGATCTTGACTACGTTAGAGTAAAAAGTTATCCTGGTGGAATCGCCCGTGCTTCTGGTAAAGAAAGTTTTTCCAGGTTCGGTGTTGGAACAACCGACGGATTAGTCTCTTATCCAGATATCCGTGGCCCCGAATGTGGGACCCCTGTCCCGCGCGAGAAGTGCTACTTCCGCTGCTAGTATCCCGAATCTGTTGCTCGATGGGATCAGGGATCTTACATTAATGCATGCATAGAATAAGCTCTATGCATAAATTAAGCTCTATTCATAGAGCTTAATGCATGCATAGATAGAGCTTAATGCATGCAAAGATCTCTATGCATAGAGCTTAATCTATACATTAAGCTATGCATGCATAAAGCTTAATGCATGCATAGATTAAGCTCTATGCATACATTAAGCTCTATGCATAAAGCTTAATGCATGCATGGAGCTTAATCTATGAATATATCTCTATGCATTATGAATGCATGCATAGAGCTTAATCTATGCATTAAGCTATACAAATAGAGCTTAATGCATAGACTAAGCTCTATCACTACAAGACAATGCTTCCATACACGTGTTCGATACACGCGATAAGTTATGGGCGCATGTATGGTCGCGCATGTATATGAATAATATCAGGCGCGTGTATATGGGTATCTAAATTCGCGTGTATATTGAGTTCATGAACGTGTGTAATAGAGCGTGTATATATACGTAAACACTGTGTTCTAGATGCAGATATACACGCTTTATTACACGCGAGAGCAAATATTATTTAAGAAAAAATCCATCCCTAGAAAAAAAACCATCTTCTTTAAACCATCTCATAGTACATTACAATATATATCATTACACAATCCCACTACATGCATTTACAACAATAAATATTCAAAAACATATCATCAGAAAGATAACATATACAATAGAATTTTCATCAATTTAGAACGATACAATGATGGATTGGTTAGGATTCGATCTCATCTTCAATAAGATCCATCCTTGCCAAACGATCAACATCATCAATATCCATTTGATCAATTTGTAAGGCTATGTTTAAGTTTATTCCACTATCGATATTTTGTCCATTGATAATGGTACCGATGTCCTGATCATCCTCATGAACATCACTATCATTATCAATGGTAGGGTCATCCTCATGATCATGAGAAATGGCACGCTCATCCTCATTATCATGATCATCTCTTATTTCTTGATCAATATCTTCTTTGGCATGTTCGACATCATCTTCATTGCGGCCTGCTACATCCTCCATATGCTCCATATCAGTGAATGTATTGTACATCACTTTGGAACGTGGTGCAACAGGGATGACGGACCACCATTTAGTGTCATGCACCATTGGCAGATAAATAACCTACTCAAATACACATACTGCAATGTATTAGCATATCAAAAGTCAAGGGGTACGTGATCTTAGATATATATGTACATGAAACACATTAGTAAAAAAACGCATACCTGCTAACATTGTTGTGGCAATACGAGCCTATCTTTCTTTGCTTGCCAAAACTTTGTAGAGTCAATAGTTACATAGCCACTTGCATGGCATTTTATCATTGCATTAGGCCCCTTTTCCACCACGTTCATTTGCCATTGGACATCCAAAACATACACAAAGAAGCGATGAAAGTCAAGCCTAAATATGTCTTGGATTGTGCCACAATAATCATCCATTTTTCTATTGGCTCCCTCAAAGCTACTAATGACACCGCAATCTTGTGTATTCCTCTTATCATCAATTCTTTGTGTTCGAAAATGCTTTCCTTCACACCATATATAGCATTGAACATAGTGCACTGGACCAAAATAGAAGCAATATTTGTGTAAGCAATGTGAATAAATATTAAAAGCAAATCACTTACAACTAATGCAAAACATTAGTTCTATGTACCTTTAACATGCATCCTCGTGCATACTCCCATTCTTCCGTCGTGATATGTAGGCCCTCATCTCTCTCTGCTCTCTCCATTTCCTCATGCAACCAATCAACATGGATATTATTCGGAAGTGTTGCTAGATGCTTAGGGTACGCCTTACGAGAGCCATGTTGCCTCCGAAAGCTTGCCTTCTTGTCTTTGCATCCTCATATCTTGTAACCCATCTGCTCATCACATCACTATTAAGAATGAAAGTGAAATTGAGATCATAAATCAATGCTCTATCAATTACTTTATCCTTTTCCTAGGTCATCCTCAAGTCCTCTTCATTGCTCCATAGTCGCGGCAAAGAGCTGTCCACTTGACTAAGAAATTCTGAAATATATACAAGAGACTCTTGTATCAACCAACCCTCGGCCATGCTTCCTTCGGGCCTTGCACTTTGCCTCACAAAGTCTTTTAAGGTCTTCGTGAAGCACTCTAGGAAGAACATTCAACGTGCATGCATATGCATAGTGCCGCATAAAGCAATTTCGTCCACCAAATGCACAATGAGATGTAGTTAGCTTGTGAGAATGGTTCGCAAAAAAGTTTCCTCTACCAAACAAACCACCTCCACTGCCATAACGCGCGCATCATCCAACGTGGCTGGATCAATTTCTTTGGAACTAACATATTTGAAAAACAAATGAATAGTACGTTATACCTGGCCTCATGCACGTTCATTTTGAAAAACTATCAAATCAAAGTGCAAGGTATAATGAAGGGTGATCTGACATGGGTTTTACATACCTCACAAGATCGCCCATCTTATAAATACATTTTTTCAAATTCTTGTTTGCACAATGGTCAATGCTAGTAGGTAGTATGAACTGCGCAATAAGAGCACATGTATATATGGTTTCAGGCATTACAAAAATTAATTTCAACGTACAAGACTTGAAAAACACTTACTTGGAGCATCTTGTGCCAATCGTGGGACTTCAACCTGTATAGTTTCTCAACACCTCTTTTCTTAGTGGTTGTAAAGGCTCCCTTCAATGATCTCATGCATCTAGTGGGAGTATGCAAAGTAGTGATGGCCTACTTTACCTGCTTCTCCTCTTGCTTTAATATAATCCATGGTGCATGCGCAAGACGAACGTGCCCACCCTCCTCTCATGGCCAAGCTTGACGCATCCATCCTGCGACCCGCAAGTCCTCCCGTACGCTGACATTTTCTCGTCTACCAATAACATGTTCCCAAGTACCAGATGCCACATTCTTGAAGATGTGCATGGGATCAAGAAGATGGTTGATCTTGAGATGGGTCCAATATGGTAGCCGGAAAAAAATGGAGTACCTACACAAGAGATGCCTTGACATGATTGCTCTATGTGATCTTTAATCCAATTAGAGAGTACACAAAAGAAGATTGAGAAACATTACTGTACCTGTTCATGCCATCTAGAGGAAGAACATTTATGCGCTTCCAATCTTTTGCAAGAAGTGCTTGTGGAGGAATGTTACTCTTACTAGCAACATATTTAGGATGATCTGACGGGAGAACATAAGATGTCCATTCTTGATCGCCATTGATGGTGGAAGGTTGTAATTCACCAACACAACTGGCCACACACTGTATGTGGTGCTTTTGAAACCAAATGGATTCACTCCATCCACACCTAGGCCAAGTCTCAAGTTTCTGGGTGCTTTGGAGAGGCTACAAGGGGGCTTGGGCAAGACCAACTGACTCACCTCTTGACAAGTGAGTCTCCTTTTTGGCTTTTGTGTGCACCCGTGTGTATGCTCCTTCCACTCGCCTGCAAGCTCCTTGCACTTGTGATGCTTTGGTGTGGCGACGAAGAAGATGAAATTGAAGAAAGCGATAGGGTTTTGGGGTAGGCGGTGGCTTTTGTTTTAAGTATGACATTGACTGCTGCGTGTATGATCGCGTGTATGGTAACATTGCAGCGCAAATACACATGTTTTGACATAGGGTAAACGCATAGATACACGTGGTTATACACGCGATACAGAGACTTTTATACTTTGATTAAAAATTGATTATGATTATGTATTTGCTCTTTTTTACGTAGGATGTCATCAACCTCCTTAAGCAATTCTGGTGAAGATGAGACAATGCGTCACCGTAATCACGATGTGTGGTTGGGACAAAGGATCAAGTGTATGTGTAATCGATGTCAAGGATGCATTGTATGAGCATGTCGAATTACCTTGAATCACATCTCCATGTATGGAGAATAGAATCAAACAGGCTTAGTTGTGAGCAGATGTAAATTGATAGTATCCAAATGACTCATGGTGTCCAAATTAATGGAGTTGTTAATATATATACTCTATTTGGAGCAAGATGCAGTACCACACCCTAACATGGTGCCCTACGCTCGGCGAGAGCATGCAAAGCGTCGACAAATGATGCTGGAGCTTTAGGATCTATTGTCAGAGATGAGTGGGAAAGGGATGACAATAGCCCTGCACCCCACGAAGTCGTGGAAGAGGAAGTGTTTGATGATATGGTGCGGCATCTTGTTAGGGATGATCCCAAAGGTATGGATGATGATGAAACTCATCAAGAGCATCTTTACAAGGCTTCATCGACACCGGTATTTGAAGGGTGCACATTCTCTATTTTACGTGCTTCACTTGAATTACTCAATCTACAAACAGTTTATGGATGGAGCAATGCAAGTCTTGACGCATTATTGAAGTAAGCATTATAACTTGCAAATTTAAATTAGTGGTTAAGAGTTTCGCAATGAATAAAGCTTCACTTGAATTACTCAATCTACAAACAGTTTATGGATGGAGCAATGCAAGTCTTGACGCATTATTGAAGCAAGCATTATAACTTGCAAATTTAAATTAGTGGTTAAGGGTTTCGCAAAATGAATAAAGCTCAATATGTTTTAATCGTTAATTGATGATATTGGAAGTAGGCTATTATCAAACATGCTTCCAAAGGGGAATAGACTACCCACCTTAAGAGACATAGCGAGACGCTATGTGACATCTCTTGGAGAATTGGATTATGATCGCATACATGCATGCGTCAATGATTGCATTCTCTTTCGTGGGACACATAAGGAGGCTCAACATTGTCCCACTTGTGGTGAAGCAAGGTATAGAACAGATGTGAAGAGTTTTGATGTACCTCGTAAAGTCTTGCGACACTTTCCTATAATTCCTCGCATCAAACACATGTTCAACAAGTGCAAATCCATAGCAAAGCTCATGTTGTGGCATTCCTCACATCAAACACATGTTCAACAAGTGCAAATCCATAGCAAAGCTCATGTTGTGGCATTCCTCACATCGATCAGATGATGGCCTGTGGTGGAGAATTCGCGCAGACACTCCTGCTTGGGAGCATATTGAAGATGAGTGGCCCACCAGCTTCAAAACACTGCCACGGCGACTGCCAACAACCCCTAACCTTGGGACTTTTAGGCTAAAAGTTGATATTTTGCAGCATCGAGTTGATGCAAAACATCAAATTTTCCACACAATTTGATGTTGTGCATCGAGTTGATGCAAAACATGAACTTTTCCACACAACTTGATGTTTTACATCAAAGTTGATGCAACACATCAAATTTTCCACACAACTCGATGTTTTACATCAAAGTTGTGCAAAACATCAACTCTACCACAAAACTTGATGTTTTGCATCAAGTTTCAGATGCTCCAGAGAAAAAAGTTTGAGGATTGGAGGTTGATTTTCACAAACGGACTTTTTTAGCAATTCTATCCGTGATGGCATGCTCATACGACCTATTAGACAAACTTTGAGTATGAACATGAATATGTTTCTATGCGATTTGCAGCAGCAGACGCTTTGTGACATCTGCAAATCGCATCGAAACATAGTCGTGTTGGTACTCAAAACGCAGACGGAATAGGTCGTCTGAGCATGCCAACGCGGACGAAATCGCTAAAACAGGCCGTTTGTGAAAATCGATCTCTGATCCTCCAACTTTCTTCTCCGGAGCATTTGAAACTTAATGGCAAAACATCAATTTTTATGGTAGACTTGATGTTTTGCATTAACTTTGATGCAAAACATCGAGTTGTGTGAAAGAGTTGATGTTTTGCATCAACTTTGATCAAAACATCGAGTTATATGAATAAGTTGATGTTTTGTATCAACTCGATGCAAAATATCAACTTGATGTTTTGCATCAACTTTGATGCAAAACATCGAGTTGTGTGAAAAAGTTGATGTTTTGCATCAACTTTGATGCAAAACATCGAGTTATATGAATAAGTTGATGTTTTGCATCAACTCGATGCAAAACATCGAGTTGTGTGGAAAAGTTGATGTTTTGCGCATCGAGTTGATACAAAACATCAACTTTTCCACAGAACTTGATGTTTTGCATCGAGTTGATGCAAAACATCAAGTTTTATGAAAAAGTTGATGTTTTACATCGATTTTCTGTAAAACATCAACTTTTTCATAAAACTTGATGTTTTGCATCAAAGTTGATGTAAAACATCAAGTTTTGTGGAAAGTTGATGTTTTGTATAATGTTGATACAAAACATCAAGTATTGTAAAAAGGTTGATTTTTTGCATAGAAAGTTAATGTTTTGAATATAAAGCTAATGTTTTACATCAACTTGATGCAAAATATCAAATTTTTGTAAAAGTTGATGTTTTGTATCAAGTTGATGGTGGAAAACATCAACTCTGAGGTGAGAAGTTCTTACTCAGCATCATTAAGTTGGCCGCAAATGTTATAGCTAAAACATCCTTTACTATGTGTAGTAACCAATAGGATTTTAACCTAAGTCCCTGCCTGATATTTTACAAAAAAGTATTTTGAAAAGTATAAACTTTTGTTTCTTAAAAAGACATTTTTCATACTTTCTAAACTCATTTAATAACTAAAATTACCATTTAACCCCTTTTTTGTCACATCAACGACATGTCTTCTTTAAAAATGAGTCTGAAATTATTTTTCAAAATTAGATAACTTTTAAATAGCTTATTCATGATATTTTAAAATTTATATGTACCTAACAAACTCTTTTGAAAACATTATATATTATAAATTAAGAAGTTGTGATACTCAAGAGCTTCAAAATGGATTTTAATACTACTCTCATCGAGAGCCAAATAGGGTTTTACAATTAAGATAATAATTGTATCAAGATAACGCTTTTGTAATATAATTATACAAATAGTTTTTCATAGTTGCACTCTATAGCACATACTCAATCATCATGCTAACATGGCAGATGAGTCTAAGCTTCAAGTGTACACATAGAAGAAAAAAATTGTATTGGTGGATAGTGAAGAAGAGGATGCCTCGTCTACCTTCTCACAGGAAAAGGCACATATTCGACTAGTGATGGTGTAGCAATGATTATGAGGAACCATACCTATGCCATAAGCTATATGTTTAGAAAATGGCTTCTTTTACAGTTGTATCATTTTTTAAATGGATTGAAGATGGAAATAATAAACATTGTCTCTATTTTGGCATGTTTTTTGAAAACTTGTTGTTAGATTTTTAATCATAATCTCAAAAAGTAAGCAAAACAAAGTTTTTTTTTTCATGTCAATTTTTGTAAGAAACATTGAAAGTGCCCAAAATATTATCGTTTTTTTGGCAGTGTTGTACACATGCGTAGTCCACTTTTTAAAAAGAGGTAAAAAATTGAACTTTTTTTTTATGGAATCTTTGAAAGATGCCAAATGTTTCTCGTTTTCAAGAAATATTACCTATTTTGTCCACAACAGTGTTATGAGCTATGAATTTAAAACTATGAGAGAAGAATCTATAAGCGAGAGCAGTTACGATACAAGAAGTAGTGGAAGAGGAAAGAGGTCAAATTTATGCCGTGATTGAAAACCAAGGGCCAAATCCTCAATTCTCTGTCCTCCATGCTCTAGCTGAGTATAACGGTAGGCCATTTAAGCATTTGATTGATTCAGGCAGTACTCATTCATTTATTTCCCCAGGATGCTTGCGTAAGCTAGTCTTAGAACAGAAATCAGGGAAACCTATGCAAGTTGAATTGGCCAGTGGGAAGATTCTTTTCACTCACCATGAGACAGATTATATTCAATTTAATCTAGATGGGAATGTAACTGACTGCCAGTTCAGAGTCTTACCTTTGGGAGTTTTTGACGAAATCCTTGGAATGGATTGGCTGCACAAAAATCAAGCTGACATTCACTGTCACAATGGAACCATTTCCTTCCGTGACCTTCACGGGAACAAAGTTCAAGGAACTGGAATTTTTGGATCCCCAGATCTGCAATTAGTAAAAGCTTCTAGGTTACTGAAAGAACTTAGAAAGAAGCAGCTCATTTATGTTGTCCAAATGAATTTGGTAGACACAAAGTTCAAGGCTAAAGGACCAGAATGGTTAAGTGAGTATGATGATTTATTCCCAGCAGAGCTAACTGAGATGCGTCCGATTCGAGAAGTAGATCATGAGATAGAACTGACCCCCGGAGCTCAGCCAGTAGCCTAGCGCATGTACAAAATGCCAGTCCTTGATGCCATTGAACTCAAAGAATAGCTTAGGCAGCTGTTAGAACAAGGGTTTGTAAGACCCAGTGTTTTATCTTGGGGAGTACTAGTTCTCTTTCAGAAAAAGAAGGATGAATGTTAAGACTTTGTAACTCAAATTTAGGAATTTTGGGAAATATGCACAATTTTGGGACAATTCTTTGTTAGATCCAATACAATGTTTACTGTGCGATATGCAAGATTTATTATTGGATGTTCTCAACAAGCATTTGAATAATGCGATATAATTTATGTACTATTGTCCATTTGTAACAAGTATATATGATGTTGGTGGGATGTAAATTTGCCTGCACACACACACACACATGCACACCAAGAATTAAGTTTGTTTATATCACATAGCCTCCAGTTGACCATCAAACACAGAAACTTTAACAAAGAAAGGATATTCAATGTAACTTTAAGTTGTAAGAAAGACTAGGTGATAGAATTAAAAAGATCACCATCTGTATTGAATCAAAATTCTTGAACAATGGGTGAACCATAAATTTAAAAGCTTAAGAAAGCCTTACAATCTGAATAATGATTGAACTATGAGTTTGGTAGCTTCATACAACATTGCTAAAAGATTACGAAGCTAGTTGCCCATGTGCTAACTTGCTCAACTGCACTGACGTGTGATGGTGCCTCACTTTCATGTTGATTCAATTGATTCTATTTGGCCTTGAGTATTATAGCCTTTGGAATCTTGATTCTCTCTGGAAGTCATCCACCCTTGGGCTTCCATGCCCAAATGATGCAGCTAGTGTCTTCCCAGCAGCGAGGATCATTTCTGTTCTCTCGCCAATACTTGTTCTAGCAATCCTTATAAACCTCCACATCACTTGCATTCTTCTTCTTTGAAATTGGTGCCCAATATTGTATCGGAACTTGTAGGTAGTTTATCGAGTTATTGTTTTGATCAACATCACTTGTTGTCACTCCCAACCATATTGGGTAATTTGCATCACAAGGTTGTACAAGCACAAAATCTCCTTTAGACACATCAAGAGTCGGGTTGAACTCTTCAGCAAGTCTGTTGCGCATTGGACCACAATAATGGTCCTCATTTACATCAAACCTTTCATCTACATCATCCTCCACTTGAAGGTTAAGAGGCTAAGCTTTTTTGCATACACTCCTTGGCCAAAATTCATGAAATCCAATGTCTTCCCTTGCACTAGGGGTCTGCATGTTGAGCATAAGATTCTCCCAATAGGCAAGGACCGGATTGATCCACTTAGCATAATCACTTTAGTCTCCTTTCTCTTGCAAGTGCTCTTTCCACCAATTGACATGTTTTTTAAGCCCTCCACAACCTTCTCATTTTCCTTAACATACTCAAAGGGTGGCAAATACATAACGATTCTTATTTTCAGAACCACAATTGTCAAGTTGCAACAACAACGTCCTTGGCAATCTCTTGAAAAATGTCCTTGAATTTGATGGCATTAAACTTGAGGCATTGACATTGCCCCTATCCTGCACATGTGTGTTAGTATGAAAGACTGACTGTATATGTGAAGAACAATTTTCCTCTGTATCCACATTTGTTTCTACATGTGTCTGTGCATCTGCATCCTTAATGCTCTGCTTGCAATATGCGTTTCTCTCCTTTAGCACTTCCATATGAAAGACTGACTGCATATGTGAAGAACAATTTCCCTCTGTATCCACATTTGTTTCTACATGTGTCTCTGCATCTGCATCCTCAATGCTCTGCTTGCAATATGCGTTTCTCTCCCTTAGCACTTTCATATGAAAGACTGACTGCATATGTGAAGAACAATTTTCCTCTGTATCCACATTTGTTTCTACATGTGTCTCTACATGTGCATCCTCAATGCTCTGCTTACAATATGCGTTTCTCTCCTTTAGCACTTCCATATGCTAATACAGGGCCATAGTAGACAAAACACAATAAAAAAGATGTGTTCGTGGTTCTGCATCTGAGTTTTGTGAGCTCAAGTCACCATACATGTGTTGCTCTCCTCTTTCTAAGTTTCTTAAACATTTTGAGAGAGATGAAATTGTGAAGTTGGGATCACTTGGCCATAACCCCAAGGCAAAGTGACCATAAGCTGTTTGTCCATGTCCACCATGAGTGAGCATTCCTCTTAAGGATACTGGAAGCCTCTCAACCCCATTGAGAGATTTAGGAACTGGTTTAATTTGTGGTATGGCAGTCTTGCTCTGGTCCATCTTATCATGTATAATACACAAATACCTATTTGGGTTCATTTCGGAAGAGCTCCTCCAAGCATAGTATAGATTTCTACAACTCATTTGCTACAACATGTGTGCCCTTCTTTGTGCCATGTATCTAGCACGCTCCTCTTGATTTTTTGTTGATTCCAACTTGACCTTGATTGCCATACAATTGTCCCATTTTGAGAAGGTGCTGGTTTTTTATAAACTAACTGTCTTGAACTCTGTGTTCCACAATCTTGAGAGAATGATGGTTGTGACAGTGGCTGGTATTCGAATGAGACAAGTGTGTCATTCACTTCACGCAATATGTCCACCTGTTTGTACATTGCTGGTAGAACACGTTGGGTCTCGCGGGTTCCATGCATAGTTGTCCTTGACCTATGTGGCATTTGATCGGCATTATTATCTATGAAGCCATGTATGATTGATTTTGCCATCTCAACATGTGTCATGCCCTTCCGTATTATCCCACTATTTCCATGACTGACATTACATGCACCATTCAAGAACTTCTTTCTAATCCTATAGAATGTTGACTTACCAATGCCATGCATTACATACCATGCTTTACTACAAACCTTCTTCCCATCAAATGTGAACTCAAAGCACTCGTCATCTTGACCTTGTCTATAGACCATGCCCATGCAATCTCGTACAAATGTGTATCGTGTACTATGGCTCTGGTTCCCAAAAGTGTACCCTAGCTTGCATGATTTTAGATCTATCTCCAAATTGATAACATCGCTTCTCGCAACAATCAATGGTTGCGATGTTGTGAATGCTTGCAACATCACATTTTTTGCTAGCTCCATGGGTTTTATCGTAATTTTTCATTACCCTTATCCTATGGACATAGCTCCTTTTCTTATTTGTCCCTTCAATGATATCATAGTCAGTGATCATGGTGTCTGTCTCATCAGAACTATCGCCATCATTGCTCTCTACATCATCATCCTCTTTTTCATCACTTGAATTCTTTAGGCTATCAATATTTTTTTGCATGAAGTGATCTTGAATACCCTCATCAATAGAAGAAGATTCTGTGTCCTTCACTAATGGTTCTCAAATGTGAGTTGCCTGATCGGCAAACTAACCAAATTCAAACCTGAAACACAAGTTGAACTTGGATGCAAAGATCCTTCTATAATGACACCCAAGCCTAGTTCTCTACAATTTATAGCCTCGTATGGGTGGACCACCAATACCTACTCCATTGCCAAGTTTTGTAGATCTGTTGTCATCCTAGAGGATGACACTTTTCTCTTTCCAGCTCTCCCTATCTATAAAGTGATCTTCTTGATCAACAAGAAGTTCCTCAAAATTATCCTCTTTGGTATTAGTAATGTCTTTGTCCATAACAAGGTTGACCAATGGCCATTTGATGATGCTTCCAACTGCTTGAGACATTGTTCTTGCATCCATTGTGGCAAATGGAATGAGAAATGTGTCATCAAAGCTTTGTTGAACATGTATTGCTGCACATGTCTCACCAATGAATTGAAAACCACATGTTTGAGATGCATCAATGGAATGAATAACCCCGCGTGCCTTCCTTTGCAGAACCATCAATGAGAAACACTGAAGCACCTTGTTTTAGACCCTCCAATCCCTGAGAAAATCAAAATCTCAATAAGAAAGATTAAAGCGATGTTTTTACGGTAGTACACAGAACTATAAATGTAATTCAATCTCAACATGAGTTTAGGCTCCAACCAAAGTTTGAATCTCGCCTATCAATGCTAGTTTGCTAGGAGGCTAGTATGTTAGTTTGTTAGGAGGCTCCAGTTAAAGTTATCATTCTCACTTGCATAATATATTAGTTTGCATATGTTAGCTAGAAGGGTAGGCTCCTCCAACAAAAGTTTGAGCCTCACCCGTGGATGCTAGTTCACTTCTAGGAAGCTGAAAGTAAAGTTGTAGGAAGCTGAAAGTATATTTGGGTGTATGGGGAAAGAGGGAAGAAAAGAAGAAATCTCAAGCTCAAGCTCAAGGCTCAAACTTGAGTTTGAGCCTTATCTATTACACAAGCAAGTAGGAATAGAGAGGGAAGCTAGAAAGTATATTTGGGTGTATGGGGAAAGAGGGGAAGAAAAGAAGAAATCTCAGGCTTGGGCAATGAAATCAAAATCAAAATTCCTTTCTGCATGACAAAGCCTACGCCCGCCCCCGTTGATTGTCAGAGGACAAGAAGTATCAATCGATCAGAGCCGTTGATTGTCTATTCAGAGGACAAGAAGTATCAACTGATCAGAGCCATTGATTGTCACCACCGCCTCTCCCTCTCGCAGCCACGCCAGCCCCCCTTGCCTCCCCACCCCCTTCCTCTCGCCCACCATCCACACCATCGCCAGCCCCCCTGCCTCTCCCTCTCGCAGCCACGCCATCGCCAGCCCCCCCTTCCCTCTCGCAGAGCCGCCATAGCACCTCCTTCATCATCGCACCCCCAGCGTCTGCGCCTCCTTCTGCTCCACCTCCATCATCACCCTCGTCACCAGGCCCGTCATCTCCAGCATCTGCGCCTCCTTCACCTCTCGCCATCGCCAACCCCCCCTTGGAGACCGCCATCCCTCTCGTAGCCACGCCATCCACGGCATCGCCAGCCCCCCCTCTCCCTCTCGCAGCCATGCCATTGCCAGCCCCCCCTCTCCCTCTCGCAGCCACGCCAGCCCCCCCTTCCCTTGCAGACTGCCATCGCCAGACCTCCCCCTCTCCCTCTCGTAGCCTCGCCATGCCATCGCCAACCCCCCCTCTCGCAGCCTTGCCATCGCCAGCCCCCCTCCCTTGCAGATCGCCATCGCCAGCCCCCCTCTCGCAAATCGCCCCCCCTTCCTCTCGCCACCATCACCAGCGCCCCGCCCCCCCATTTGAAATTTGAATTTCAAATTTTTCCCCTCTCCATTTGTTCCACCAAATTCAAATTTGAATTTCAAATTTTCCCCCGCTCGGCGCTCGTGCCCCAATTTCGCCCCTCTCCATTTGAAATTTGAATTTCAAATTTCCACCAAATTCAAATTTGAATTTCAAATTCCCCCCCGCTCGGCGCCCGCGCCCCAATTTCAAATTTTTCCCCAACTGCCTGCCGACTTTGAAATTCCATTACACTGCTGGTAATTACCATCGTATGCAATAATCATCTTTGTTTCCTGTCTCTCAAGTACTCGCTCAGCCCTGCGTCCGCCTGCATTTCAAACAGGTTCTTCTCCTGCAATCGACATGTCTGCGTTGGTTTCGACCTCTGTTTCCTACAAAACCATCATGCCCACACACCATCGGAGACTTCAAGCATCCGTCATGTCTGTGCGACATCGGAGACTTTCGTGCGCCCATCTACGTTTCGTGTGTTCCTTCATCTAATTGAATACTTTACGCAACAAGTAAGTCCTTCTTTAATTGATTATCTATATCAATATAAACGCTTACTTATTGGAAGCTAAGTGTGCCATTTGTCAATCGTTGCTCATCGTAGATTGTTTGCACTTCTTGCTGCTCTCTTTTGTATCGTCACATATGTCGAGAACCTGTAAAACTGATCTTTGTGCACATTATATAATCTAAATGACAAGGGTTCCCCCCATTCGCCCCCTACATAGAGCTTATGTGTTAACGCTCGACCTAGATTGAGTCTTTGTTCTCCATGTTAGTGCACCCCGGCCTTAAGGCCTTAAGGCTCGAACTTGAGTTTGAGCCTTTGCTCTCCATGCTAGTGCACCCCGTCCTTAAGGCTCGAACTTGAGTTTGAGCTTTAAGTTTGCTCCTTTGCTCTCCATGCTAGTGCACCCTTAAGGCTCGAACTTCAGATTGAGCCTTCGTTCTCCATGCTAGTGCACTCCGGCCTTAAGGCTCGAACTTCAGATTGAGCCTTCGTTCTCCATGCTAGTGCACCCCGGCCTTAAGGCTCGAACTTGAGTTTGAGCCTTTGCTCTCCATGCTAGTGCACCCCGGCCTTAAGGCTCGAACTTGAGTTTGAGCCTTTGCTCTCCATGCTAGTGCACCCCGATCTTAACGCTCCAAATTGAGTTTGAGCCTTTGCTCTCAATGCTAGTGCCAGTGGTTTTGCCCTGGGAGGTGCGCTCATGCAAGAAGGTCATGCAGTGGCCTATGAATCCCGACAACTCAGAGCACATGAGAGAAATTATGCTATCCATGACTTGGAGCTACTTTTAGTAGTTTATGCCCTGAAGTTGTGGAGACATTTCCTACTGGGTCAAAGAATCACTTTGATGATAGATCATGAGAGCTTATTGTGGTCTCAACATACGCCAAAGAAGGTGGATGCAAGCCCTGCAAGAATTTGATTTTGAAATCAAGTACCGGCCAAGAAAAGAAAATGTGGTAGCAGATGCCCTTAGCAGAAAAGCCTCCTTGCTTGCAAAAATCAGAGTGGTGTCAAATCCATTGATTAATGAAGCAAGAGAGAAGATCATGTAGGATAGATTATTTGGCCCTATTGCTATCCTAGTTTTGCAGAAAAGCAAAACTCCTCAGGAGTTGAACCGAGTTCAAGGGTACAGCCTGGATGAAGGAATTATGTATTGTAGTAACAGGCTATGCATTCCCAATGATGAGGGAACTAAGGGTCTAATTCTGAATGAAGCCCATGATAGCCTTATAGAAGCAAGACATCCAGGTTTCATCAAGACCTACATGTCTGTAAAAAAAAGCTTCTTTTGGCCTGGACTAAAAAAGGATGTACTTAATCATGTACGTCAATGCCTGATATGTCAGAAAGTCAAAGCCAAGAGAGTAAAAATGCCTGGGAAGCTACATCCATTATACATCTTCCAGATGAAGTGGGAATGTATCAGTATAGATTTTATTACTAGACTACCTTCAGTGCAATCAAGTTACAACTCCATCTTCGTGGTAGTTGACAGACTCACCAAAGTTGCCCATCTAATTCCAGTAAAAGAAACCTACACTACAGTGGATGTGGCCAGAGTGTTCCTCAAGGAAATCTTCAGATTGCATGGCCTACCCAGGAGAATAGTAAGTGATCGAGATCCCAAATTCACGTCAAGATTCTGGACTGCATTCTTCAAAGCAGTAGGAACTTTCTTGAATCTCAGAACAGCTTACCACCCCGAGATCGATGGTTAAACAGAAAGGGTGAACCAAGTAATCCAAGATATACTTCGGTCATGCTGTGGGGCAGGGAACCCAAGAAATGGCTAAGCTATCTGCACCTAGTCGAATTCACCTACAATGCTTCTTATCACCGAAGTATCGGGATGAGCCCTTTCAAAGTTGTGTATGGACAAGACTGCCTCTAATACCATTAACTTGGTCTCCGACCCATTGATTAGGGTTGAAATGTCCAGACAGATGCTTGACAACATGGAGTAACAGATGCAGTCAATCCGCAAGGATATAAAAGCTACCTAGGATAGACAGAAGTAGTATGCAGAAAAGAAGAGGTCAGGCAAAAAATTCGAAGAAGCAGATATGGTCTTCATTCGAGTACGCCCCAAAAGAAGTTCTCTATCTCTTGGGAAGTACAAGAAGTTATCCCCTAGATACTGTGGGGCATATTTGTTTACAAAGAAAGTAGGTGACTTAGCCTATGAACTTCTTCTGCCTCCTCATCTCAAAGTACATAATGTATTTCATGTCAGCCTACTTAAGAAGTATGTACTGAGCCCGAATCATGTGCTTAATGATGAACTCCTAGCTTGTTCAACCCAAGGGCAGATCGAACTCCAACCTGAAGAAATCCTTGATGTTCGAGAGAAGGTTCTCAGGAACGGAATTCTGAGAGAATTATTGGTCAAATGGAAGTTCCATCCTTTTGAAGATGCCACCTGGGAGATAGAAGCCGAACTGATGTGGGATTACCCCCAGTTTGCGAGATGAGGACATCTCACATTTTTCAAGTGGGAGAGGATGTAAGATTCTTCCCCAGCCCCTCAAGATGTCGAGTTTCTTCCCCTGTAATCATTAATCCCCTTTTCTGAATAATAAAAGATCTTGTTTCTACCTGTTTAAGCCTAGAGAGAGAAAATATTCTAGAGAGAGATAATTCAGTTTTTAGATATCTTTGAATGGAAAAATATCCCTTCTTATTAAAATAAACTCTCCCAAAATAGAAGTTTAAAAAGAAATTCCTAAGGTGCATTAGAAATAAATTATAATGTGCACAAAAAGACCTTAGCCTAAGGGCCCCTGTTTTCCAAAAATTTAAGATTAAGGTCCAAACAAAGGTTTGACAGGCCAATGAGATTAATCCAAATGTATGGAGGAGATAAATTGAAGAATAAAAGAAAAACCCCCCAAAAATGAGTAAATGCTCACATAAGATGAAGAGTGGACTAAGGACCAAAGAAAAGAAATAAAAAACTGAATTTTGACACCTCAGTGTGGGGATCTCCCCTCATAAAGTAGGTGCCTTTTTCTCATCATTACCCCCAATTTTTAATCAATAAAATGAGATATTTTCATCTCTCCTCTCTCCTGTTTCAAATCTAGATCCAAAAAGTAAACTGAACTGATCCAAAAATGGTCAAAAATTGACCAAACTGATCTGGAAAACTCTGGAATCAATTTTCTTAGTTAGAGGCTCACTTTTTCCTATAAATAGAAGCCTCCCCCTTTTGTAAAAGCTTAATGGTATTTATGCACTGTTACTCTAGTCCTGTCCTAAGCCATCTACATTGAATTTTTTAATAACTCAAATGTTTTTGGCCTAATCCTCTCCAAAGTGAATTGGTGGCCACTATTGCTTCAAACAAGAGTAGAACCCTCAATCCCGCAATCCAAAGGAGAGCTTACAAGCTCCATGTAAGTTAATTTTCTTACTTTAATTACGAATTTTAATGAAAAATCTATGGTTTTCTTGATTTTTATGTTTTGCAAATGATTGAATTAAATTCAAATGCTATGCCTTTGATGAAAAGGGCACCCCCTTCTCTTCTTTACATTCCAACCTTTCTTAATCCTAGAAAGATTAACTAAGTGATTAATTAAACTCTTCTTAGTGTTCACACTCTTGAATTTAGAAAATTGTGTAGATTAGAGTTCTATAATTCTAAATTGGGTTAATTAAGTTAAGTGAAGAAAGACAAAAATGAGAAATGGTTAGCCATACAAAGGCAGTTATGGTAAAATTTTCTAGAATTTTGTGAAAAAGAAAGTTTATTTTTATGTTATTCCAAAAGAGTAATTCCCACCATTTTTGCATCTAAAATAAATATTTAATTACTCCATGCACATATTCACCTATGAATATGCATGGATATCACTGATATTAATTATTAAATTTGATTTCTATGCAAAGAAAGATGCATAAAGAAAATTTTTTATTATAAAAGTGTTATTCTTATTAAAATTGATTTCTATGCATAGAAAGATGCATAAAGGATTTTTTTAAATTATAAAAGTGTTAATCTTATTAAATTTGATTTCTATGCATAGAAAGATGCATAAAAGAATTTTTTTATTATAAAAGTGTTATTCTTATTAAATTTGATTTCTATGCATAGAAAGATGCATAATGGAATTTTTTTAATTATAAAAGTGTTATTCTTATTAAATTTGATTTTTATCCATAAAAAGATGCATAAAGAAAATTTTTTTATTATAAAAGTGTTATTCTTACTAAAATTGATTTCTATGCATAGAAAAATGCATAAAGTAAATTTTTTATTATAAAAGTGTTATTCCTATTAAATTTGATTTTATGCATAAATAGATGCATTAATGGATTTTTTGAAATAAAAGTGTTATTCCCATTGAAGTTGATTTCTATACATAATTAGATGCAATAAAAAAATATATATCAAAATTAGAATTCTCTTAAATTCTATGTTTAAATTCTATGAGTATTTGATAAATGAATAGTTAAATACTCTAAGAGAGAAATTTCTATTGTTTTATATTCCCATGGATTGTAAAAAGAAAATTCAAGAAATCTATCGAGATCAATATATTCAGATAAATGATTAATTTATTCCTCATTAGAATTCGTAACTAATTTAGAAATCAGTTAAGTGAATATTCAAAGAAAGAAATTCAGTAAAATAGTAACTGAATTATCAAACCTTTTTAAGAAAGATAGTTTAGGAAAAAAAAGCTTATCCGACTCGAACCTTGCATCAGACTATGACCAAGACCAAATTTTTTCGTCAGTTTCGAGGAAAGAAGGTGTGACCATTTTAAAAACATACACTCAAAACTCCCGCCAAATCTGAAACTAAGTTTGAGACCCTTTGAATTGATATGTGGATCAAGGCTATAAAATTCCAGGAATTCTAGTATGAAATTCAGAATTTCGATCAAAAAGTTTTGGGGATACTGATTCAAGAAATACTCCTTGTATTCAAAAGAAAATCAAACAGAAAACTTGCTTAGAAACCCTATTTTCTTACTTACGCCTAAATGCTATGGAGGGAGCATTTGGTATATGTTTTTCTAAGGGAAGTTTGGTTGCAACAACAGCTCGCGGGGAGGAGTGTTCAAAGGACGACTCACATGGCAAAGCCTACCCAAGTCTTGAGCAGCCTGAGTATGGTTGAAAAATGTTGCACTTCCTGTACGATGGGCGAGGGCCGACGAAGCGGTCCCTAAGTGAAGTGCCAAGACACCTAAGGAGGATCCTGGAGGGTTCGGACTAGGAGATGCACGGGCTCACGCTGCCTATGACACCCATGCGTATGTCGTGGAAGATATGTATGATGGACGAAATGATTATTGTAATCTATTACTGGATCTTGTTGTTTGCTAACTAGTTGGTCTCAACAGAGAGTCCAGAGTGATACTATTTTTTGAGAAAAAAGGGACAGGATGGAATTTTTAAGTTATGACATCTGTAACCAATAACTGTTTCTCAATGGATTATTTTATATGTTAAAGTTTTAAAGAGGAGTGTGTGCATATCTGTATTCGAAAGCAAAAGTTAAGAAAGGCATTCAATTATGGGTGGGTGAGTAATTGTCTGGTTCTACCGATTCCAGTGGTTGGTGGTGGCTAATCCATGGACCACAATCCATGGGCCGGATGGGGTAGTCTGGAATCAGTGGAGTTTTAATAATTAAATTGAAATAATAGGAATACGCTTAGAATTCAAGTAAATAAAACTTTAAAGAATTTCTCAAATGAGTAGATCAATGGCTGTACTTGACTTCGGTTAGGAAAAAAATGTTGATTTTCTCAAATGATTAGATCAACGGCTATGCCTGATTTCGGTTAGGAAAAAAGTGTTGATTTCGTCAAACTAACTTAGTGATAGTTTTCCTTTTATTTGGTTTAATCAGGTGAAGGATAGTTCAGTCTCTTGACCGTGTTAGAAAATTCGTTAGGAAAATCAAAAAGGTGGAATCGTCCCCGTTTTTCGGGCAAGGAAAATTTTTCCGGTTTCGGTTTTGGAATGACTACCAGATTAGTCTCGTGTCCGGACATGCGAAGGGGGAGGCCCCGAGTGGGAAACCCTGCCCTGCACATGAGAAAGCTACTTCCGCTAGCAACCGAGAATCCGGTGCACGGAGGAGGCAGAGGGGTCTCACAGTACACTCATTGTGCCAAGTGGTAGGATCGTTTGTTTTAAGCATGCCTAAAGGAGTTTCCTTTTGGTGTTGTTGTGAGTGTGGTCGATTTTGCAGAGAACTACACCTTTCAGGAGATACAATCTGACTATTATTTCTTTGAGAAAGTAATGGTTATAGTTCATTTTTTGTTTTATATTTGAGCTATATTATTTAATTTATTTATGTGACCTAATCACCTCTCCCTCTAATTTCACAAGGTTGCTATTATGGCCCACATAAGCTATCAACATGTAGAGTAAAAATGCTTGGGAAGCTACATCCATTATACATTCCCTAGATGAAGTGGGAATGTATCAATATGGATTTTATTACTAGACTACCTTCAGTGTAATCAGGTTACAACTCCATCTTCGTGGTAGTTGACAGACTAACCAAAGTTGCCCATCTGATTCCAGGAAAAGAAACCTACACTACAGTGGATGTGGCCAGAGTGTTCCTCAAGGATATCTTCAGATTGCATGGCCTACCCAAGAGAATACTAAGTGATCGAGATCCCAAATTCACGTCAAGATTCTGGATTGCATTCTTCCAAGCAGTAGGAACTTTCTTGGATCTCAGCACATCTTACCACCTCGAGACCAATGGTCAAACAGAAAGGGTGAACCAAGTAATCGAAGATATACTTTGGTCATGCTGTGGTGGCAGGGAACCCAAGAAGTAGCTAAGCTATCTGTACCTAGTCGAATTCACCTACAATGCTTCTTATCACCGAAGTATTGGGATGAGCCCTTTCAATGTTGTGTATGGACAAGACTGCCTCTAACACCATTAACTTGGTCCGACCCATTGATTAGGGTTGAAATGTCCAGACAGATGCTTGACAACATGGAATAGCAGATGCAGTCAATCTGCAAGGATATAAAAGCTACCTAGGATAGATAGAAGCAGTATGCAGAAAAGAAGAGGTCAGGCAAAAAATTTAAAGAAGCAGATATGGTCTTCATTCGAGTACGCCCCAAAAGAAGTTCTCTATCTCTCCTCTCTCGTGTTTCAAATCTAGATCCAAAAAGTAAGCTAAACTGACCCAAAAATAGTCAAAAATTTACCAAACTGATCTGGAAAACTCTAGAATCAGTTTACTTGGTTAGAGGCTCACTTTCTCCTATAAATAGAAGCCCCCCCCCCCCCCCTTTTGTAAAAGCTTAATGGTGTTTATGCACTGTTACTCTACTCCTGTCCTAAGCCATCTACATTGAATTTTTTAATAATTCAAATGTTTTTGGCCTAATCCTCTCCAAAGTGAATCGGTGGCCACTATTGCTTCAAACAAGAGTAGAACCCTCAATCCCGCAAGCCAAAGGAGAGCTTACAAGCTCCATGTAAGTTAATTTTCTTACTTTGTTTACGAATTTTAATGAAAAATCTATGGTTTTCTTGATTTTTATGTTTTGCAAATGATTGAATTAAATTCAAATGCTATGCCTTTGATGAAAAGGCCACCCCCTTCTCTTCTTTACATTCCAACCTTTCTTAATCCTAGAAAGATTAACTAAGTAATTAATTAAACTCTTCTTATTGTTCACTCTCTTGAATTTAGAAAATTGTGTAGATTAGAGTTCTATAATTCTAAATTGGGTTAATTAAGTTAATTGCAAAAAGACAAAAATGAGAAATGGTTAGCCATACAAAGGAGGTTATGGCAAAATTTTCTAGAATTTTGTGAAAAAGAAAGTTTATTTTTATGTTATTTCAAAAGAGTAATTCCCACCATTTTTGCATCTAAAAGAAATATTTAATTACTCCACGCACATATTCACCTATGAATATGCATGGATATCACTATTATTAATTATTAAATTTGATTTCTACGCATAGAAAGATGCATAAGGAATGTTTTTATTATAAAAGTGTTATTCCTATTAAAATTGATTTCTATGCATAGAAAGATGCATAAAGGAATTTTTTTAATTATAAAAGTTTTATTCTTATTAAATTTGATTTCTATGCATAGAAAGATGCATAAAGGAATTTTTTATTATAAAAGTGTTATTCTTATTAAATTTGATTTCTATGCACAGAAAGATGCATAAAGGAAAATTTTTTATTATAAAAGTGTTATTCTTATTAAATTTGATTTCTATGCATAGAAAGATGCATAATGGATTTTTTTTAATTATAAAAGTGTTATTCTTATTAAATTTGATTTTTATCCATAGAAAGATGCATAAAGGAAAAAAATTTTTATAAAAGTGTTATTCTTTCTAAAATTGATTTCTATGCATAGAAAGATGCATTAAGGAAATTTTTTTATTATGAAAGTGTTTTTTTTAATTAAATTTGATTTCTATGCATGGAAAGATGCATAAAGGAATTTTTTTATTATAAAAGTGTTATTCTTATTAAATTTGATTTCTATGCATAGAAAGATGCATAAAGTAATTTTTTTATTATAAAAGTGTTATTCCTGTTAAATTTGATTTTATGCATAAATATATGCATAAAAGGATTTTTTTAAATAAAAGTGTTATTCCCATTGATGTTGATTTCTATACATAATTAGATGCATTAAAAAAATATCAAAATTAGAATTCTCTTAAATTCTATGTTTAAATTCTTGTTTTATATTCCCATGGATTGTAAAAAGAAAATTCAAGAAATCTATCGAGATCGAAATATTCAGATAAATGATTAATTTATTCCTCATTGGAATTCGTAACTAATTTAGAAATTAGTTAAGTGAATATTCAAAGAAAGAAATTCAGTAAAATAGTAACTGAATTATCAAACCTTTTTGAGAAAGATAGTTCACGAAAAAAAAAATCTTATCCGACTCGAACCTTGAATTAGACTATGACCAAGACCAAACTCTTTCGTCAACTTCGAGGAAAGAAGGTGTGACCAGTTTAGAAAAATACACTCAAAACTCTCGCCAAATCTGAAACTAAGTTTGAGACCCTTTGAATTGATATGTGAATCAAGGTTATAGAATTCGAGGAATTCTGGTATGAAATTCAGAATTCTGATCAAAAAGTTTTGGGGATACTGATTCAAGAAATACTCCTTGTATTCAAAAGAAAATCAAACAGAAAACTTGCTTAGAAACCCTATTTTCTTAAAGGACTATCTTACGCCAGAATGCCGGAGGGAGCATTTGGTATATGTTTTTCTAAGGGAAGTTCAGTTGCAACAACTGGCACAGGGAGTGTTCAAAGAACGGCTCACGTGGCAAAGCCTACCCAGGTCTTGAGCAGCCTCGGTATGGTTGAAAAATGTTGTGCTTTCGGTACGATGGGCGAGGGCCGACGAAGCGGTCCCTGAGTGAAGTGCCAGGACACCTAAGGAGGATCCTAGAGGGTTCTTACCCGGAGATGCACGGGCTCACGGTGCCTATGACACCCATGCATATGTCGTGGAAAATATGTATGATGGACGAAATGATTATTGTAATCTATTACTGGATCTCGTTTGCTGACCAGTTGGTCTCAACAGAGAGTCCAAAGTGATACTATTTTTTTAGAAACAAGGGACTGGATGGAATTTTTGAGTTATGACATCTGTAACCAATAACTCTTTCTCAATGGATTATTTTATATGTTAAGGTTTCAAAGAGGAGTGTGTGCATATCTGTATTCGAAAGCAAAAGTTAAAAAAAGGTATTCAATCATGGGTGAGTAATTGTCTGGTTCTACCGATTCCAGTGGTTGGGTGGTGGCTAATCCATGGGCCGGATGGGGTTAGGCTAGAATCAGTAGAGTTTTAATAATTAAATTGAAATAATATGAATACGCTTAGAATTCGACTAGTTAAATAAAAACCCGAAGAATTTCTCAAATGAGTAGATCAATGGCTATACTTGACTTCGGTTAGGAAAAAAGTGTTGATTTCCTCAAATGATTAGATCAACGGCTGTGCCTGATTTCGGTTAAGAAAAAAGCGTTGATTTCTTCAAACTAAGTCAGTGATAGATTTTCTTCTATCTGGTTTAATCAGGTGAAGGATAGTTTAGTCTCTTGACCCTGTTAGAAAATTCGTTTTAGGAAAATCAAAAAGGTGAAATCATCCCCGTTTTTCAGGCAAGAGAAATTTTCCCAGTTTCGGTTTTGGAATGACCACCAAATTAGTCTCATGTCCGGACATGCGAAGGGGGAGGCCTTGAGTGGGAAACCCTACCCTGCACATGAGGAAGCTACTTCCACTGCTAGCAACCGGGAATTCGGTGCACGGAGGGGGCAGAGGGGTCTCACAGTACACTCATTGTGCCAAGTGGTAGGATCGTTTGTTTTGAGCATGCCTAAAGGAGTTCCCTTTTGGTGTGGTTGTTGTGAGTGTGGTCGATTTTGCAGAGAACTACACCTTTCTCAGGAGATACAATCTGACTATTATTTCTTTGAGAAAGTAATGGTTATAGTTCATATTTTTTTTTCATATTTGAGCTAAATTATTTAATTTATTTATGTGACCTAATCACCTCTCCCTCTAATTTCACAAGGTTGCTATTATGGCCCACATAAGCTATCAACATGTAGAGGCACATGTAGATGGGGTAGCGAGCACCCTCGATGCCCATGCCATTATTTAGGAGTATTATTTTTATATCATTGTGAGTTGATTACTTACACGATGCACATTTTGTGTAACATTGTTTTCATCTCCATGATGATTTTTACAAGATTGTGGGGTCACATGGCAACAAAAGCGATGGGTTTGGTCGAATGGTTTTAGTGGCACAATTCTAACCTAAATTCACTAGACATCTGAAAGAAAATAATAATCAAGAATTTGTTTTATGGCTTTATAGGTGGCATGTGTAGTCTAGCATCCCAATGATTTGGACCTTCTTTAAGACTAGTCATAGAAAGTATGAGCATGATGGTGCAGGAGTGTGTGTGAAACACACTTTGAGATGTCATCAATTGGAACAAGATGCTCAGTGGTTTATAGATGTACACCATATGGTCAAGTGGTGTTCCTAGAATTTATGTGGGATCATAGCCTCATCCTATCCCTCACATGATGTTAGATTGTTAGCCGATTCTTTTGGTATGTGGATAGTGGCCTTATTCACCATAGAGGCCCACATGATTGTGACACAATACCAGGCATCTTGGGCTTGCATCCCATCAAGAGCGTGTGCATCGCAGCCCCCCTGTAATTCACACATTAATTTGTATGCTTTTATCAAGCATGTATGTATAATTATTTGTTAGATTGTTTGTGCCTTGAGAGAATGGGAAGATGCATGGATATAGACAATGCTCTCTCATCATCACGTGCATCATAGCCCCCCCGTGATTCACACAAAATGATTTATATGCTTTTATGGAGCATGTATGGATACTGATTGGTCAGATTGTTTGTGCCTTGAGAGAATGGGTAGATGCATGGATATAGACAATTCTCTCTCATGAGTATCCTTCACATACAATGTTGTTCGATGAGCACATTGATCCTCTGTTCATGGACACCAAATATCATTGAGCTGAATGATTAGCTACATGAGGGTGACGTATTTGTTGTTTTGTTGACGGAGAGTAATAGCGAGGGAGTAGAATAATGAAAGGAAGAAACATCTAGCTTAGTCTATGATTAGCCTAGATTAAGAAGATTATTCTAGGATTGGAGAGAAAAGAGAGTAATGTCTTGTATTCCCATGATTATCAAACTTAGCCCCCACTTATGGCCTATTTGGTATATATACATGATCAACCCTTTCACACTATCATAAGTATTGTCGATGGGCATGATCCATTGGACTTAGGACCATTATTCAAATAAGACCATTCACTTTGTTACAAACCATCCCCACCCAAGAGGTTTTGTCCTCAAAACCATTGATATGTACAACCACAATCCCCATGGATGGAGTATGTGATAATGGACTTATGTAGAACTTCAAACTCATGCTCACACCATTCATGAGAAGCAGATAAGTGCAAACATATGGTTTTTAACTACCCAATAAGCCCTCAAAGAAGCCATAACATCTACCTCATAATGGCATAAGAACCTTGTGTAGCTTCTAAACATTATGCATCCAATTCCCAAGGGTATAGGAGTACTGTCCACAATGAATTTACAAGAGTTTCTCTGAATGCAACAACCCTTTTAACCCTTTCAATGTAGAGGCAGGTGTCCAAGAAGATTCTTCCTTAGTTAGCCCTCGTCATTTGACCAATTACTCCATGAGGATACTACCAAAAAACTCTTTCTCTTATATCCAAAATTGCTTCTGACACATACTCAATCATGCCCTTCTCATTCACTTGCAGTAACTCATCTTGCAAAAATAACTCTGGCCCAAGGTAAGCTTTAAGATGTGACACATGGAACATATCATGAATCTTTGAGGTTAATGGAAGTGTCGATTGATAAGCAACTTCACCAACATGCCTCATCACCTTGTGTGGCACTTAGTAGCGATGAGCTAGCTTGGTATTTGTGTTGCCCTTGAGAGAACCATGTCTTGTCTTGAGAATCCTCAAGATTACCCAATCTACCTCCATGAACTCCAATGGTCTTTCAATCAAATCAATCTTGGAGAAGAAACATACACCTTTCAACTCATCAATTCCTTGAATAGGAAATCTATTCTTGATTGTATATTTATTCAAATCCCTATAGTCTACACACATGTAAGATTCCTCCCTCCAGTTTTTGAGGTGTAAAGGTGTTCATGAGGGGAGATCCCCACACTGAGGTGTCAAAAATGCATCATTTTCTCTAAATATCTCTTCTTTTTTAACTAATAAACATTGTCCTTAGAGCATTTACTCATTTTTGGGGGATTTTCTTTTATTCTTCAATTTATCTCTTCCCTACATTTGGATTAATCATGCACGTTCATTTTGAAAAACTATCAAATCAAAGTGCAAGGTATAATGAAGGGTGAACTGACATGGGTTTTACATACCTCACAAGATCGCCCATCTTATAAATACATTTTTTCAAATTCTTGTTTGCACAATGGTCGATGCTAGTAGGAGGTATGAACTGTGCACATAAGAGCACATGTATATATGGTTTGAGGCATTACAAAATTAATTTCAACGTACAAGACTTGGAAAACACTTACTTGGAGCATCTTGTGCCAATCATGGGACTTCAACCTGTATAGTTTCTCAACACCTCTTTTCTTAGTGGTTGTAAAGACTCCCTTCAATGATCTCATGCATCAAGTGGGAGTACGCAAAGTAGTGATGGCCTGCTTTACCTGGTTCTCCTCCTCTTGCTTTGATATAATCCATGGTGCATGCAAAAGACGAACGTGCCCACCCTCCTCTCGTGGCTAAGCTTGACGCATCCATCTTGGGACCCGCAAGTCCTCCTGTACACTGACATTGTCTCGTTTACCAATAACATGTTCCCAAATACCAGATGCCACATTCTTGAAGATGTGCATGGGATCAAGAAGATGGTTGATCTTGAGATGGTGGGTCCAATATAGAAAAAAATGGAGTACCTACACAAGAGATGCCATGACATGATTGCTCTATGTGATCTTTAATCCAATTAGAGAGCACACAAAAGAAGATTGAAAAACATTACTATACCTATTCATGCCATCTGGAGGAAGAACATTTGTAGACTCCCAAATGCGCTTCCAATCTTTTGCAAGAAGTGCTTGTGGAGGAATGTTACTCTTACTAGCAACATATTTAGGATGATCTGACAGGAGAAATCGATGATGATTATCGAATATGGTCTTACACAAACCATCAGTATACTCATGTACTAAACGAAGGGCCACAAATAGGACATGCATGTTTACCCGATGTTTTTAAACCTGTTAAAATATAAATAAAAGTTAGAATAATAAAGTCAATAGTTGTAATTAATATAACCAATAGTATTAGAGTAGGGAGTTATTTGAATTCTTACCAGAACAATTGTTGTATCCTAGAGAGTCATGCATTGTCCACATGAAGACCTGGAAAGTCATGCATTGTCCACATTCTTGATCGCCATTGATGGTGGAAGGCTGTAATTCACCAACACAACTGGCCACACACTGTATGCGGTGCTTTTGAAACCAAATGGATTCACTCTATCCATACCTAGGCCAAGTCTCATGTTTCTGGGCTCTGTTTTGAAGCTGGGCGACTCATCTTCAATATGCTTCCAAGCAGAAGTGTCTGCACGAATTCTCCAAAGGCCATCATCTGATCGATGTGAGGAATGCCATGACATGAGCTCTGCTATGGATTTGCACTTGAACATGTGTTTGACGCGAGGAATTATAGGAAAGTGTTGCAAGACTTTACGAGGTACATCAAAACTCTTCACATCTGTTCTATAACTTGCTTCACCACAAGTGGGACAATGTTGAGCCTCCTCATGCATCCCACAAAAGAGAATGCAATCATTAATGTAGGCATGTATGCGATCATAATCCAATTCTCCAACAGATGTCACATATCACCTCGCTATGTCTCTTGAGGTGGGTAGTCTATTCCCCTTTGGAAGCATGCTTGATAATAGCCTACATCTAATATCATCAATTAACGATTAAAACATAATATTATTGAGCTTTATTCATTGTGAAACCCTTAACCACTAATTCAAATAGAATGCTTACTTCAATAATGCGTCAAGACTTGCATTGCTCCATCCATAAACTGTTTGTAGATTGAGTAATTCAAGTGAAGCACGTAAAATAGAGAATGTGCACCCTTCAAATACCGATGTCGATGAAGCCTTGTAAAGATGCTCTTGATCAGTTTCATCATCGTCCATACCTTTGGGATCATCCCTAAAAAGATTCCGCACCATATCATCAAACACTTCCTCTTCCATGACTTCGTGGGGTGCATGGCTATTGTCATCCCTTTCCCACTCATCTCTAACACCATATTCGTGAGTTTGGGAATCTCCCAAGTCCCATTTTTGTAATACTAAAAAGGTGGGACCCGATTAACATGTCTATAAGTTTCTCAAAATCCTATCATGTGACCTATCAGTGGAAAGCGCTTGAAAAGAGGGACCTATTAAGCTTTAAAGCGCACAATTTGGAGTAATGGTGTTCAAGTTATGGCAAATCCAAAGTTTTGACCACGTGTCCCAAACTTATGGGAAATTTCCATATTCCCCAATATGGTGTTCTCTGACAATAGATCCTAAAGCTCCAGCATCATCTTGTCGACGCTTTGCATGCTCTCGCCGAGCATAGGGTACCATGTTAGGGTGTGGTACTGCATCCTGCTCCAATTAGAGTATATATATTAACAACTCCATTAATTTGGACACCATGAGTCATTTGGATACTATCAATTTACATCTACTCACCTCTAAACCTGTTTGATTCCATTCTCCATACATGGAGATGTGATTCAAGGTAATTCGATGCGCTCGTACAAAGCTTCATTGACATCGATTACACATACACTTGATCCTTTACCCCCCAACCACACATCGCGAGCGATTACGGTGATGCATTGTCTCATCTTCACCAGAACTGCTTAAGGAGGTTGATGACATCCTACGTAAAAAAGAGAAAATACATAATCATAATCAGTTTTTAATCAAAGTATAAAAAGTCTCTGTATCGCATGTAAAACCACGTGTATCTACGCGTTTACCCTGTGTCAAAATGCATGTGTTTGCGCTGCAATGTTACCATACACGCAATTATACATGCAATCATATACGCAGCAGTCAATGTCATACTTAAAACAAGAGCCGCCGCCTACTCTAAAACCCTACGTAAAAATGAGCAAATACATAATCATAATCAGAGTATAAAAAGTCTCTGTATCGCATGTATAACCACGTGTATCTACGCGTTTACCCTATGTCAAAATGCATGTGTTTGCACTGCAATGTTACCATACATGCAATTATACATGTAATCATACATGCAGCGATCAATGTCATACTTAAAACGAGAGCCGCCACCTACTCTAAAACCCTATCGCTTTCTTCAATTTCATTTTCTTATCACCACCAAAGCATCACAAGTGCAAGGAGCTTGCACGCGGGTGGAAGGAGCATACACACGGGTGCACACAAAAGCCAAAAAGGAGACTCGGTTGTTAAGAGGTGGGTCAGTTGGTCCTGCCCAAGCTCCCTTATAGCCTCTCCAAAGCACTCCCTCAACGAGACTGCCACAGTAACCCCTAGCCTTGGGACTTTTAGGCTAAAAGTTGATATTTTGCATCGAGGTAATGCAAAACATCAATTTTTCCACACAATTCGATGTTGTGCATCGAGTTGATGCAAAACATCAACTTTTCCACACAACTTGATGTTTTGCATCAAAGTTGATGCAAAACATCAAATTTTCCACACAACTCGATGTTTTGCATCAAAGTTGATGCAAAACATCAACTCTACCACAAAACTTGATGTTTTGCATCAAGTTTCAAATGCTCCGGAGAAAAAAGTTAAAGGATTGGAGGTTGATTTTCACAAACGGACTTTTTTAGCAATTATGTGCGATGGCATGCTCATACGACCTATTACACAAATTTTGAATATGAACATGAATATGTTTCGATGCGATTTGCAGATGCTTTGTGACATCTACAAATCGCATCGACACACAGTCGTGTTGGTACTCAAAACGCAGACGGAATAGGTCGTTTGAGCATGCCAACGCGGATGAAATTGCTAAAACATGCCGTTTGTGAAAATCGATCTCCGATCCTCCAGCTTTCTTCTCCAGAGCATTTGAAACTTAATGGTGGCAAAACATCAAGTTTTGTGGTAGAGTTGATGTTTTGCATCAACTTTGATGCAAAACATCGAGTTATGTCAAAAAGTTGATGTTTTGCATCAACTTTGATGCAAAATATCGAGTTGTATGGATAAGTTGATGTTTTGCATCAACTCGATGCAAAACATCGAGTTGTGTGGAAAAGTTGATGTTTTGCACATCGAGTTGATGCAAAACAATAAGTTTTATGAAAAAGTTGATGTTTTACATCGATTTTATGCAAAACATCAACTTTTCCATAAAACTTGATGTTTTGCATCAAAGTTAATGTAAAACATCAAGTTTTGTGGGAAATTGATGTTTTGTATAATGTTGATACAAAACATCAAGTATTGTAAAAAGGTTGATTTTTTGCATAGAAAGTTAATGTTTTGAATATAAAGCTAATGTTTTACATCAACTTGATGCAAAATATCAAATTTTTGTAAAAGTTAATATTTTGTATCAAGTTGATGGAAAACATCAACTCTTAGGTGAGAAGTTCTTACTCAGCATCATTAAGTTGACTGCAAATGTTATAGTTAAAACATCCTTACTATGTGTAGTAACCAATAGGATTTGAACCTAAGTCCCTGCCTGATATTTTACAAAAAAGGATTTTGAAAAGTATAAACTTTTGTTTCTTAAAGAGACATTTTTCACACTTTCTAAACTCATTTAATAACTAAAATTACCATTTAACCCTTTTTAATCCATCAAGGACATATTTTCTTTAAAAATGAGTCTGAATCTATTTTTCAAAATTAGACAACTTTTAAATAGCTTATTCATGATATTTTAAAATTCATATGTACCTAACCAACTCTTTTAAAAAAACTATATATTATAAATTAAGAAATTGTGATACTCAAGAGCTTCAAAATGGATTTTAATACTACTCTCATCGAGAGCCAAAATAGGGTTTTACAATTAAGATAATAGTTGTATCAAGATAACGCTTTTGTAATATAATTATACAGATAGTTTTTTATAGTTGCACTCTATAGCACATACTCAATCATGCTAACATGGCACATGACCCAAGGAGTCTAAGCTTCAAGTGTACACATAGAAGAAAAAAATTGTATTTGTGGATAGTGAAGAAGAGGATGCCTCGTCTACCTTCTCAGGGAAAGGCACATTGACTAGTGATGGTGTAGCAATGATTATGAGGAACCATACCTATGCCATAAGCTATATGTTTAGAAAATGGCTTCTTTTACAGTTGTATCATTTTTTAAATGGATTGAAGATGGAAATAATAAACATTGTCTCTATTTTGGCATGTTTTTTCTTATTGTTAGATTATTAATTATAATCTCAAAAAGTAAGCAAAACAAAGTCTTTTTTTTCATGTCAATTTTTGAAGCATGTAAAGTGACCAAAATATTATCGTTTTTTGGCAATGTTGTATGCATGCGTAGTCCAGTTTTTAAAAAGAGGTAAAAAACTAAAAATTTTTGATGGAATCTTTGAAAGATACCAAATATTTATCGTTTTCAAGAAATATTACCTATTTTGTCCAGAATAATGTTGTGAGCTATGAATTTAAAACTGCAAGAGAAGAATCTATAAGCCAAAGTAGTTACGATACAAGAAGTAGTGGAAGAGAAAAGAGGTCAAATTTATGCCGCGATTGAAAACCAAGGGCCAAATCGTCAATTCTCTGTCCTCCATGCTCTAGCTGAGTATAAGGGTAGGCCATTTAAGCTTTTGATTGATTCGGGCAGTACTCATTCATTTATTTCCCCAGGATGCTTGCGTAAGCTAGTCTTAGAACAAAAATCAGGGAAACCTATGCAAGTTGAATTGACCAGTGGGAAGATTCTTTTCACTCACCATGAGACAGATTGTATTCAGTTTAATCTAGATGGGAATGTAATTGACTGCCAGTTCAGAGTCTTACCTTTGGGAGTTTTTGACGAAATCCTTGGAATGGATTGGCTCCACAAAAATCAAGCTGACATTCATTGTCACAATGGAACCATTTCCTTCTGTGACCTTCACGGGAACAAAGTTCAAGGAACTGGAATTTTTGGATCCCCAGATCTGAAATTAGTAAAAGCTTCTAGGTTACTGAAAGGACTTAGAAAGAAGCAGCTCATTTATGTTGTTGTCCAAATGAATCCGGTAGACACAAAGTTCAAGGCTAAAGAACTAGAATGGTTAAGTGAGTATGATGATTTATTCCCAGCAAGGCTAACTGAGATGCGTCCGATTCGAGAAGTAGATCATGAGATAGAATTGACCCCTGGAGCTCAGCCAGTAGCCTAGTGCATGTACAAAATGCCAGTCCTTGATGCCATTGAACTCAAGGAATAGCTTAGGTAGTTGTTAGAACAAGGGTTTGTAAGACCGAGTGTTTTATCTTGGGGAGTGTCAGTTCTCTTTCAGAAAAAGAAGGATGAATGTTAAGACTTTGTGTGGATTACAGAGGTCTCAATTAGCTGACAGTTAAGAATAAGTATCCTATCCCCAGAATTGATGAACTTTTGGACATGCTAAATGGAGCCCAGATCTTCACAAAGATATATCTCAAATTAAGGTATTATACCAGACCAGGATTAATGATCAAGATATCCCAAAGACAGCCATCAATACTCGCTATGGGCACTATGAATTTATTGTCATACTATTTGGATTGACAAATGCCCCATCTACATTCAATCGCCTAATGCAAGACATTCTTAGAGAATACTTGGATAATTTTGTTCTTGTTTTCTTTGATGACATTCTGAGTTACTCAAAGAATGCAGCTGACCATTAAGCTCATGTCAGAAAAGTTCTTGAGATTCTAAGGAAGCACTAACTCTTTGCAAAAAAGAGCAAATGCACTTTCTCTATTGACCATGTTGAATACTTGGGCTTTCTGGTATCCAAAGATGGAATTTCTCTAGATTTCACAAAATTCCAGGCAGTCATAGATTGGCCTGAACCAAAGACAGTGAAAGAAGTGAGGGGATTCTTGGGATTGACTGGTTGGTATAGAGTTTTTATACCAAAGTATGCTCTCATAGCTTCCCCCCTGACTAATATTTTCAAGAAGAATATTCTGTTTCAATGGTCTGCCAGGTCCCAGAGTGCTTTTAATAAGCTAAAGACCACCTTGGTAACCAATCCCATTCTGAAGTTGCCAAATTTCTCACTGCCCTTTGAGGTAGTATAACTAATGCCAGTGGTTTTGCCCTGGGAGGAGCGCTCATGCAAGAAGGTCATGCAGTGGCCTATGAATCCCGACAACTCAGAGCACATGAGAGAAATTATGTTATCCATGACTTGGAGCTACTTTTAGTAGTTTATGCCCTGAAGTTGTGGAGACATTTCCTACTGGGTCAAAGAATCACTTTGATGATAGATCATGAGAGCTTATTCTGGATCTTCACTCAGAAGGATCTCAACATACGCCAAAGAAGGTGGATGCAAGCCCTGCAAGAATTTGATTTTGAAATCAAGTACCGCCCAAGAAAAGAAAATGTGGTAGCAGATGCCCTTAGCAGAAAAGCCTCCTTGTTGCTTGCAATCACAGTGTTGTCAAATCCATTGATTAATGAAGCAAGAGAGAAGATCATGTAGGATAGATTCTTTGGCCCTATTGCTACCCTAGTTTTGCAGAAAAGAAAAACTCCTCAGGAGTTGAACCAAGTTCAAGGGTACAGCCTGGATGAAGGAATTATGTATTGTAGTAAAACAGGCTATGCATTCCCAATGATGAGGGAACTAAGGTTCTAATTCTCAATGAAGCCCATGATAGCCTTATAGCAGGACATCCAGGTTTCATCAAGACCTACATGTCTGTAAAGAAAAGCTTCTTTTGGCTTGGACTAAAAAAGGATGCACTTAATCATGTACGTCAATGCCTGATATGTCAGAAAGTCAAAGCCAAGAGAGTATCAAGGGTTTGTACGGAATGGATGGAGTATCAAACCAACTCCGAATTGCAATCTGAAGTTATAGGGATCTGTATCAAATACTTAATGGTTAATTTGAACCCTCAATTGCACCAAAATATAGTGATTAGCACTTATTAATCATTGATTAGCAAATTAATCCACTATTTTGTGTGCAGAAAACAAAGTATGTGGGGAGTCCAGATCTAGTGCCTTAGACTTCAAATGAGCTCAAATGCTTTCAAAGGCATCAATAGAAATGAGTCTAGTAGAGGATTAAGCCAAAAAACACAAGATTTGACCAAATATTGAAAGCTTAATCTCTGTTTTACCAAAGTCACCTGTAGATTTGATGAAGAGCTTGGATCTCACTGTAGACTTGATGAAATTGAATTTTGTCTTCACCAGCTTGTAGAGCATGCTTGAAAACATATTGGGCTAAGAGGATATAGAGAACTTTGATTTGATGAAGTGGTAATGTCAAAAACTCCTCAGAAAAAGGGCGCCAGCAAAATTCATGATTTCTCCCTCATTCCTTGGCGGTTTGCGCTTTTGTTTGGATGAGCTTGAAGAGCATAGAGTTGGCTATCAGGTGCTAGAAGGATTTGGCCTAATTTTATGTGTGCAAGGTGAATGAGTTCCTCCACTGGCTGGGGGTTACAGAGGAGAGTTGAAAAAAGAGGAAAAGTTATAATTTTCTACTAATCCTAATTAGCAAAATAACTAGCAAGATAATGAGCTCACAAAATGATGGATTCTAGGCATGGCTCTGATACCATGTTGAAATTAGGGCATTGTGATGAGCTATGGTGGATCAAACACTAGAATCAAGATCATTAACAAACTGATTAGTAAATAATTAAGACATAATGGGTAATTAACAAATAGATTAATGTAGGCATGGATACTCAAAAACCAACAAATTCTCATTGGGGCAATGCCTCAATTTATAGAGTTTACATCAAGCATCAAATCCCATTGATTTCTCCCTGATTCTCTCCACCTCTTTTCCCTGATTCTCTCCACCTCTTCACTTTTCCCAGAATATCTCCACACTTCCTAAATCTTCTCATGCTACCCTTTATTCTCTCCTAGTAGATTCTTCTCACCTTTTCACAGGCTCTTTCACATTTACATCTTCTCTTTTACAGCCTCTAACCAAGGGCTTGTTCCCGCACACACCCTATTCACTTGTATTTTCAACACATCCATCCATCCATTCACATCTATTTGATTCACATCACATTTCATCACATCTATTCACCTCACATCTCATCACCTCTATTCACATATATCTTATTTACATCACATCTAATCACCTCACATCTCATCACCTCTAATCACATCACATCCATCCATCCATTCACATCTATGTGATTCACATCACATCCATCCATCCATTCACATCTATCTGATTCACCTCACATCTCATCACCTCTATTCACATCACATCCATCCATCCATTCACATCTATCTGATTCACCTCACATCTCATCACCTCTATTCACATCACATCCATCCATCCATTCACATCTATCTGATTCACATCACATCTTATCACATCTATTCACCTCACATCTCATCACCTTTGTTCACATCCATCCATCCATTCAAATCTATCTGATTCACATCACATCTCATCACATCTATTCACCTCACATCTCATCACCTCTATTCACATCACATCCATCCAACCATTCACATCTATCTGATTCACATCACATCTCATCACATCTATTCACCTCACATCTCATCACCTTTATTCACATCACAACCACCCATCCATTCATTCACACTTATCTGATTCTCATCACATCTCGTTACATCTATTCATAGAATTTAACATAGAATTTAAGAGAATTCTAATTTTTGATATAAAGATTCTTTACGCATCTATTTATGCATAAAAATCAACTTCAGTGAGAATAACACTTTTATAAAAATCCTTTTATGCATTTATTTATGCATAAATTCAATTTTAAGAAAAATAACACTTTTGAAATAAAATTAAATCCTTTATGCATCTTTCTAGGCATAAAATCAATTTTAATGAGAATAACACTTTTGAAAGAAAAATAAATCCTTTATGCATCTTTCTATGCATAAAATCAATTTTAATGAGAATAACACTTTTGAAAGAAAAATAAATCCTTTATGCATCTTTCTATGCATAAAATCACTTTTTATGAGAATAACACTTTTGAAAGAAAAATAAATCCTTTATGCATATTTCTATGCATAAAATCAAATTTAATGAGAATAACACTTTTGAAAGAATAATAAATCTTTTATGCATCTTTCTATGCATAAAATCAATTTTAATGAAAACAATACTTTTATAATAAAAATTTCCATTATGCATCTTTCTATGCATAGAAATTAAGATCAATGAAAACAACACTTTGATAATAAAAATTTCCATTATGCATCTTTCTATGCAAAGAAATTAAATTCAATGAAAATAACACTTTTATAATAAAAATTTCCATTATGCATCTTTCTATGCATAGAAATTAAATTCAATGAAAATAACACTTTTATAATAAAATATTTCATTATGCATCTTTCTATGGATAGAAATTAAATTCAAATAAAACAACACTTTTATAATAAAAATTTCCATTATGCATCTTTCTATGCGTGGAAATTAAACTCAATGAAAACAACACTTTTAATAAAAAAATTTCATTATGCATCTTTCTATGCATAGAAATTAATTTCAATAATTTATATTAATGATATCCATGCATATTCATAGGTGAATATGTACATGAAGTAAATAAAAATATTTTTTTTAGAATGCACAAACGGTGGGAATTACTCTTTTAGAATAACATAAAAATAAACTTTATTTTTCACAAAATTTAAGAAAATTTTACCATAACCTCCTCCTTTGTATGGCTGACCATTTCTCAATTTTGAACATTCTATTTTCAATTTAAAATTAACCCCAATTTGAAGTAAAGTACTCTAATCTACTCAATTTTCACTTTCTTGAGAGTAAACAATAAGAAAAGTTTAATCAATTTTATTTGTTACCCGTTTTAGGATAAAGAAAAGTTGAATTCTTAAGGAAGAGAAGGGGGTAGCCTTTTCATCAAGGCATAACATCAGGATTCACTTTAATCAACTATAAAAAAAAACAAGGAAATCAAAAAACCATAGATTTGAAATTAAAAAGTATAAATTTTAGCTTACATGGAGTTTTGTAAGCTTACCTTTGGCTTGAGGGATTGAGAGTTCTACTCTTGTTTGGATCAAGAGTGGCACCAATTTCTTTGGAGAGGATTTATCAAAAACAATTGAATTATCCAAGTGAATTCAATGTAATTAGCTCTCGGTAGGTGTAGAGTAATAGTGCATAAACACTATTAACCTTTTACAAAGGGGGAGGCTTCTATTTATAGGAAAAATTGAGCCTCTAACCAAGCAAACTGATTCTAGAATTTTCCAGATCAGTTTGGTCAATTTTTGACCATTTTTAGGTCAATTTAGCTTACTTTTTGGATCTAGTTGAAACAGGAGAGAGGAGAGTTGAAAATATCTCATTATTTATGAGTTTAAAACTCCTCCATACATGTGAAATAGGCACCTCCTTCATGAGGGGAGATCCCCACATGAGGGGAGATCCCCACACTGAGGTGTCAAAAATGCATCATTTCCTCTAAATATCTCTTCTTTTTTTAACTAATAAACCTTGTCCTTAGTCAACTCTTCATCTTATGTGAACATTTACTCATTTTTGGGGGATTTTCTTTTATTCTTCAATTTATCTCTTCCCTACATTTGGATTAATCTTATTGGTCCAAAGGATCCTTAATTTGAGCATAATTCAAAATTTTTTGAAAATCTAGACCCTTAGGCTAAGGTTCTTTATACCTATTTTTAATTAATTCCAATTGCACATTTAAAAGTTCTTTTTGAATTTTTGTTTCACGGAAAACCATTTTAGACACTAGGAGGATTTTTATATCCAAAAATATCTCAATTTTGAATTATCTCTCTCTAGATATTTTCTCTCTCTAAGCCAAAACAGGATCTTTCTTTTATTTTAGAGAGGGAAATAATTATAAGATCAGAAGGGGAGGTTCTTACACATGCACACCTCAAAAGCGGGAGGGAGGAATCTTACATTGGATATAAAAATCCTCCTAGTGTCGAAAATGGTTTCCCCTGAAAAAGAATCTCAAAAAAAAATTTCCAATCTTCATTTGGAATTAATTAAAAATATGTATAAAGGACCTTAGCCTAAGGGTCAAGATTTTTTGAAAATTTTTAATTATGGTTCAATTAAGGTTTTTATGGACCAATAGGATTAATCCAAGTGTTGGGATGAGATAAATCCAAAGAATAAAAGAAAATACCCAAAAATGAGTAAATTCTCATAGAAGATGAAGAGTTGATTGAGTAGAAGGGTCATTAGTTAAAAACTATGAGATATTACTAAAAAAATGAGATATTTTAGAATAATGATACATTTTAGACACCCTGGTGAGGAGGGGGGAGACTTTGAGGTAGGCGCCTATTTCACACATGTGGATGAGTTTTTATTTCAAAAAATTATGATATTTTTATCTCTCCTCTCTCTCCTGGATCAAACCAAATCAAAAGGGAGCCAAACTAGGTCCAAATCTTGTCCAAATTTAGCCAAACTGAACCTGAAAAATTCTAGAACCTAGTTGGACTTGGTTAGAGGCCTCCCTCACCTATAAATGGATCCTTAGTCTTTTGTAAAAAAATTTGTGAACTATACCATGCCAATATTACATTAAAATAATGATATTTTCTATTATCCCTTAAAATGCTCTACATTTTGGAGAGATTATAGTTTCTCTCTCTCTTTAACCATCCTTAAAGCTTTCCTCTTGACACACTTACCAATTGATTGGTTGGAGGCTTCTTCTAAAAGATAGAGAAGCAAGCAAAATCAAGAGGTAAGGTGTAATTTCATGGTTTTTCTCTACTATTCTCAATGTTTTCACTTCTCAATCCCTCTCAAGCTCAAGAAGTTTCTAAATTAAGTGTTTATAATGCAAATCAAGGTTTTCTTAAGAGTTGTAATGAATAATTAAGAAAAGTTTACATTTATGCTTAATTAGGAAGCTTTTTCTGTTTATCTCTCTCCCCAAAAGAATGATCATTTCTTTGACCAATTCTCTATTCAAATGATGCTTCTCATTGATAAATTCTCAATTCACAAATCAAACTCTAGGCTTGTGAAGCTAGAGGCTAAGAAAGTGACTTCTTATACTTTTAAGCTTCTAAAATTATGATAATCTTATGATTTAAACCCATAAATTGGATTTAAGTTTAGAAGATAGTTATACTATCATAATTGTATTACTAAGTTTATTCTTTTCAAAAATATTAAAAATGATCACTAATAGTAGCAGGCGGAGCTATGATAACTTTTTTAGGAAATTGATACATAATTCATTCCTATGCATAACGTGAAAAGAGGACTTCCTACCATATTCTAGGATTGGTCATCCTATGCTAAAAGAATGATTTTCATAACATTCAATGGAAGACTAATTTTTAAGGTTTATGCATAATTAAATAGTTAAGAAAAGAGAAAATTATGGTAATTTTATTTAAATGATAAAAGAGGAATTCTCATGACATTTGGAATTCAATCATTTAAATGCAAAAAGTGGATTTCTTAGCATATTGAATTAATGGATATTTTTATTAAAATTCAGAAAGAAATTTTAGATAAATTTATTTTATACATGAGAAATATTTAAATGATAAAAGAAGAATTCCCATGACATTTGGAATTCAACCATTTAAATGAAAAAAGTGGACTTCTTAGCATATTGAATTAATAGATATTTTTATTAAAATTCAAAGAGTAATTTTAGATAAATTTATTTTATGCATGAGAAATATTTAAATGATAAAAGAGGAATTCCCATGACATTTGAAATTAAATCATTTAAATAGTAAAAGTGGAATTCTTGGCATATTGAATTAATAGATATTTTAATTAAAGAAAAGAGGAATTTTAGATAAATTTATTTGATGATAAAAGAGGAATTCCCATGACATTTAGAATTCAATCAATTAAATGTAAAAAGAGGAATTCCCATGATATTTGAGATCCAAGAAATTAAATAGGAAAAAGAGAAATTTTAAGCATAATTCAAATTATGAGTATTTATCAAAAGTGAAATTTTGAGCATTATTGGAAAATATGGGTAGATATTTTGTTTGTAAATCCCATGAATTTTTACTTAAAAAGACGAATATTGAATATATTTCATTGAGAAAATTAAGAAAGAATATGAAAATATTGGTTGAGAAAAAGAACCTTTACCTAGGCCAAACAATTGGCATAAATATTAGAAAAGTCCCATCGGTATCAAAAATAGAGAATGTTACGATGTAGATGTGAAAGAAGAGATGATAATGAGATGTGAGGATATGTGAAAGGATGTGATATAAATGAATGTGGATGTGAATGAAGAGATGAGAATGAGATGTGAAGATATGTGAAAGGATGTGATATAAATGGATGTGGATATGAATGAAGAGATGAGAATGAGATGTGAGAATATGTGAAAGGATGTGATGTAAATGAATGTAGATGTGGAAGTGATAGGATGTGATGTGATGTAAATAAATGTGGATGTGGATGTGATAGGATGTGATGTGATGTAAATGGATGTGGATGTGGATGTAAATGGATGTGGATGTGGATGTGAAAGGATGTGATGTGATGTGGATATGGATGTGAAAGGATGTGATGTAATGTAAATGGATGTGGATGTGGATGTGAAATGATGTGATGTGATGTAAATGGATGTGGATGTGGATGTGAAAGGATGTGATGTGATGTAAATGAATGTGGATGCGGATCTGAAAGGATGTGATGTGATGTAAATAGATGTGGATGTGGATGTGGATGTGGATGAGATGTGATGTGGTGTAAAGGGATGTGGATGTGAATGTGACGAGATGTGGATGAAATGTGATGTGATGTGGTGTAAAGGGATGTGGATGTGAATGTGATGAGATGTGGATGAAATGTGATGTGATGTGAATATATGTGGATGTGAATGTATGGATGGATGTGGATAGACATGCATGTGGATGACTGGATGGATGTGGATGAATGAGATAGAATGTGTATGGATGTGATGAAATATGGATGGATATGGATGTGATGTAATGTGGATAAAATGTATGTAATGGGATGGGAATGCAATGAATGTGATGGATATGAATAAATGCAATGAATGTGATGGATATGAATAAATGCGATGAGATGTGAATGGATGTGAATGCGACGTGACGTAAATAGATGTGAATGGATGTGATGTGATGTGATATGAATCAGGATAGATGTGAATGGGTGAGATGTGATGTGAATCGGGGTAGATGTGAATGGATGAGATGTGATGAGAATAGATGTGATGTGGACATAGGTAGATGAGAATAGATGAGATGTGATGAGGATAGATGTGATGGGATGTAATATAATGTGATTAAATGAGAATGGATGGGATGTAATATAATGTGATTAGATGAGAATGGATGAAGGACAATGGGATGTAATATAATGTGATTAGATGAGAATGGATGAAGGACGATGGGAATACATATGATTGGATGTGGATTAAGTAAAGTGAATTGATTTAGAAGAATGTGGAATAACGAGAAATGATATGGACTGATGTTGTGAAAAGATGAGAGCTCGTTAGAAACTGTATTTATGACCTGTTTTTAAATGAGTGTTTTATGTCAAGAATGCTGGAGAAGCATTTTGACCATCTTGTGAATGAGTTCGTGGAGACCTAAGTGATAAAGTTGCAACAGCTGACGGAGAGTCAATGGAGGACGTCTCGCGTAGCAAGGTTGCTGAGGTCTTGACTAGCCTCAATTCGATTTAAATGGTGAGCTTCCGGTATGGTGGATGAGGGACCTTCGAAGCGGCCTTTGAGTGAAGCGCTAGGTGACTTGCGAAGGATCCTAAAGGGTGCTGACCATACGGTGCTCGGGCTCTGGGTTGCCGAAGATACCCACGCGTGCATCGAGGAAGAAAATGGAACAAGGTGTTATACCTTTGCTATAAACTCATGTAAAACAACCCAACCAATCATATCCCAAAATAATGTCAATGGGACCCATATACAATACAATTAAATTAGCCTTGAAATTATACTCATTTGTGAGTTTCAACCTCCATCCTTGCATACCAATGTGAAATACGTCTTTGACCCATTAGCCACTTGAACTTCATGCCACAAAGGTAAACCTATAATCTGCACATGGATTTGGTGTTGATAAAGCTATATGTGCTTCCACTATCACTCAAAATATGCACCACCCTTCCATTAATGCATGCCTTCAACCTTAATGTATTTTTCCCTTTGCGCAACCAGCATAGGCATCACTTGAGATATTGCATAAGGTAGCCTAGCTTAGTCTTGCATTAGCCTAGATTAAGTAGATTAGTTTAAGTTTAGAGAGAAAAGAGAGGAATGTCTTGTATTCTCATGATTATCAAGTGATCCCCCACTTATAGTCTATTTAGTATAGTCTATTTAGTATATATACATGACCACCCCTTTCACACTATCATAAGTATTGTTCATGGGCATGGTGTATTGGCCTTGCACCCATTATTCATATAAGACCATTCACTTTGTTACAACTACTATCTCATGAGTTGCACTAGGACAAGGTGTATCCTTGACAAATAATCATGGGTTTTCTTTTGATACCCAAAACATGATTCTGGCAACCGGTTCTATCGTATCAAAACATGAAACATGTTTTGATAGCCAAAACATGATTCTGGCAACCGGTTCTACCAACTGCGCTCAGATATCATTGGTGAAGTCTTGAGTCCTAGCAGTGGTAGTGTGACTTAGAGGGATTTTAGTACTCTCACCTAGTGCTTTTGCAATCAGGCTCGTTCTTGATCGAGTAGAGAGAAAAAAACACAGATCTTGATCATGTTTTTAGCTTCAAGTGGATGACCATGAGGGCATTCTAAGAATTTCAAAGCTAGAGAGAGTGCTAATGTGACTAAAACTCTATCATGATAGGGAATCTAATTACCATCATAGAACGTTTTTTCACTTCATGGTTTTATTTTAGAGGAATTTCATATTTTCTCATGCTTCTTCTGTCTCAACTTTATCTTTGTACTTTATCATTGAAAGATCCTTGCCCCCTCCCACAACGGATTCGGGGGTGCTAGTAGCGGAAGTAGCACTCCTTGTGCAAGGCAGGATCCCTCACTCGGGGCCTCACCCCCACGGATATCCGGACAAGAGACTAATCCCTCGGTTCTTAAAAAACCAAACCCGGAAAAACTTTCCTCGCCCAGAAAGCATAGGCGATTCCTCCGGGATATTTTTTACTCTAACGTAGTCAGGGTCATTACTGACCAAACTAATCTGACCGAACCTGTGAGTCTCTGGTTAGATCAAGGAAGAAACTTGCACTTGGATCATAAAAACCAACGCTTTTTTTCCCATCGAGAGGAGGCACAGCTGTTGATTCTTTTTCCATAGAACAATTACTATCCGGGATTTACTTCATCTATCGTACTATAACAAAATTGAGTGTCATTTTACGGATCCATCAGTCCAGCCTATTCCCATCCAGTCCCATGGGTTAGCCAACCGCCCAACCACTGTAGTGATGGGATCCAATTAGGAATTCAGTTAGGTTTAGTCCCGAGTACCAGGGAAAAGAGTTCCCAGGCAATCTAGCCGGATATTCATGCAAATTTAATGCCAGTCACACCACTTACACACCCAATATGAAATTGCCTTTTTCATAGATTCAGTTATCTTTAAAACAATCATTTAATGAAACCATAGTGTCACTGATCATAATCCTCCAAAATATCTGGTTGAATCAATCATTCCTTCATCGGTGCACCTATGGCATCATTGGCAAAACAAGAACGCTCACCACCTGTCCCTCAGGGACCTTTTCGATATTTCCTAGCTCATAGCACCCGACAATATAATCACTTATAAGAATCAAGATGGAATCTCCGTTAAGGATCAGCAAGATCAACCAATAGCTCCATATAAAAGAGCCATGGACTCATCTGTTGGGTGAGGACCAGCTGGCAGCAAGGTCAATCAACCAGATCCATGCCTAGTTTCAAAAAACAACTCTTACTCCTTGTTCCAATATCTTTCCCAACGCACGTGTGGGTATCTTTGGCGACCCAGAGCCCGAGCACCGTATGATCAGCACCCTCTAGGATCCTTCGCAGGTCACCTACTGCTTCACTCATCATAGGCCGCTTACTTGGTCCCTCATCCACCGTACCGAAAGCTCGCCATTTAAATCGAACCCAGGCTAGTCAAGACCTCGGCCGACCTTGCTACTCGAGACATCCTGCGTCGACTCTCCGTCAACTATTGTAACTTTATCAGTTAGATCACCACAACCTCATTCACAAGACGGTCAAAATGCTTCCCTAGCATTTTTGACATAAAATAGTCATTTAAAAACAGGTCATAAATACAATTTCTATAATGAACTCTCGTCTTTCACATTGTTTCACATCTATCCGCATTACTTAATCCATATCCAATTCATATGTATACCCATTCTCATCCAACCACATCACTTTCCATCTCATCATATCTTTCCTCATTTATTCTCATCACATCTCATTTACTCTCATTTATTCTCATCACTTTCCATTCTCATCATATCTTTCCTCATTTATTCTCATCACATCTCATCCACTCGCATCAACCCATATTCACATCCCATCACACCTCATTCATTTCACATCTCTCTAAATTTACATCACATCTCATCTCATTCATTTCATATCTCATCTCATTCATTCTTATCTCGATTCACATCTACATTCAATCTTCCATATACACATCCACATCCATTCTTCCACATACACATCCACATTCATACTTCCACATACACATCCATATCCATTCTTCCACATACACATCCACATCCATTCTTCCACATACATATCCACATTCATTCTTCCACATACACATCCACATTCAATCTTCCACATACACATCCACATCCATACATACACATCCACATTCATACTTCCACATACACATCCACATTCATTCTTCCACATACACATCCCCATAAATACTTCCACATACACATCCACATCCATACATACACATCCACATCCATTCTTCCACATACACATCCACATTCATACTTCCATATACACATCCACATTCATTCTTTCACATACACATCCCCATTCATACTTCCACATACACATCCACATTCATTCTTCCACATACACATCCACATCCACATCCATTCTCATTACATCACATCTTATCATATCCTATTTTTATCTTATCACATCCTATCACATGCTATTTTCATCTTATCATATCCTATTTTCATCTTATCACATCCTATCACATGCTATTCCCATTTAATAGCTTTTTCTAGGTTGATCCTAATAATGGGACTTTTTTTTTAAATTTTTACCCATTACTGTTGGCCTAATTAAAGGTTCTTTTTCTCAACAATTAGTTCGATATTCATTCTAAATTTCTCAAATGAATTTTATTCAATATTCCTCTTTTGGAATAGAAGAATTCATGGGATTCACAGAAATCAATTCTACCCATATTTTCACTTTTGATTTGTAATAAAAAAAAATTGAATTATACTAAAATTTCCTCTTCTTCCCATTTAATTTCTTGAATCTCAAATACCATGGGAATTCCTCTTTTTGCATTTAATTAATTGCATTCCAATGTCATGGGTATTCCTCTTTTATTCATAAAGTAATTTCATCTAAAATAAAATACCCATAAATTCAATATGCTAGGAATTTCTCTTTTCCCATCTAAATGATGGAATTTCAAATGTCATAGGAATTCCTCTTTTAACATTTAAATATTTCTCATAGATAAAATAAATTTATCTAAATTTTATCTCTGAATTTAATTAAAATACTCATTAATTTTAATATGCTAGGAGTCTCTCTTTTCCCATCTCAATGATGGAATTTCCAAATGTCATAGGAATTTCTCTTTTCACATTTAAATATTTCTCATAGATAAAATAAATTTATCTAAATTTTATCTTTGAATTTAATTAACATACTCATTAATTCCAATATGCTAGGAATTTCTCTTTTCCCATCTCAATGAAGGCATTTCCAAATGTCATAGGAATTCCTCTTTTAACATTTAAATATTTCCTATAGATAAACTTTTTAATCTAAATTTCATCTTTCAATTTAATTAAAATACTCATTAATTCCAATATGCTAGGAATTTCTATTTTCCCATCTCAATGATGGAATTTCCAAATGTCATAGGAATTCTTCATTTAACATTTAAATATGAATTACTAAAAATTCCTCTTTTGCTAATTACTATTTATGCATAAACATAAAAATCAAAATTTCCATGATTATAATGAGAATCATTCAATTAATCTAGGATGATTAATCCTAGATTATGGTAGGAAGTTCTCTTTTCATAATATAAATGAAAATAATTTATGTGTTTATTTTTTAGAAATTTTGCCATAGCTCCGCCTACTGCTATTACTGATAATTCTCAATAAATTTAAAAGAATAAAGTTTAGTATTATTCATGTGACTAGAATAACCACTAATTGGATCATTATCCAATTATGCATTGATTCTTAATTTTACCATAAATTAAATAGCGTAAAAGTATTAAAAGCCATTATTTTGGCCTCCAATTAGACAAGCATAGAAATTACTTTTGGATTAGACAAATGCTTCATGAGAAGCTTAATTTGAATTGAGAATAGGTCATAGGAGTGACCATTCTTTGGGGGAGAGAGAAATGCTTAAAACCATTATGCATTAAGCATAAATGGAAATTTATGTATTTTTTCATTACAATACATTAAAGAACTTCAATAGTATTCAAAAACCATTCAAATTAAGACTTCTCAAGCTTGAGAGAGGTTGAGAAGAGAAACATTTGGAGATTTAAGAAAAAGAAGACAATAATTCACACTTTACCTTCTAAATTACTTGACTCTTTGATCATAGTAGAGGCCCCCAACCAATCAATTGGTTTGGTATGTTGTTTGAGTCACCAAGAAAGATTGAAGAGAGAGAGAAGCTCCAATATCTTCAATTTGTAGAGGATTTTTAGAGGATAATAAAAAATATCATTATTTCAGTATAATACTGGCATGGTATAGTTCTCATATTTTCATTTTAAAGGACTAAGGATCTATTTATAGGTGAGGGAGGCCTCTAACTAAGTCCAACTAGTTTTTAGAAATTTCCAGGTTTAGTTTGGCTGAATTTGGACAAGATTTGGACTCCCTTTTGATTTGGTTTGATCTAGGAGAGAGGAGAGATAAAAATATCACAATATTGTTTAGTTTAAAACTCCACCACACAAGTGAAATAGGTGCCTCCTTGAAGAGCTCCCTTCTCCTTACCAAGGTGTCAAAATTAAATCATTATACCCAAAATATCTCATTTTTTAAAGTAATACTTATAGTTTTTTACTAATAAACCTTGTCCCTTAGTCAACTCTTCATCTTATGTGAGAATTTACTCATTTTTGGGTGTTTTTCTTTTATAAATTGGATTTATCTCCTCCCCACACTTGGATTGATCCTATTGGCCCCATAAGAGCCTTAATTGGACCATAATCTAAATTTTTTTGAAAATCTAGACCCTTAGGCTAAGGTCCTTTATACTTCTTTTCATTTAATTCCAAATGCACATTGGAAAGTTTTTTTTGAATTTTTGTTTCAAGGGAAACCATTTTACACACTAGGAGGATTTTTATATCCAAAAATATCTCAATTTTGGATTACCTTTCTCTAGACATTTTCTTTCTCTAGGCTAAAACTTGAAAAAATAGAATCTTTCTTTTATTTCAAAGAGGGAAATAGTTACAAGATCAGAAGGGGAGGTTCTTACACCTGGACACCTCAAAAGCTGGAGGGAGGAATCTTACATCCTACCCCACTAAAAAAACGTGAGAAGTCCTCATCTGATAGAGGTGAAGTATGATCTCTTTCATCCTCTTCTTCTTCTTAAATCACTTCCAATGTTATTGCCTTGGAAGTGGACGGCCGGTTTGGGAACATCTCTCCTTGACTTCCCCTATTCTGAGGCGGAGGTCTTGCATTACTTTGGATTAAAACTGCGAGTTGGATAGACGGTCTACCTCTGGGATTTCTTTGATTTTACCGGAAAGAAACCTGATTACTCTGAAAGGAAGGAGCTGGAGTCTCAAATCTTGATCCCTGATTTTCCTGCCCTGAAAACCTTGTTCCAAAAGGTGTTGGGCAATTCATACTGCGATGTCCAAATCCTTGACAGTTATACATTCTTTTTCCATAGAACAATTACTATCCGGGATTTACTTCATCTATCGTACTATAACAGAATTGAGTCTCATTTTATGGATCCATCAGTCCAGCCCAGTCCCAACCTCCCAACCACTGTAGTGATGGGATCCAATTGAATTTTGACCATTTCCTCTTCAGAAGAATTGGTGGCCACTCTTGTTGCAAAAACAAGAGTAGATCCCTCAAACCATCAAGCCATAGGAAAGCTCACAAAAATTCATGTAAGCTAGAAATCCTATTTTTTCTTTATTCCATTTAATGGTTTTCTAATTTTTCTTTTCTTTAAAATGAAAAATGATGCTATGCCTTGTTGGAAAGGCTTTCCCCCTCTCTTCATTTTTGAATTCAGCCTTTCTTTATCCTAGATGTGTAATCAAATTGTTAGAATTAAACTTTTCATATTGTTTCTCTTTAAAAAGTGGAATTTGATTAGTTTAGACTGCTTTAAACCATTTGGGATAATTTCTAAGTAACTTGAGAATGAAAAAATTTGAAAAATGGTCAACCATACAAAGGAGGTTATGGCAAAATTTTCTTAAATTTTTTGAAATAAGTTTTATCTTTTATTATTCAAAAAGAGTAATCCCCACCGCTTGTGTATTCTAAAAGTGTTATTTTTATTCTATGCATAGAAAAATGCATATTAGAAATTTTTTCATAATAAAAGTGTTATTTTCATTAGAATTAATTTCTATGCATAGAAAGATGCATATTGAAAATATTATGATTATAAAAGTGTTACTTTCATCAAAATTTATTTTTATACATAAATAGATGCATGAAAGAATTTTTTTATTATAAAAGTGTTACTTTCATTAAAATTAAACTTATGCATAAATAGATGCATAAAAGATTTTTTTTTAAAAGCGTTACTTTCATCAAATTTTGATTTTATGCATAGAAAGATGCATAAAGAAATTTATTTTTATTTCAAAAGAGTTATTCTCATCAATTTTGATTTTATGCATAGAAAGATGCATAAAGAAATTTATTTTTATTTCAAAAGAGATTCATCAATTTTGATTTTATGCATAGAAAGATGCATAAAAGATTTATTTTTATTTCGAAAGTGTTATTCTCCTTAAAATTGAATTTATGCATAAAAGGATTTTTATAAAAGTGTTATTTCCCACTGAAGTTGTTCTTATGCATAAATAGATGCGTAGAGAATCTTTATATAAAAAATAAGAATTGTCTTACTTTCTATAAATATATGTGATAAGATGTGATATGAATCAGATAGATGAGAATGAATAGAGGATGGATATGATGAGAATAGAAGTGATGAGAATGAGAGGTAAATAGATGTGATGAGATGGGATGCGAATCAGATAGATGGGAATGAATGGATGTGATGACAATAGAAGTGATGAGAATCAGTGATGAGAATCAGATAGATGGGAATGAATGGATGTGATGACAATAGAAGTGATGAGAATCAGTGATGAGAATCAGATAGATGAGAATGAATAGAGGATGGATATGATGAGAATAGAAGTGATGAGAATGAGAGGTAAATAGATGTGATGAGATGGGATGCGAATCAGATAGATGGGAATGAATGGATGTGATGACAATAGAAGTGATGAGAATGAGAGGTAAAAAGATGTGATGAGAATCAGATAGATGGGAATGAATGTATGTGATGACAATAGAAGTGATGAGAATGAGAGGTAAAAAGATGTGATGAGATGGGGTGTGAATCAGATAGATGGGAATGAATGGATGGATGGATGGATGTGATGAGAATACAAGTGATGAGAATGAGAGGTAAATAGATGTGATGCGATGGGATGCAAATCAGATAGATGGGAAAGAATGGATGGATGGATGTGATGAGAATAGAAGTGATGAGAGGTAAATAGATGTGATGAGATGGGATGCAAATCAGATAGATGGGAATGAATGGATGGATGGATGTGATGAGAATGAGAGGTAAATAGATGTGTTGAGATGGGATGCGAATCAGGTAGATGGGAAAGAATGGATGGATGGATGTGATGAGAATAGAAGTGATGAGAATGAGAGGTAAATATATGTGATGAGATGGGATGCGAATTAGATAGATGGGAAAGAATGGATGGATGGATGTGATGAGAATAGAAGTGATGAGAATGAGAGGTAAATAGATGTGATGATATGTGATGGGAATCACATAGATGGGAATGAATGGATGCGATGAGAATAGGAGTGACGAGAATGTGAGGTGAATAGATGTGATGAGATGTAATGCGGACTAGATAGATGGGAAAGAATGGATGGATAGATATGATGAGAATAGAAGTGATGAGGATGAGAGGTAAATAGATGTGATGATATGTGATGCAAATCAGATATATAGGAATGAATGGATGGATGGATGCTATGAGAATAGGAGTAACAAGAATGTGAGGTGAATAGATGTGATGAGATGTAATGCAAATCAGATAGATGGGAAAGAATGGATGGATAGATGTGATGAGAATAGAATTGATGTGATAATGAAAAGTAAATAGATGTGATGATATGTGATGCGAATTAGATAAATGTGAATGAATAGATGAGATGTGATGTCATGTGAATCAGGATGTAAATGAATGATATAGGATGTGAATGAATGTGATAACATGTGAATCGGGATGTGAATGAACGATAAAGGACGTGAATGAATGTGATAACATGTGAATCAGGATGTGAATGAAGGATACGGGACATCAATGAATGTGTTAGCATGTGAATCAGGATGTGAATGAATGAGATGTGATGTGAAATGGATGTGATAAGATGCCATGTAAACTGGATAGATGTTAATGTATGTGAAGTGATGAGATGTATGGGTAGATGCAAGTAAATGTGATCTGATGAGGATAAATGAGAAAATAAGTGATGAGTTAGAAAAAGATGATGGGGATAATTATGAAATGAATGTGGATTGATGTATGGGTAGATGCAAGTAAATGTGATCTGATGAGGATAAATGAGGAAATAAGTGATGAGTTAGAAAAAGATGTGATTAGATGAGAATGGGAATACTTATGAAATAAATGTGGATTGATGTGGATTGACGTGTGGATTGATGTGGATGGATGAGTGGATAATGTGGATTGATGTGGATGATGTGGATGGATGCATGGATGATGTGGATTGATGTGTGGGTAATGTGGATTGACGTGTGGATTGATGTGGATGGATGAGTGGATAATGTGGATTGATGTGGATGATGTGGATGGATGCATGGATGATGTGGATTGATGTGTGGGTAATGTGGATTGATGTGTGGATTGATGTGGATGGATGAGTGGATCATGTGGATTGATGTGGATGGATGATATGGATTGATGTGTGGTTAATATGGATTGACGTGAATGGATGTATGGATGATGTGGGTTGATGTGTGGGTAATGTGGATTGACGTGTGGATGGATGAGTGGATAATGTGGATTGATGTGGATGATGTGGATGGATGTATGGATGATATGGATTGATGTGTGGGTAATGTGGATTGACCTGAATGGATGTTTGGATGATGTGGATTGATGTGTGGGTAATGTGGATTGACGTGTGGATTGATGTGGATGGATGAGTGGATAATGTGGATTGATGTGGATGGATGTATGGATTGATGTGTGGGTAATGTGGATTGACATGAATGGATGTATGGATGTATGGATGATGTGGATTGATGTGTGGGTAATGTGGATTGATGTGGATGGATGAGTGGATAATGTGAATTGATGTTGTGGATGATGTGGGGATGGATGTATGGATAATGTGAATTGATGTTGTGGATGATGTGGGGATGGATGTATGGATGATGTGGATTGATGTGGATGATGTGGATGGATGTATGGATGATGTGGATTGATGTGTGGATGATGCGATTGGATGTGTGGATTGATGTGTGGATGATGTGATTGGATGTGATTTGATGTGGGAATGATCGATGAAGAAAGAAAAAGGAAAAAAATGTGGGAAGATGAGAAAAGATGGGGACTAATGTGAAAGGATGTGGAGTGATGAGAAAAAATGGAAATATTGTTGGAACTGTATTTGTATGTGAAATCTGTTTTTAAATGACTGTTTTATGTCAAGAATACTGGGGTAGCATTTTGACCGTCTTGTTTGAATGAGGTCATGGAGACCTATCTGTTAAAGTTGCAACTGCTACCGACGGAGAGTCAACGGAGGACGTCTCGCGTAGCAAGGTCGATCGAGGTCTTGACCAGCCTCAGTTTGACCAGCCTCAGTTTGATTTAAATGGTGAGCTTCCGGTACAGTGGATGAGGGACCAAGGAAGTGGCCTATGAGTGAAGTGCTAGGTGACGAAGGATCCTAGAGGGTGCTGACCATACGGTGCTCGGGCTCTAGGTCGCCGAAGATACCCACACATACGTTAAGGAAGATATTAGAACAAGGAGTAAGAATTGTTTTCTGAATTCGGGCATGGATCTGGTTGGTTGACCTTGCTGGTCCTCAAACGGATGAGTCCATGGCTCTTTTATATGGATCCGTTGGTTGATCTTGCTGATATTCAATGGAGATTCCATTTTGATATGTTAATATATTGCCAGTTACTATGAGCTAGGAACTATCAAAAGGCCCCTGAGTAAATAGGTGGTGAGCGTTCTGGTTGCCAATGATGCCATAAGTACACCGATGAAGGAATGATTGGAAATAAGGATTCAACCAGAGATTTTGAGGATTGTGATCAGTGACACAATGGTTTCATCAAATGATTGTTTTAAAGATAGGTGATGCTGAGAAAAAGGCAATTTCATATTGGGTGTGTAAGTGGTGTGACTAGTTTTAAGTTTGCATGAATATTCGGCTAGGGGGCCTGGGAACTCTTTTCCCTGGTACTCGGGACAAAACCTGACCAAATTCTTAATTGGATCCCATCACTACAGTGGTTGGGCAGTTGGCTAACCCACGGGACTAGATGGGGTTAGGTTGGACTAATGGATCCTTAAATTGAGACTCAATTCTGTTATGGTACGATAGATGAAGTAAATCCCGGACAAAAATTTTTCTATGGAAAAGAATCAATGGCTGTGCCTCTCAATGAGGAAAAAAGCGTTGGTCTCTATGATCCAAGTGCAATCTTTTCCCTGATCTTACTTAGGACTTACGGGTTCGGTCAGATTAGTTTAGTTAGTTAAGGCTTTTGACTCTACGTTAGAGAAAAGTTATCCTGGAGGAATCGCCCGTGCTTTCCGAGCAAGGGAAGTTTTTCCAGGATCAGTTTGGAAGAACCGATGGATTAGTCTCTTGTCCGGATATCCATGGGCAAATATCTGTGGGCGAGGCCCCAAATGTGAGACCCTGCCCTGCGCAAGAAGTGCTACTTCCGCTACTAGAACCCCTGAATTCGTTACGCGGTGGGGATAGGGACCTCACAATAGCTGATGGATGTTTTTTTTGGAGAGATTTATGAAGACACTTAAAGGATTTGTTAATTTCAAAGAGCTCGTCTCTCCTGAAGGTAGTATGGTAGTGGGATGGCTTGTTCAAGAATCACTTGTATATATAACTGAATTTCTCAGTACATCTGATCCCGATATGCCAAGATTATGGACACAAGAAGAAGATGATCGACTAGTTGGGGAAGAGCCACAAGGGAAAGGCCTTGTGAGAACAATGGATGTAGCATTGCATGAGAACATCAATAAATTTTGCATCTTAAAGTCACATGCTATGGAGAAATGGATCGAGAGATATAACTTGGTAAAGGCTAAAAGGGACCAAGCTCGTTTGAGTTTTAGAAGGAGTCAAACAACCTGCACACTATAGAACTTGCACTTCTTCCAGACTTTCCTTCTAATAAATAGCTCGAGCAAACCATACTACAAGCTAAACTTAATGATGAATCAATAAGTGATGGAGGAGGAGGAGCTTGCATATGGTTGTGATTTCCATGTATGTGAGTTAGAGATATCTACGCATTGTCTTTTATGTTGTGCTTTCGTGAATTTATACAATAAAAGTACTTATTTATTGTGCTTGTAGTATCCTAAGTTTGGGGCTGTAAGATTCCTCCCTAGCCCCCCAAGATGTCCAATTTTTTCCCCTGTAATCAATCCCCTGTAATCAATCCCCTTTTCAGAATAATAAAAGATCTTGTTCCTACCTGTTTTGGCCTAGAGAGAGAAAATGTTATAGAGAGAGGTAACTTGGTTCTTTAGATATCTTTGGATGGAAAAATATCCTTTCTTATTAAACTAAACTCTCCCGAAAAACAGAAGTTTAAAAAGAATTTCCTAAGGTGCGTTAGAAATAAATTATAATCTGCTCAAAAGGCCTTAGCCTAAGGGTCCAGATTTTCTAAAAATAGTTTTGAGGGACCAATAAGGTTAATCCAAATGTAGGGAGGAGATAAATTGAAGAAATAAAGAAAACCCCCCCTCCCCAAAAATGAGTAAATACTCACATTAGATGAAGAGTGGACTAAGGACCAAGGAAAATAGATAAAAAACTAATTTTTGACACCTCAGAGTGGGGATTTCCCCTCCTGAAGGAGGTGCCTTTTTTCTCATCATTTATTTCCATTTTAAATCAATAAAATGAGATATTTCATCTCTCCTCTCTCCTAATTCAAGTCTAGTTCCAAAAAGTAAGCTGAACTGACCCAAAAATGGTCAAAATTTGACCAAACTGATCAAGAAAATTCTAGAATCAGTTTGCTTGGTTTGAGGCTCACTTTCTCCTATAAATAGAAGCCTCCCCCTTTGTAAAAGGTTAATAGTGTTTATGCATTATTACTCTACTCCTCCCCAGAGTCAAAAACATTGAATTCACTTGATAATTCAATTGTTTTTTGAAATACTGTACAAAGAATTGGTGGCCACTCTTGATCCAAACAAGAGTAGAACCCTCAATCCCTCAAGCCAAAGGAAAGCTCACAAAACTCCATGTAAGTTAAAAATTCTATTTTTTAAAATTCTAATCTATGGTTTTCTAATTCTTGCATTTTTAATGTGAACATGGATGTTATGCCTTGATGAAAAGGCCACCCCCTTCTCTTCATTAAGAATTCAGCCTTTCTTTATCCTAAAATGAGTACAAATAAATTGAGTTAAATTTTTCCTATTGATTACTCTTTAGAAGTGAAAATTGATTAGATTAGAGTGCTTTATTTCATCTTGGGATAAATTTTAAAGTAAATTTAGAATGTAAAAATTGAGAAATGGTCAACCATACAAAGGAGGTTATGGCAAAATTTATAATGTAAAAATTGAGAAATGGTCAACCATACAAAGGAGGTTATGGCAAAATTTTCTTAAATTTTGTGGAAATTAAGTTTTATCTTTATGTTATTCTAAAAGAATAATCCCCATGGTTTGTGCATTCTAAAAGAAATTCTTTTTATTTTAAAAGTGTTATTCCTATTTTATGCATAAATAGATGCATAAAAGGATTTTCTTTTATATAAAAGTGTTATTTTCATTGGATTTAAATTCTATGGATGGAAAGATACATAAAAGATTTATTTTTAATTCAAAAGTGTTATTCTCATTATATTTAATTTCTATGCATGGAAAGATGCATAATAGAAATTTTTATTATAAAAGTGTTATTTTCATTATATTGAATTTCTATGCATGGAAAGATGCATAATAAAAATTTTTATTATAAAAGTGTTATCTTCATTATATTTAATTTCTATGCATGGAAAGATGCATAATAGAAATTTTTATTATAAAAGTGTTATTTTCTTTAAATTTGAATTATGCATAAATAGATGCATAAAGAATCTTTATATCCAAAATTAGAATTCTCTTAAATTCTATGTTTAAATTCTATGAATAGAAGTGATGAGAATGTGAGGTGAATGGATGGATGGATGTGATGTGATGTGAATAGAGGTGATGAGATATGAGGTGATTAGATGTGATGAGAAGTGATGTGAATCAGATAGATGTGAATGGATGGATGGATGTGATGTGAATAGAGGTGATGAGATGTAAGGTGAATAGATGTGATGAGAAGTGATGAGATGTGAGGTGAATAGATGTGATGAGAAGTGATGTGAATCAGATAGATGTGATGAGAAGTGATGTGAATCAGATAGATGTGAATGGATGGATGTGATGTGAATAGAGGTGATGAGATGTGAGGTGAATAGATGTGATGAGATGTGATGTGAATTAGATAGATGTGAATGGATGAATGGATGGATGGATGTGAATGGATGGATATGAATGGATGGATGGATGTGATGGATGGATGTGATGTGAATTAGATAGATGTGAATGGATGGATGTGATGTGAATAGAGGTGATGAGATGTGAGGTGAATAGATGTGATGAGATGTGATGTGAATCAAATAGATGTGAATGGAAGAATGTGATGTGATGTAAAGAGATGTGATGTGTCATGAATATATGTGGATGTGAAGAATGTATAGATAGATGTGAGAAGTCATACATGTGAACGATTGGATGGATGTGGATGAATGAGATGAGATGTGTATGAATGAGATATGATGTGATAGAAATGATGTGTATGAATGAGATATGATGTGGATAGAAATGATGTGATATAATGGTGATGAGAATGAATGTGATAGATATGAATGAATGTGAATGTGATGGATATGAATGAATGTGATGTGATGGGATATGAATCGAGATATGAATGAATAAGATGTGAGGTAAAATAAATGAGATGTGATGTGAGTGAAGGTGATGGGATGTGATGTGATGGGATGGGATGTGAGTGAAGGTGATGTGGTCTGAATGGATGAGATGTGAATGAATGTGATGTGATGAGATGTGGATATGGGTAGATGCGAGTGGATATGGGTAGATGCGAGTGGATGAGATCAGATGAGGAAAAATTTAGGAAAGATGTGATGAGATGAAATTGATATGATTGGATGAGAATAGGAATACTTATGAAGTAGCTATGGAATTAAATAATGTGGATCGATAATGGAACAATGTGGAGAGATGAGAGTTTTTTATAGAAACTGTATTTATGACATATTTTTAAATGACTGTTTTATGTCAAGAATGCTGGGGAAGCATATTGACCATCTTGTGATTGAGATCGTGTGGAGACCTAATCTAATAAAGTTGCAACAGCTGACGGAGAGTCAATGGAGGACGTCTCGCGTAGCAAGGTTGGCCGAGGTCTTGACCAGCCTCAGTTTGATTAAAATGGTGAGCTTCTGGTACGATGGATGAGGGACCAAGGAAGTGGTCTATGAGTGAAGTGATAGGTCACCTGTGAAGGATCCTAGAAGGTGCTGAACATACGGTGCTCAGGCTCTGGGTCACCCACGATACCACGCGTGCTCTGGTTGCCAATGATGCCATAGATACACCGATGAAAGAACATTTGGAAATAAGGATTCAACCGGAGATTTTGAGGATTATGATCAGTGACACAATGGTTTCATTAAATGATTGTTTTTAAAGATAGCTGATTATGTGAAAAAGGCAATCTCATATTGGGTGTGTAAGTGGTGTGACTAGTTTTAAGTTCGCATGAATATCTAGATAGGGGGCCTGGGAACTCTTTTTCCTGGTACCCGGGACAAAACCTAACCAAATTCTCAATTGGATCCCATAACTAGAGTGGTTGGGAGGTTGGCTAACCCATGGGACTGGCTAGACTGATGGATCCCTAATTTGAGACTCAATTATGTTATGGTACGATAGATGAAGTAAATCTCGGACAAAAATTATTCTATGGAAAAGAATCAACGGTTGTGCCTGTCAAACAACGATTGAGGAAAAAAGTGTTGGTCTCTATGATCCAAGTGCAATATTTTCCCTGGACTATGGGACTTACTGGTTTGGTCAGATCAGTTCAATGAGTTAAGGCTTTTGACTACGTTAGAGAAAAATTATCTTGGAGGAATCGCCCATGCTTTCCGGGCAAGAGAAGTTTTTTCGAGTTCAATTTTGGAAGAACCAATGGATTAGTCTCTTATCCGGATATCCGTGTGGGCGAGGCCCCGAGTGTGGGACCCTGCCTTGCACAAGAAGTGCTACTTCCGTTTTGCTAGCACCCAAGAATTCATTGCACGGTGGGGACAGGGATCTTATAGGCAATTTTGTCACGCGGACGTCACTTTCGAGTAGAAGGAATAAATAAAAAGAGAACAACATTTGATTGTGGTGTGAAGGCTAATTTCATGCAAGAAAGTCGTTCAAGTGCAAGTGATGGCAATATTGAAGTAGGCATGCTAGATTATTGTGGAACAATCCAAGATATTATCAAGGTTGGATTTAGAAAGCTTGATATGTTCATTTTTGATGTGAAATGGTTCAAGTTGGTAACTCAAGGGATGCAAGTAACTGTATGCAAAGACAAGTGTGGATTTCTTCAAGTAGACCGCACACAGATATGGACTGACCAAAGGGACACATTTGTGCTACCAGATCACTATGAGCAAGTTATCTTTGTAGAAGACCCGATAGATCATAAATGGTTGTTAGTGATCCAAATAAATCCACGTGGAAAACAAATATTTCAAGAGGTGAAAACAACAGTTGACTATTTGCCAGATGCTAAGGAACTCCCCCTAGATCATGTGATGGTTGAGCATACACCAATTAAGCTTGACACTCCTTGATCAACTCTTAAGCTACCTTTAACCTTTCCTTCTATTCAATGGGATTAGGATAATCGGCTAACTTTCTAGATAGCTATTTGGGATCTGTCTATCCTCCAATGAGATAGGGTCTGAGGGTAATATTTTCTCCCCTTAGGACAAGAAGGTAGACTCGTTGGTAGGATGGCACCACTGCCATTCTTCCTTCAATGTAAGGGAGAATGGTAGTGGTTTGCCAAGGACCTCAATTACACCCACCCACCACTAAAGATATCAACAACATGTTGATCTTCTCTACATAAGTTGTTGATGCAATCAGTGTGACATTATCTTTTAGATGACCTTGTGCATCCTCCATATCTTCCGTATCATATTGAACTCCTATTAAATTGTATTTCCTGGTGGCTTATAACATGTGCTCATATCTGGCAAAGATTTCTTCTTGGATATAAAAGGTAAGTACAATGAATGTCTCTGTATTTTCCATGAAGAGGGCCTTATCTGAATTGATTATTCCCACAAAGCTTCTAGACCATCTTGCATGTTTACTTACATCTTCCATACTTATCAATTGCCTTAAATTGATAAAAGATAATAGAATGAGTTGTTTTGGGGCTAATGTAGCCTCCATCAATCCCTTGATTAGCATTACAAACCTATCATGATCCCATTCCACATCATTGGCTGGACTCATGGAGGTGTCAAGCACACACAACCCAACAGGAGAAAGCTCTCCATGGAATGATGTGCAAGAAACACTTGACCCTCCATCTCCATATTTAGCATACAAACCTATCATGATCCCATTCCACATCATTGGCTGGATTCATGGAGGTGTCAAGCACACACAACCCAATAGGAGAAAGCTCTCCATGGAATGATGTGGAAGAAACACTTGACCCTCCATCTCCATATTTACCATACAAACCTTGCATGGAAAACAAGACTTGGAGGTAGAGATACCTTCTCTTGCATTTATGATCCATTTCACATATTTCACAGCTGCAGGAGGAAACTCAGCGGTTGTTTTTCCTACTTGTAATTTGGCCTTCAACCAAGGTTCAGAATATGCACGCAAGCACTCATATTGTTCCTTGCCAGTTTGATAATATTCTACAAGCTCGCGCCATTGATTGGACACCTTCAATGAGCATTTTTTGTTGAATACCTTTAACAATTCTTCTTTTAAGGCCTTATCTTGTTTCATCATCATTTCCTTCTCTGTAATGTCAACAACATTCCTATCTTGTCTAGACTTGAATAATACAAAGGTTCCATTCTCGATTTCATTCTCCATGCACTTGACATGAATCTCTTCACTCAAGCTCTCAATAGGCACCTCATATTAGTTATGGTTGGCAACTTCCCACCAATTTTCCTCTCCTTTATTACCTTCAAAATGTTGATCCACCTCTCATATATGTCCAGATGATACGTGCTCATGCGTGTATCCTTGGTTGCAAAGTCATTACTCATGGATACACTAGCCACCACTGATATAAAATTCCTCAAAAAACAAAAGATATATAAGATACATGCAATCTTAATACAACAAAAAAGTTAGAAGGATAATGACACCATTGCCATTATCCCTTAGTAAGAACCCGAATGGCACGAGAAGATAATGGCACCATTGTCATTCTTCCCTTAGTAATGGTCTAGGGGAAGAATGGTAGTGGTGCCACTCTTCCATATTACATTACTTGGAAGGTAGAATGGTAGTGGTGCCATTCTCTCCACAAACCATTCTTACCAAGAAGGAATGGCACCACTGCCATTCTCTACTCATACCATTCTTACCCCAACGGAGAATGGAATTCTTACTAAGCGAGAATGGAAGTGGTGCCATTCTTCCATCCAAACAATGTAGGCAAGGAGATTGGTATTGATGCCATTCTTCCCTCAAACCATTACTAACCTAGGGAGAATGACAATAGTTCCATTCTAATGAAAAACAGGTAGAGGAATAGGAGACACACACACATGAGCAAACCCTAATGTATTAAGCAACCCTAACCATAGAGGGAAGCCATGTCCCTTCTCACACAATGCATAAAGCCATAATCCATAATCTACAACACACTACATGTGTTCTGTCCACACACTGCTAACCCTAGCTAATGTCCACACACTATGACCAGTTGGACGCGGTCATTTATGTCTCACACATGTTACTACCTAACATGCCAGCACATAGTGCAACTGGCACAAGCTGATATCGAGCTTGAATCTCAGCAGCCCCTCTCAAGCTCATGATGTACTGCCATAGACGAAGATGTAGATGAGCTTGGGCTATCAAAGCTCTCAACACTCCCCCTCAAGCTCATCCCATGTACTCCCAGTATAGTATGGAAGTACTCAAACTTCTCCCTGCTAAGTGGCTTTGTAAAGATGTCGGCCACCTGCTCTTTAGTCTTCACATACTGCAAATACACTGTACCATCCCACACTTTCTCTCTAACAAAATGATAGTGGACCTCTATGTGTTTGGTTTGCGCATGAAAAATTGGATTCTTGGCCAACTGTATGCTTCTCATGTTGTCACAATGAATGACAACCTTGCCATCAATAGGCTCACCCAAATCAGCCAAGAGACTCTTTAACCATACTCCTTCACATGTAGCAATGGCTACACCCCTGTATTCAGTCTCTATACTAGATAAAGCAACAATTGGTTTCTTCTTGCTGCTCTAACTCACAACCGCACTTCCAGATTGTGAGCTCCCAATGCCCCCCTCTGCGCACGGATTCCCGGTTGCTAGCAGTGGAAGTAGCTTCGGCTTGCATGGGGCAGGGTTTCCCACTCGGGGCCTCGCCCTCGAGTGTCCGGGCATGAGACTAATCTGGTGGTCAATCTGAAATCAAAACCAAAAAAATTTTCCCTTGCCTGAAAAACGGGGAGGATTCCACCTTTTTTATTTTCTTAACAAATCTTCTCTAACGGGGTCAAGAGACTAAACTAACCTTGATCTGATTAAACCAGGTAGAAGGAAAACTATTACAGACTTAACTTGAAGAAATCAAAGCTTTTTTCCTAATTGAATCAGGTACATCCATTGATCTATTCATTTGAGAAGTCTTTAGGCTTTTATTTAACTATTCCAGTTTTAAGCGTATTCCTATTAATCAGGTACAGCCATTGATCTATTCATTTGAGAAGTCTTTAGGCTTTTATTTAACTATTCCAGTTTTAAGCGTATTCCTATTAATCAATTTTATTATTAAAACTCTATTGATTCCAGCCTACCCCATCCGGCCCATGGGTTAGCCACCGCCCAACCACTAGAATTGCTAGAACCAAACAAGTACTCACCCACCCATAATTGAATGCCTTTCTTAACTTTTGCTTTAGAATACAGATACGCACACACTCCTCTTTAAACTTTAACTCTCCGTAGCTGGTCAGTAATAACGAGATCCAGTAATAGATTACAATAAACATTGGTCCATCATATAATATCTTCGTCAACATATGCATGGGTGTCCTCGGCACCGCGAGCCCGTGCATCGCCTGGTCAGAACCCTCCAGGATCCTCCTTAGGTGTCCTGGCACTTCACGCACGGACCACTTTGTGAGCCCTCATCCATGGTACCGGAAGCACACCATTTTAACCATACCGAGGCTGGTTAGGCTTTGCTGCGTGAGCTGTCCTTTGAACACTCCCCGCCAGTTGTTCCAACCGAACTTTCCTTAGAAAAACACATATACCAAATGCTCCCTCCAGCATTCTGGCGTAAGACAGTCCTTTAAGAAAACAGGATTTCTATGCAAGTTTTCAATTTTGATTTTCTTTTGAATACAATGAGTATATCGTAAATCCACGTCCCCAAAACTTCTTGATCGTAGGTTTGAATTCCAAAATAGAATTTCTTGAATTCTATAACCTTGATCCTTAGATCAATTCAAAAGGGTCTCAACTTAGTTTCAGATTTGGTGGGAGATTTGAGTGAATTTTCGTGAACTGGTCACATCATCTTTCCTTGAAACTGACGAAAGTGTTTCATCTTGGTCATAGTCTGATTCAAGTTTCAAATCTGATAAGGTTCTTCCTGAACTATTTTTCTCAAAAGGGGGTGATATTTCAATTACTATTTTACTGAATTTAATTCATTGAAATATTCACTTAATTGATTTCTAAACTAATCACGAAATTATGATGAGGACTAATTTAATCATTTATCTGAAATTTTGACTTCGATAGATTTTTTGGATTTTCTTATTACAATCCGAGTGAATATAAAATGATAGAAATTTCTCTCTTATAGTATTTACTTATTTATTTATCAAATACTAGTAGAAATTAAACATAGAATTAAAGAGAACTCTAATTTTGATATAAAAATTCTTTATGCATCTATTTATGCATAAAATCAATTTAATAGGAATAAAAATTTTAAAATAAAAAGAATTTTTGTTATGCATCTTTCCATGCATAAAAATTGAATTGAATGAAAATAACACTTTTATAATAAAAATTTATACTATGCATCTTTCTATGCATGAAATTTAAATCCAACTAAAATAACACTTTTATAAAATAATAAATTCTTTTATGCATCTTTCCATGCATAGAGTTTGAATCTAATGAAAAGAACACTTTTATAATAATAATAAAAAATTCTTTTATGTATCTTTCCATGCATAGAAATTAAATCTAATGAAAATAACACTTTTATAATAAAAATATCCATTATGCATCTTTCTATGCGTATAGAATTGAATCTAATAAAAATAACACTTTTATAATAAAAAAAATATCCAATATGCATCTTTCTATGCATAGAAATTGAATCTAATGAAAATAACACTTTAATAATAAAAAAATATCCAATATGCATCTTTCTATGCATAGAAATTGAATCTAATGAAAATAACACTTTTATTATTAAAAAATATCCAATATGCATCTTTCTATGCATAGAAATTGAATCTAATGAAAATAACACTTTTATTATTAAAAAATATCCAATATGCATCTTTCTATGCATAAATTTTAAATCCAATAAGAATGACACTTTTAAATAAAAGAAAATCCTTTTTTGCATCTAGATAAAACTTTTTTCCACAAAATTTAAGAAAATTTTGCCATAACCTCCTTTGTATGGATGACCATTTCTCAATTTTTACTTTCTAAATTTACTTTAAAATTTATCCCAAAATGAAATAAAGCACTATAATATAATCAATTTTCACTTCTATAGAGTAATTAATAGGAAAAGTTTAACTAAATTTATTTGTTTCTCATTTTATGATAAAAAAGGTTGAAATTCTTAATGAAGAGAAGGGAAGGTTAATCAACCAGATCTATGCCCAAATTGAGAAAACAACTCTTACTCCTTGTTCTAATATCTTCCACGATGCACATGTGGGTATCGTCTGTGACCCAGAGCCCGAGCACCGTATGGTCAGCACCCTCTAGGATCCTTCGCAGGTGACCTAGCACTTCACTCATAGGCCGCTTCCTTGGTCCCTCATGCACCGTACCGAAAGCTCACCATTTTAATCAAACCGAGGCTGGTCAAGACCTTGGCCGACCTTGCTAATGCGAGATGTCCTCTAATGACTCTCTGTCAGCTATTGCAACTTTATCAGATTAGGTCTCCACGACCTCATTCACAAGACGGTCAAAATGCTTCTCTAGCATTCTTGACATAAAATAGTAATTTAAAAACAGTTCAAAAATACAGTTTCTATAACAAACTCTCGTCTTTCCACATTGCTCCACATCAAACCACATTAATTTTTTTCACAACCATTTTATAAGTATTCCTATTCTCATCCAATCACATCATTTTCATCTCATCACATCTTTCCTCAATTTATCCTCATCAGATCTCATCCACTCGCATGTACCCATATCCACATCTCATCACATCACATTCATTCACATCTCATCCATTCAGACCACATCACATTCAATCATATCTCATCCATTAGACCACATCACATTCACTCACATCACATCTGATTCATTCATATCCATGTAGACCACATCACATTCACTCACATCACATCTGATTCGTTCATATGCATCACATTCACTTTCATTCACATCCATCACATTCACTTTCATTCATATCCATCACATTCATTCTCATCACCATTATATCATATTACTTCTATCCACATCATATCTCATTCATACACATCTCATCTCATTCATCCACATCCATCCAATCGTTCAAATGTAGGACTACTCGCATCTATCCGTACATTCATATCTATCACTTCACATCCATATATATTCATGTCACATCTCATCTCTTTACATCTCATCTCTTTACATCACATCACATTCTTTCACATACACATCTATATCCATTCTTTCACATACATCCACATTCATTCTTTCACATACTCATTCATATCCATTCTTCTCATACACATTCACATCCATTCTTCACATACACATCCTTATCCATTCTTTCACATACTCATTCACATCCATTCTTCACTTACACATTCACTCACATCTCATATCATTTATTTACATTCTGATTCACATGATATCACATCTCATCCATTCATTCACATTTATCTGATTCACATCACATCTCATCACATCTATTCACCTCACATCTTATCACATCTATTTACCTCACATCTCATCACCCTATTCACATCACATCTATCCAGCCATTCATTCCTATCTATCAGATCCACATCACGTATCACATCTATTCACCTCACATCTCATCACCTCTATTCACATCACATCCATCTATCCATTCACATCTATCTAATTCACATCACATCTCATCACATCTATTTACCTCTCATCTCATCACCTCTATTCACATCACACCCATCCATCCATTTATTCACATCTATCTAATTCACATCACATCCATCCATCCAATCATCATCTATCTGATTCACATCACATCCATCCAATCATCATCTATCTGATTCACATCTTATCTCATCACATCTATTCACCTCATATTCTCATCACCTCTATTCACACCACATCCATCCATCCATTCTTCTCATCTATCTAATTCCCATCACATCTCATCACATCTATTCACCTCATATTCTCATCACTTCAATTCACATCACATCCATCCATCCATTCACATCTATCTAATTCACATAACATTCTCATCATCTCTATTCACATCACATCCATCCATTCAATCATCATCTGATTCACATCTTATCTCATCACATCTATTCGTCTCATATTCTCATCACTTCTATTCACAGAATTTAAACATAGAATTTAAGAGAATTCTAATTGTTGATATAAAGATTCTTTACGCATCTATTTATGCATAATTCAATTTTAAGGAAAATCACACTTTTGAAATAAAATTAAATCCTTTTTGCATGTTCTTATGCATAAATTCAATTTTAATGAGAATAACTCTTTTGAAATAAAAATAAATATTTTATGCATCTTCCTATGCATAAATTCAATTTTAATGAGAATGACACTTTTGAAATAAAAATAATTCTTTTATGCATCTTCCTATGCATAAAAGAATTCTTTTATGCATCTTCCTATGCATAAATTCAATTTTAATGAGAATGACACTTTTGAAATAAAAATAAATCTTTTATGCATCTTCCTATGCATGAATTCAATTTACACTTTTGAAATAAAAATAATTCTTTTATGCATCTTCCCATGCATAAATTCAATTTTAATGAGAATGACACTTTTAAAATAAAAATAATTCTTTTATGTATCTTCCTATGCATAAATTCAATTTTAATGACAATGACACTTTTGAAATAAAAATAATTCTTTTATGCATCTTTCTAGGCATAAATTCAATTTTAATGAGAATGACACTTTTGAAATAAAAATAAATCTTTTATGCATCTTTCTAGGCATAAATTCAATTTTAATGAGAATGACACTTTTGAAATAAAAATAAATCTTTTATGCATCTTTCTATGCATAAATTCAATGTTAATGAGAATGACACTTTTCAAATAAAAATAAATCTTTTAGAATGCACAAATGAAGGGAATTACTCTTTTAGAATAACCTAATGATAAACTTTAGCTCCACAAAATTTAAGAAAATTTTGCCATATGGCTGACCATTTCTTAATTTTATCATTCAATTTATGACTTGAATTAATCCAATTTGAATTCTAATATCTCTAATCTACTCCATTTTCCAAAAATCAAGAGAGTAAAAAATGAAAAGAGTGTAATCAATCTTTTAATTAAACTTTCTAGGATTGAGAAGGGTTGAATTGTAAAGAAGAGAAGGGGGTGGCCTTTCCATCAAGGCATTGCATCAGATTTTAATTCAACATTTACAAAGCATAAAATTTGAGAAAACCATAGATTTAAAAATTCACAATAAGTAATAATAAAGCTTACATGGAGCTTGTAAGATTTCCTTTGGCTTGAGGGATTGAGGGTTCTACTCTTGTGTGCAGCAAGAGTGGCCACCAATTTCACTTGGAGAGGATTAGGCCAAAAAACAATTGAATTATCAATAAATTCAATGTTAAATGGCTCAAGACGACAGAAGCAAAGTAACAGTGCATAAACATCATTAAGTTTTTACAAAGGGGAAGGCTTTTATTTATAGGAAACAGTGAGCCTCTAACCAAGCAAACTGATTCTAGAATTTTCTAGATCAGTTTGGTCACTTTTTGACCATTTTTAGGTCTGTGTATCTTACTTTTTGGATCTAGTTGAAACAGGAGAGAGAAGAGATGAAAATATCTCATTATATGTGAGTTTAAAACTCATCCACACATGTGAAATAGGCCCCTTCTTCATGAGGGGAATTCCCCACACTGAGGTGTCAAAAATGTATCATTTCCTCCAAATATCTCTTCTTTTTTAACTAATAAACCTTGTCCTTAGTCAACTCTTCATCTTATGTGAGTATTTACTCATTTTTGAAGGATTATATTTTATTCTTCAATTTATCTCCTCCCTACATTTGGATTAATCTTATTGGTCCATAGGAACCTTAATCCAAAGATTTCAGAAAATCTGGACTCTCAAGATAATTCTACTAGAGGTTTAGGGCATACCGATGTTAGAACACCAACGCAAATGTCAAACGTCGGTATGTACGTCCTAAACTTGGAGGCGAAAATTCGGGCAAGTAATTTTCAAAAGTGCGTATACCAACGCATATACCAACATGTATATCGACGCGTATACCGACGCATATACTGACATGTATACCGACGCGTATACCGACGCCTATACCGACGGATATACCGATGGATATTCCGATAGATATACCGACGCCCGCAACTTTTTTACAGCCCAGAACCTATTATTCTCTGTTTTGCACGGCGTCGAATATCCAGATAAGGTATGCGTGTATCTCCCTCAAGCGTTCGCCTTCTTCCATTCAACCCACTCTTGTTGTGTGTGTGTGTGTGTGTGTGTGGAAAGAATTAGTGAAGTGTGTGTGTAGATCTCCCTCTCTCTCTCTCTCTCTCTCCTTGGGCGTTTTGCCTCTCCCCATCTCCTCATCTTCTTATGGCGTTTTGCCTCTCCCTCTCTCCTCATCTTCTTATGTGTGTGTGTGTGTGTGTGTGTGTGTGTGTGTGTGGAGAGATTAGGGTAAATGTGTGATGTGTGTGTATATCTCATTCCCCTCTCTCCATCCTTCTTCTTACCTTCTTAATTATGTATGGAAAGAAGATTTGTATGTGTGTGTTGTGAGAGATGTAGAGAGTGAGAGAGCTTGTGTATGTGAATCTATTACTAATGTATGCAATGTGTGTGTAGGTTTGTTTCTCCCACGTGTGTCCTAGCTTGCAGATCTGCTTCGAACATGCACTATCCAATCCACATTTGAGAGGTAAGCACATTACCAATTATGTTGTTTTATTACTTCTCTTTTTGTTATGTTTTAATTTGTTCTCAATTTGTAATTATTAATTGAAATTGAGTATGCAAGCTTGTTGTTTTATACACATATATGCTAATATTAGCATATATGTGAGTGCATAGTAAATTAATGTATGTGCTTATTTGTCATTACGCACACACACACACACTTTGCAAGAGAGAGAGAGAGAGAGAGAGAGAGAATATCTTTTTGGCGCATACCCAAGGCGTTTCGGTCTCTTTTTCGACTTGAAATCTAATGTCTAAGACATGAATGTCAACGCTATGTCTATATATATATACTCTAATGTAATTGCCTAAAGCACATATCCATAAGCTAATGTATATGCCTAAACATCCCTAATGTATACTTGATCTCCCTCAACGGCGAGACTGGGAAAAGGAAGCCCGTTTGACGCTTTAAATGTTATTTTTAAAATCTCCCTCAACGGCTGGGGAAAAGAAGCCCGTTTGACGCTTTAAATGTTATTTTTAAAATCCCCCTCAGGAAAAGAAGTCCGTTTGATGCTTTAAATGTTATTTTTAAAATCTCTCTCACGGGATGGAGAAAAGAAGCCCTGTTTTATGGTTTATATAATGCTTTGTGTAATGTGTAATGATTTGCATTTAATGAGCTACATATACATGTTATCCTGCTAGATGGAGCCTCTCAATCTTGAAGAGAGAATAATATGTCCATGCATGCGATGTAAGTACCAAATATTTCGAAAACGAAGGATTTGCAACCAACATATTCATGACGCTGGCATATTTCCAATGGAGCGCTTACAAAATTTACGATTTCAATCGTACAACCAAGCAAGTGTGCAACCACATCTTGATAACATTGCGCCTATGAATTCTCGTCCCCAACAAAGGATGAGAATATCGAAGGAGGGAGTGACAGATGGAGCTCAATTAACAACACCCGAGGGAATGGAAGAAGGTCAGGGAATGGAAGAAGGTCCAATGGAGGAAATGCTGGATGCCTTTATCGAGCAACAAGAAGGTGTCTTCGAGGAGCATGAACATGAAGATCATCAACCACGACATTCTCAATGGTCAAATTATGAGCCAGAGGAAGAGGCCATGCGTAAACTTGCACACCTTCCACTATACAATGGTGCCAAGATATCTGTATTGCGTGCATCTCTTACGATGCTAAATTTACAGTCAATTTTTGGATGGTATAATACAAGTGTCACTGAACTCTTCAAGTAAGGGATTTATGGAGATTACACCTAATGTTGAAATGATAAATTTTCAACTTGTATTTGACTAAATCTTAATAGTAACGATCAGATATTGCCATACTTGTAGGCTTTTGAAAGACCAGATATTGCCATACGGCAACGAGATGCCTCCATCTCGTGCAGATGCCAAGAAGTTATTGAAATCCATAGGCATGGATTACAATAATATTCATGCTTGTCGCAATGGAATTAATTCCAATTGCACATTGCAAAGATCTTTTTGAATTTCAATTTCAGGAAAATTTAGTTTAATAAGAAAGGATATTTTTCCATCCAAAAATATCTAAAAACTGAGTTACCTCTCTCTAGAACATTCTCTCTCTCTAGGCCAAAACAGGTAGAAACAAGATCTTTTATTATTTTGAAAAGGAGATTGATTACAGGGGAAGAAACTGGACATCTTGAGGGACTGGGGAGAAATCTTACACAGTAATAGATTGCAATAAACATTGGTCCATCATACAGTATCTTCCTCGACATATGCATGGGTGTCCTCGGACCCGCGAGCCCGTGTATCGCCTGGTCAGAACCCTCCATGATCCTCCTTAAGTGTCCTGGCACTTCACTCAGGGACCACTTTGTGAACCCTCATCCATCGTACCAGAAGCGCACCATTTTAACCTTATCGAAAGAAAGGATATTTTTTCATCCAAAAATATCTAAAAACTGAGTTATCTCTCGCTAGAACATTCTCTCTCTCTAGGCCAAAACAGGTAGAAACAAGATCTTTTATTATTTTGAAAAGGAGATTGATTACAGGGGAAGAAACTGGACATCTTGAGGGACTGGGGAGAAATCTTACACAGTAATAGATTGCAATAAACATTGGTCCATCATACAGTATCTTCCTCGACATATGCATGGGTGTCCTCGGACCCGCGAGCCCGTGTATCGCCTGGTCAGAACCCTCCATGATCCTCCTTAAGTGTCCTGGCACTTCACTCAGGGACCACTTTGTGAGCCCTCATCCATCGTACCAGAAGCGCACCATTTTAACCTTATCGAAGCTGGTCACAACAAGACCTAGGCAGGCTTTTTCGCATGAGCTGTTCTTTGAATAGAAAAACACATATACCAAATGCTCCCTCTAGCATTCTGGCGTAAGACAGTCCTTTAAGAAAAGAGGGTTTCTGATGCAAGTTTTCAGTTTTGATTTTCTTTTGAATACAATGAGTATATCTTAAATCTACGTCCCCAAAATTTCTTGGTCGTAGGTCTGAATTCCAAAATAGAATTCCTTGAATTCTGTAATCTTGATCCTTAGATCAACTCAAAAGGGTCTCAACTTAGTTTCAGATTTGGTGGGAGATTTGAGTTGATCCTTAGATCAACTCAAAAGGGTCTCAACTTAGTTTCAGATTTGATGGGAGATTTGAGTGAATTTTCTTGAACTGGTCACATCGTCTTTCCTTAAAACTGACGAAAGAGTTTGGTCTTGGTGATAGTCTGATTCAGGTTTCGAATCTGATAAGGTTCTTCCTGAACTATTTCAATTACTATTTTATGAAATTTCATTCATTGAATATTCACTTAACTGATTTCTAAACTAATCACGAAATTCTGATGAGGAATAATTTAATCATTTATCTGAAATTTTGACTTTGATAGATTTTGGATTTTCTCATTACAATCCGAGTGAATATAAAATGATAGAAAATTCTCTCTTAGAGTATTTACTTATTTATTTATCAAATACTAGTAGAAATTAAACATAGAATTATAGAGAACTCTAATTTTGATATAAAAATTCTTTATGCATCTATTCATGCATAAAATCAATTTAATAGAAATAACACTTTTAAAATAAAAAGAATTTCTGTTATGCATCCTTTCATGCATAAAAATTGGATTCAATGAAAATAACACTTTGATAATAAAAATTTTGATTATGCATAAAATTTGAATCCAACTAAAATAACACTTTTATAATAAACATTTCTTTTATGCATCTTTCCATGCATAGAATTTAAATCTAATGAAAAGAACACTTTTATAATTTAAAAAAAATTCTTTTATGTATCTCTCCATGCATAGAAATTAAATCTAATGAAAATAACACTTTTATAATAAAAAATTATCCAATATGCATCTTTCTATGCATAGAAATTGAATCTAATGAAAATAACACTTTTACGATAAAAAATATCCAATATGCATCTTTCTATGCATAGAAATTGAATCTAATGAAAATAACACTTTTATAATTTAAAAAAATCCAATATGCATCTTTCTTATGCATAGAAATTGAATCTAATGAAAATAACACTTTTATAATAAAACAACATCCAATATGCATCTTTCTATGCATAGAATTTAAATCCAATAAGAATGACACTTTTATATAAAAGAAAATCCTTTTTTGCATCTATTTATGCATAAAATAGGAATAACACTTCTAAAATAAAAAGAATTTCTTTTAGAATGCACAAACGGTGGGGATTATTATTTTTGAATAACATAAAGATAAAACTTATTTCCACAAAATTTAAGAAAATTTTACCATATCCTCCTTTATATGGCTTACCAATTCTCAATTTTTACATTCTAAATTTACTTCAAAATTCATCCCAAGATGAAATAAAGCACTCTAATCTAATCAATTTTCATTTTTAAAGAGTAATCAATAGGGAAAGTTTTAACTTAATTTATTTGTTTCTCATTTTATGGATAAAGAAAGGTTGAAATTCTTAATGAAGAGAAGGGGGAAGCCTTTTCATTAAGGTTTAACATCCATATTCACATTAAAAAGCAAAGAATTCAAAAAACCATAGAGTAGAATTTAAAAAAAAAGAATTATTAACTTACATGGAGTTTTGTGAGCTTTCCTTTGGCTTGAGGGATTGAGGGTTCTACTCTTGTTTGGATCAAGAGTGGCCACCTATTCTTTGTAGAGGAATTAGTCAAAAACAAGTGAATTTAATTTTTTTGGCTCTGGGGAGGAGTAGAGTAATAGTGCATAAACACTATTAAGCTTTTACAAAGGGTGATGCTTCTATTTATAGGAAAAAGTGAGCCTCTAACAAAGCAAACTGATTCTAGAATTTTCTAGATCAGTTTGGTCAATTTTTGACCTTTTTGGGGTCAGTTCAGCTTACTTTTTAGAACTAGACTTGAATTAGGAGAGAGGAGAGATGAAATATCTCATTATTTGAGAGTTTAAAACCCCTCCACACATGTGAAATAGGCACCTGCTTCATGAGGGGGAATCCCTACTCTGAGGTGTCAAAAATTCCTTTTTTTAAGTATTTCCTTTGGTCCTTAGTCCACTCTTTATCTTATGTGAGTATTTACTCATTTTTGGGGGGTTTTCTTTATTTCTTCAGTTTATCTCCTCTCTACATTTGGATTAATCTGATTGGCCCCTCAGAACCTTAATCTAATTTTTTTAGAAAATCTGGACCCTTAGGCTAAGGTCTTTTTAGCAGATTATAATTTATTTCTAATGCACCTTAGGAAATTCTTTTTAAACTTCTATTTCGAGGGAATTTATTTTAATAAGAAATGATATTTTTTCATCCAAAGATATCAAAAAACTGAGTTATCTCTCTCTAGAATATTTTCTCTCTCTTGGCCAAAACAGGTAGAAACAAGATCTTTTATTATTCTGAAAAGGGGATTGATTACAGGGGAAGATACTGGACATCGTGAGGGGCTGGGGAGGAATCTTATAGAAATGTAAAGGCATAACCACTAGTAGACCTCTTATCATACGAGCTACCTGCCCAATCTGCATCTGTGTAGCCGTGTACATCCAAGCCTTTACTATGCTCATAAAGAAGACCATAAAGTGCAATGGTCTTTATATAGCGCATAATGCGTCTCACTACATCTAAATGAGGTTTTCTGGGGCTTTGCATAAATTGGCTTACTAGCCCCACAACATAACTGAGATCCGGGCGTGTGATAGTCATGTAAATAAGACTGCCAACCATCTTTCTATACATAGATGGATTATCCAACTCTTCACCAAAATCAGCCTCCTGCAGCTTCACATTCTGCTCCAAAAGGTGTTTTCATTGGCTTACACCCTGTCATCCCATATTTTGCCAACATATCCAATGCATATTGGCGTTGCACTAACCATGTCTTTGATCACTTCAATCCCAAGAAAATATCTCAATTCACCCAAGTCTTTCATATCAAATTGCCCACTCAATGCCTTCTTAACATGCATAACATCTGTAGCATGATCTCTTGTAACAATCAAGTCATCCACATAGATGACAAGTAAGACAATCCCATGATCTGTTTTCTTCACATAGAGTGAGGAATTTGTTGAAGAAACCTGAAATCCAAGGGAGATAAGATATCGGCTTATCTTATCACTCCAAGCACGAGGTGCTTGCTTCAAACCATATAATGCTTTCTTTAATCTGCATACATGAGTGGGGTACCTCGGGTGTACGTATCCTTCTAGCTATGCCATATAAACTTCCTCTTATAAATCACCATTTAGAAATGCATTTTTCACATCCATTTGATGCATTTACCAACCATTTGTAGCCATACCAATGACTGCTCTCACTGTTCCCATCTTTGCAACTAGACTAAATGTTTCATCATAGTCCAAGCCTTGGGTTTGTGCATAACCCTTAGTAGCTATTAACCGCACTTTATGGCGCTTAATGGAACCATATGATTTGCATTTCACCTTATAAACCTATTTGCAATTAATGACATTTTTGCCTTGTGGTAAGGCAACCAAATCCCAAGTGTCATTTTGAACCAATGCGTCCATCTCAACATCCACTGCCTTGTCCCATACATGCTTCCCAATAGCTTCTGTATAGCATGTAGGTTCCACATGCTTCACCAAAGAGGTTATATATGTGTAATGCATAGCAAATTCATGATATGTCAACCTGTCAAAACTGGATACCTGACCCTTTGGGATCTTCGCAATGCATGCATATCACTGAACACCTGTCACTCTTATTGAGATTCAAGCTCGATGTCAGTGTGAGATAGCTATGCTATATGTGCTGGCATGTTAGGTAGGAGCATGTGTGAGACATAAATGACCGCGTGTCCAGTTGGTCATAGTGTGTGGACATTAGCTAGGGTTAGATGACTGTGGACACAACTCATAGTGTTGTGTGTATTATGGATTATGGCATTATGCTTTGTGTGAGAGTGGAGATGGCTTCCCTCTATGGTTAGGGTTTGCAATATACATTAGGGTTTGCTCCTGTGTGTGTGTCTCCTCCCCCTCTACCGTTCTTTCAACATGGTATCAGAGCCTTGTGCTGTTTATTAGGGTTTATGAGTGAGTGAAGAGGGAGAAAAAGCTGTTTATTAGGATTTATGAGTGAGTGAGTGAAGAGGGAGAAAAAGCTGTGAAGCTTGCCATTGAAGCTGTGAAGCTTGGAGCACACCAACTACTATCAGATCTGTGAGCTTGGCCTACCGGGTAAGGTCTTCTAAAAATCCTTGAGCGGATTGCAGGTGATACAGGCAAAAACAAAGCAAGTTAGAGCAACTCAAAGCAAAGCAAAATTCTGGTTTTTGGAAGCTTTCCATTAAAGCTTGAAAGCATTGATGTATGGTGGAAATACATGTAAATCTGGCAAAAGACATAGGTATTTGACAAAGAGGGATGTATTGGCAACTCCTATGCAAGCCTTAAACTAATTTTGGAGCAAGTTACATGCATTTGAATGAGTGAAATTACTGGTTTTTTGAGCTCTCACAAAACAGAGAAAAGGAAGTCACAAATTGATGCATTTGGAGCATGTTTTTGGCTAAAATCCAACCATTGACTAGTTGCACACATACCTAGGTGTCTTGGGCACTTGTAGGACTCATCAATTAGCAATTCAAACCTTCCCAAAGGCCTCTACAGCAGGCGGCACAGCCAGAAGAGAGAAACATAGTATTTTTTTCACTATTTTGGTGCGAGGAGATCGATTCCTACTTGGTTGGTTGATAACTTCCACAATTGCTTTAGCAATTGGTTGCTACACACATTGGAGAAGAGGGCTATGTGATTGGATTGATGAAATATGCCTAATTGAGCTGATTAAACAGGCTGTCCACTGGTTGCAGAGAAACAGAGCAATTTTAATTGAGCAATTAATCTTTGGTCTTATACAATTGGACAAATTCCTCTTACATGGAGTTGATGGACACTATTGCTAAGCTAATGAATGCCTAGTTGCTCAATTTGGACAAATATTGAAGAAATTAGAGCCATTTTACTACTGGTTTTTTTGGTTTTTCCCAAAATAGAGAAAGGGGTTTTCAAAAATTGATATGTACACATGTCAGATGGTGTTGATACTCTACAGAGGTTGTTTAGGTGTCAATGCAAGTTGTCCATACTTGATTGCACCACTACGTTGTGATTTGGAGCCGTGGAAGCACATCAAAATAGGGTATCTCGGACTGCGTGAGTCAGTTCATCTTGGTGGATGCATACAGGTTGATTTTCTAGATCAAATTTGGAGTTTGTTGGCTACCTTGGAGTATCTAGAACATTTATTGGAGTGTGGTTGAGCTGAGGAAGGCTCATGTATAGATTTGAAGTGTGCAGAAGGTGTACGCATTGAGCAAACATGTCGGATAATCCAGTACAGATTGTTGGTGAAAAGCTGGATAGGAAGAACTTCCAGGCATGGAAGTACAGGATAAAGAGTTTCTTGAAAGGAAAAGGTTTTTGGAATCTCATTACAGGTGCTGAGCCAGAGCCTGAGCTACCTCAAAAACATACACAGCAGGGCAGCAGCTTATTGCTCATAAGAAATGGTCAGAGAGAGCATTCAAAGTGCTGCATTATCTGTCTACATGTATTCTTGATGCTATGCTCATACACATACAGGATGCTGAGAATCCCAAAGATGCATGGGATACTTTGGTTAAGATGTTTGATACAGATATACGAGTGCTCGCAAGTCTCAGTTGTGACAGCAGATACATAATGTGAAGTGGAATAAAAAGAGCATCCATGATTATGTGCAAGAAATAAAGAAGTTTGCAGATGCATTGGCCACAATAAATGCCCCCATGCCTGATGATGATTTGGTGGATATTACCTTGCGTGGTCTTGGCAAGGAATATAAATCTTTTGATACATCTATCTCAGTGAGGAGTACAGGTTTACCAGACTTCGATGAGTTGGTTTCACTCTTGCTGGTTGAGGAATCAAACTCAGTGATTCATTTCTGGATGCATCTACTAGCCATGATGATAATGGCAGAAATCAGGCTTTCTATTCTCAGAGAGGTTTTAGAGGGCAGGGGGAGATTCTCATCACGTGGACGTGGTGGTAATGGTCGTGGATGGCAGGACAGGTCATCACAACAGAATTTTCAGCCTTCATATGGTGCTCGAGGTGGTTGTGGATATACCCCTCAAAGAGACAGAGGTAACCCCCGTGGTCGAGGACGTTGGCAAGGCCAACAGACATCTATGCAAGATGTTGAATGCCATTATTGTGGGAAATATGGTCATATGGCGAGAGATTGTTTCTGCAAATAGAATGATTTGAGAGGGGGTAGAGCACAACGTGGTGGTCATTATGGTGGAAATTATGCACAACATGGTGGTGGAAACTATGCATCAAGCAGCAATGATGGCACTGCAAATCATTTGTTCGCCGTGAAACATGTTGTTGGATCGATGATGACAAATGCTGAGAATGATGATACTTAGTATATGGACTTAGGAGCATCAAACCATATGACGTGTCATGGTGAATGGTTTGAGCATATGAAGCCTATGGATGTAAAAGGCTATGTGGAAACAGGTGATGATACCCAGCATGTCATTACACATGTTGAAAGTGTACCATTGGTCATGCACAATGGTCAAACAAAGTCTATATCTGATGTATTGTATGTGCCTTCTATCACAAAGAGCTTGGCCTCAGTTGGTCAAATGGTGGAACAGGGATTACAGGTTCGTTTCAACGAGCATGGTTGCTTCGTTGAGGACTTCAAACATGGATGTAGAGTCATTGCTAAAGGCAAGAAAGAAGGCAGATTGTTTAAGCTGGATGCTGGAATTCCTGAGCTAAATCCAAAAGCAAAAATGTGGTATAGGACATTGATATGTGGCATAAGAGGATTGGACATGTCAATATACAAAGGTTAAAGAACATGTAGACAAGAGGCATTATCAGTGGATTGCCTAGATTTAAATATGATGGGAATATGCATGTTTGTGAAGCCTGTCAATTTGGAAAGCAGGCAAGGTTGAGGTTTCCTAGAGAAGGAAATATGAGTAGCAGGCCACTTGAGATCGTACATAGTGATGTATGGGGTCCTGCACAAAACCCATCTATCAAAGGCAGTCTATACTATGTGACATTTATTGATGACTTTAGCAGGATGACATGGATATACTTTCTGAGAGAGAAGAGTGAAGTGTTGGAAAAGTTCATGGATTTCAAAGCTTTTGCAGAAAAGCAATATGGCTATTGGATTAAATGTTTGAGAACAAATGGAGGTGGTGAATACACCTCAAAAGCTTTTGAGAATTTCTTGAGGAAGCATGGAATAAGAAGACAATTGACTTGCAGGTATACACCTCAGCAGAATGGTGTGGCTGAGAGAAAGAATAGAGTCATATGTGAAGTGGCTAGGGCAATGCTTAATGAAAAGAGCATGCCAGAATATTATTGGGCAGAAGCATGTGCTACTGCAGTGTATATATTGAACAAAACACCTAGAGTAGCCATTCATGGAAGCACGCGAGAGATGCGGCTTACAGGTTACAGGCCAGATATTGGACACCTCAAAGTTTTTGGATGCATAGCTTATGTACATGTGCTTGATGAAAGAAGAAGGAAGTTGGATCCTAAAGCAAAGAAATGTGTATTTGTTGAATATGCAGAGGATCGAAAGGCATACAAATGTTATAACCCACAAACTAGACAAGTGGTCATCTCACGAGATGTGGTGTTTGATGAGCTTGCTAGTTGGTACAAAGCAAAAGATGAGGGAGTCATTGAGTCACTTGAGGCTGATGTGCCTGTGAACTTGCCACAAGCAAGTTCTAGTTCTACTACTATGTCTGGGCCAGCAGAGCAGCAGAGGCTGAGAGTAGCAGTGTACGTCCATGGTCAGGACGTTTGAGGCATGAGAGTAGCAGTGTACGTCCATGGTCAGGACGTTTGAGGCATGAGAGTGTGAGCACTGGGAGTAGTGCTATGGATAAAGGAAAGAAGAAAGTCGAAGGAATCAGAATCACAGGTTATGAGTCATCTAGTTCGGAGAGTTTGGATGAGGAGCTTCGCATACCTATTTTACGCACACATGGTGCTAGGCAAGATAGATATGTGCCACCACATGCTAGAGTTACAGGTGTACAGAGTGACCCGCATGCATTGCGGAGATCCCAGAGGGTCAGATATCCCGTTGACAGATTGACATATCAAGATTTTGCTATGCACTATGCATATATGACATCTATGGTGAAGCATGTGGAACCTACATGCTATACAGAGGCTATTGGAGAGAATGTATGGGAGAAAGCAATGGATGTTGAGATGGACGCATTGGTCCATAATGATACATAGGACTTGGTTGCATTACCAAAGGACAAGAATGTTATTGGATGTAAATGGGTTTACAAAGTGAAGTGCAAATCTGATGGTTCTATTGAGAGACATAAAGCAAGATTGGTAGCAAAGGGTTATGCACAAACCCAAGGTTTGGACTATGATGAAACCTTTAGTCGAGTGGCTAAGATGGGCACAGTGAGAGCAGTCATTGCTATGGCTACAGCTAATGGCTGGGAAATGCATCAAATGGATGTCAAGAATGCATTTCTAAATGGAGATCTACAAGAGGAAGTGTACATGGCACAGCCAGAAGGGTATGTACACCCAAGATATCCCACTTATGTATGCAAATTGAAAAAGGCATTATATGGCTTGAAGCAAGCACCTCGTGCTTGGAGTGATAAGATGAGCAGATATCTTATCTCTCTTGGTTTTCAGATTTCTACAGCAGATTCTTCACTCTATGTGAAGAAGACAGAGCATGGGATTGTTTTACTCGTCATCTATGTGGATGATTTGATTATCATCACAGGTGATCATGGTATAGATGTGATGCATGTCAAGAAAGCTTTGAGTGGGAAATTCGACATGAAAGATCTTGGTGAGTTAAGATACTTCCTTGGAATTGAAGTGGTAAAAGATCATGCAGGTACATGGTTAGTATAGCGCCAATATGCATTGGATATGTTGGCAAAGTATGGCATGACAGGGTGTAAGCCTATGAGTACATCTTTGGAGCAAAATGTGAAGTTGTGGGCTGATTATGGCGAGGAATTGGATGATCCATCTATGTACAGAAAGATGGTTGGTAGTCTCATATACATGAATATCACATGCCCGGATTTGAGTTATGATGTGGGGCTAGTAAGCCAGTTTATGCAGAGCCCCAGAAAACCACATTTGGATGTAGTGAGACGCATCATGAGATATGTGAAGACCAGTGCACATTATGGTCTACTTTATGAGAGTGGTAAAAGCTTGGACATACATGGCTACACAGATGCTGATTGGGCAGGTAGCTCATATGACAGGAGGTCTACTAGTGGTTATGCTTTTACACTTGGAAGTGCGGTGGTGAGTTGGAGTAGCAAGAAGCAACCTACAGTTGCTTTATCCAGTACAGAGGCTGAATACAGGGGTGCAGCCATTGCTACTTGTGAGGCTATATGGTTAAAGAGTCTCTTGATAGATTTGTGTGAGCCTATTGATGGCAAAGTTGTCATTCATTGTGACAACATGAGCAGTATACAGTTGGCAAAGAATCCAGTGTTTTATGCAAGGACCAAACACATAGAGGTCCATTATTACTTTGTCAGAGAAAAGGTGCTGGATGGTACAGTTGATCTACAGTATGTGAAGACTGATGAGCAGGTGGCAGACATCTTTACAAAGCCACTTAGCAGGGAGAAGTTTGAGTACTTCCGTACTATGTTGGGAGTACATGGGATGAGCTTGAGGGGGAGTGTTGAGAGTCTTGATATCCCAAGCTCATCTACATCTTCATTGGCAGTACATCATGAGCTTGAGAGGGGCTGTTGAGATTCAAGCTCGATGTCAGTGTGAGCCAGCTATGCTATATGTGCTGGCATGTTAGGTAGGAACATGTGTGAGACATAAATGACCGCGTGTCTAGCTAGTCATAGTGTGTGGACATTAGCTAGGGTTAGATGAGTGTGGACACAACTCATAGTGTTGTGTGTATTATGGATTATGGCATTATGCTTTGTGTGAGAGTGGAGATGGCTTCCCTCTATGGTTAGGGTTTGCAATATACATTAGGGTTTGCTCTTGTGTGTGTGTCTCCTCCCCCTCTACCATTCTTTCAACAACGCTAGCATGTGGAGGCATATATCTATCCTGCCTTGCACCTCGTGCGCGTAATACTGGTATGCCAAGTTTCTCATCATCTAAACTTTCTAAACTTGACGACTCATAACCTGTAATGCCAATTCCTTCAACCTTGTTTTTTCCTTTATCCACAGCACTACTCCCAGTGCTCACACTCTCATGTCTCAAGTGTCCTGACCATGGACGTATAGTGCTACTCTTCGACTCTGTTGGCCCAGACATAGAAATAGAACTTGCTTGTGGCAAGTTCACATGAACATCAGCATCAACGGAATCAATGACACCCTCATCCTTTGCCTTGTACCAACTAGCAAGTTCATCAAATACCACATCTCGTGAGATAACTACTTGCCTAGTTTGTGGATTGTAACATTTATATGCCTTGCGATCCTGTGCATACCCAACAAAAATGCACTTTTCTACCTTAGGATCCAACTTCTTCCTTCTCTTATCTGGCACATGCACATAAGCTATGCTACCAAACACTTTGAGGTGTCCAATGTCTGGCCTAAAACTTGTAAGACGCATCTTTGGCATACTTCCATGTATGGCTGCTGTGGTGGGTGTCTTATTAACTACATGCACCGCTCTGGCACATGCTTCTGCCCAATAATATTCTCGCATGCTCTTTTCATTGAGCATTGCCCTAGCCACATCATAAATGACTCTATTTTTCCTCTCAGCAACACCATTTTGCTGAGGTGTGTACCTGCAAGTTAGCTGCCTTCTTATGCCATGGTTTCTTAAGAAATTTTCAAAAGCATGTGAGGTGTATTCACCACCTCCATCTGTCCTCAAACATTTTATCCAAGAGCCATATTGCTTCTCTATAAAAGCTTTGAAGTCCATAAACTTTCCCAACACTTCACTTTTCTCTCTGACAAAGTAAATCCAAGTCATTCTGCTGAAATCATCAATGAATGTCACACATAAGCTGCCTTTAATGGGGATGGGTTTTGTGCAGGACCCCATACATCACTATGAACTATCTCAAGTGGCCTGCTACTCATGTTGCCTTCTTTAGGAAATGGTAACCTTGCTTGCTTTCCAAACTGGCACAACAAGCATCACAGACATGCATATTCCCATCATACTTGAATCTAGGAAGCCCACTAACAATGCCTCTTGCCTGCATGTTCTTTAACCTTTGTATGTTCACATGTCCAATCCTTTTATGCCACATGTCAATGTCCTGTACCACATTTATGCTTTTAGAGAACATGGCTAATTTCAACTCACGAATCCTAGCATCCAACTTAAATAACCTGCCTTCTTTCTTGCCTTTGGCAAGAAAGAAGGCAATGACTCTACATCCATTTTTGAAATCCTCAATGAAGCAACCATGCTTGTTGAAACGAACGTGTAAACCTTGTTCCACCATTTGACCAACTGAGGCCAAACTTTTTGTAATAGAAGGCACATACAGGACATCTGCCATTGACTTTGTTTCACCATTGTGCATAACCAATGGTACACTTCCAACGTAAGTGATAGCATGTTGGGAATCATCTCCTATTTCCATATAGCCTTTCACATTCATAGACTTCATATGTTCAAACTATTTGCCATGATAAGTCATATGGTTTGATGCTCCAGAGTCCATATACCAAGTGTCATCACTGTCACCATTTTTCATCATAGATCTATTGACATGTTTCATGGCAAATAAGTGATTTGCACTGCCATCATTACTGCTTGATGCAAAAATTTCACCATTTGCATAATTTCCACCATGTTTTTCTCTACCCTCTCTCAAATCATTTTGTTTGCGGTGGTAACAATCACGTGCCATATGACCAAATTTCCCACAATAATGGCATTCCACATTTTGCATAGATGTTTGTTGGCCTGCCAACGTCCTCTTCCACGAGGATTACCTCTGCCTCTCTGAGGTGTATATCCACGACCACCTCTAGCACCATATGTAGGCTGAAAATTCTGTTGTGGTGACTTATCCTGCCATGCACGACCATTACCATGACCACGTGATGCAAATCTCCCCCTGCCTCTAAATCCCCTTTATGAATAGAAAGCTTGATTTCTGCCATTATCCATGATGGCTAGTAGATGCATCATGAAAAGAGTCACTGAGTTTGATTTCCTCAACAAGCAAGAGTGAAACCAACTCATCAAAATCTGGTAAACCTATACTCAAACAGAAATAGATGTATCAAAAGACTTGTACTCCTTGCCAAGACCACCCAAGGTAATGTCTACCAAATCATCATTAGTAGGCATGGGGGCATTGATAGTTGCCAATGCATCTGCTTTATCTCTTGAACATAATCATGGATACTCCTTCCTTTCTGCTTCACACATTATGAATCTGTTGTCTCAAAAATGAGACTTACAAGCACTAGTATCTGTATCAAACAGCTTTACCAATGTATCCCATGTATCCTTGGGATTCTCAGCATCATGTATATGTATGAGTATAGCATCTGAGATACATATAGACAAGTAATGCAAAACTTTGTATGCTCTCTCTTACTACTGTTTATGAGCTACAACTTGTTGTTGTGTAGCTTGTTGGGGTAGTTCCAGCTCTGGCTCCGCACCTGTAACAAGGTTCCAAAATCCTTTTCCTTTCAAAAAGTTTTTAATCCTGTACTTCCATGCCTGGAAGTTCTTTCTATCCAACTTCTCACCCACAATCTGTACTAGGTTGTCTGACATATTTACTCAATATGCAAATGCACCTTCCACACATGTCCAATTCTGTAAATGAGCCTTCCTCAGCTCAACCACACTCTAATAGGTGTTCCAGATACTCCAAAGTACTCAACAAACTTCACTGTTGATGTAGAAAATCAAACTGATTGAACAATCATACGCAGTCCAAAGTACCCTATTCTGGCGCGCTTTCCAAGGCTTCAAATTGAAATGTAGTGGTTTAATCAAGTGTGGATAACTTGCATTGACACCTAAACAAGCTCAATGTTGCATATCATCACCAACCAAGGTGCATACATACCAAAAATATCAAATCCCCTTCTCTGTTTTGAGAAAAACCAATAAAAACCTAGTAAGAGTGCTTTAATTCCGTTGATTCTTGTCCAAATTGAGAGACTAGGCATTCATTAGCTTAGCAATGATATCTACTGACTCCATGTAAAAGAAATTAGACCAATTATAAAAGTCGAGAGTAATTAGTTGATTAATGACCCTCTATTTCACTAATCACTATAGATAGCCTGTTTAATCAGATCATAATCAGCTCCATAATGCATAATTTTTCCAACCAATCACATAGCAACCTTCTCAAGTATGTGTATCCTAAAATTACTAAGCAAGTTTGGGGTTTAATAAATCACAAAAGTAGAATTTGGCCTCCACTTTGCAAAGTATTGAGATTTCTGCTCTGTTTTTACCCTACAAGTTGTGCCGCCTGCTCCTGAGGAGATTTGACAAGTTTGTAATGGTAATTGAAGGCATATATAGGTACCTAACACTCCTAGGCATGTACACAATCCATCAATGAGGTAATTTTTTACAAAAAACCGGCTTTAATTTCATCCACAATGGACATCTCTTCTCTATTTTTGTGAGGACTTCAAACTAGTGAATTTCCACTCACTAATATGCATCGACTTTGCTCCAAATTCAATGTAGGGCTTGCACATGAGTTGCCAATACATTCCCATTTGCCAAATACATGATTCTTTGTCATATTTGCAACTATTTGCCTCATATATTCACCACACTCAAGCTTCAATGGAGAGCTTGCAAAATAGAAAATTTTCCTTTGCTTTGGGCAACTCAAATCTGTTGTTGTTTGTGTTTTTGCACCTGCAATCCGCTCAAGGATGTTTAGTAGTCCTTAATCAGTAGGCTAAGCTCTCAGATTTGATGAAAATCAGTGTGCTCCAAGCTTCACAGCTCCAATGGCAAGCTTCATAGCTTCTTCTCCCTCTTCTCTCACTCACTCAAAAACCCTAATAGAGAGCACCTTGCTGTAATACCATGATGAAAAATAGGTAGAGGGAGAGGAGACACACACACAGGAGCAAACCCTAATGTATTAAGCAAACCCTAGCCATAGAGGGAAGCCATGTCCCTTCTCACACAATGCATAAAGCCATAATCCATAATCTACAACACACTACATGTGTTGTGTCCACACACACTGCCAACTTTAGCTAATGTCCACACACTATTGTTGAAATATACAAGTGAATAGGGTGTGTGTGGGAACAAGCTCTTGGATAGAGGCTGTAAAAGAGGAGATGTAATTGTGAAAGAACCTGTGAAAAGGTTAGAAGAATCTACTGGGAGAGAATAATGGGTAGCATGAGGGAATTTAGGAGTGTGGAGATATTCTGGGAAAAGAGAAGAGGTGGAGAGAATCAGGCAAGAGGTGGAGATATTCTGGGAGTGAATCATGGAGAAATCAATGGGATTTGATGCTTGATGTAAACTCTATAAATTGAGGCATAGACCTAATGAGAATTTGCTGGTTTTTGAGTATCCATGCCTACATTAATCTATCTGCTAATTATTCACTAATTACGTCTTAATTATTTCTTAATCACTTTATTAATCATGTTGATTCTAGTGTATGATCCACCCTAGCTCATCATTATGCTCAAATTTCAACATGGTATCAGAGCCATGCCTAGAATCAACCAGATTTATGAGCCCATTAGTGAATTAATTAGGATTAGTAAAATAATTAGCAAAAAATCAATTTTTTAGTAAGCTTTCACTTCTCCCCTTCACCCCCAGCCAGTGGAGGACTCCATTCTCCTTGCACACATAACATTAGGCTAAGCCCTCTTAGGTACTCATAGTAGACTCATAGGGATACACACATCTCAAATCTTGTGGGCTAATTCAGTGCAGAATGCCGGCGGGAGCTCGATTTGCAGGCTATGTTTTTCTGAGATGTTTTGGTGATTTCTACTTCCACAGATCAAAGGTCTCTAATTCCTCTTAGCCCAAGGGGTAATCTAGCATGCTCTACAAGCTGGTGAAGATCTCGGTGAAGATAGAAATCAATTTCATCAAGTCTACAGAGAGATCCAAGCTCTTCATCAAATCTCCAGGTGACTTTGGTAAAACAGAGATTAAGCTTTCATTATTTGGTCAAATCTTGTGTTTCTTGGCTTAATCCTCTACTAGACTCATTGCTATTGATGCCTTTGAAAGCATTGGAGCTCATTTGAAGTGGAAGGCACCAGATCTGGACTCCCCGCATACTCTGTTTTCTGCACACAAAATAGAGCATTAATTTGCTAATTAGTGATTAATCAGTGCTAATCACTGTATTTTGGTGCAATTGAGGGTTCAAATTAACCATTAGGTATCTGATACAGATCCCTATAACTTCAGATTTTAAATCGGAGTTGGTTTGATACTCCAACCATCCCGTACAAATTGGTTACCCTTAATTTAGTGTAATTTCTGGGAAAATTGTGCTGATAAAATTGTGAAAATCATCATTTTGCATTTAACCCTTGGTTAATGCCTATAAATCTCACTCAAAATCAAGATTATTCACAGCCAGAGTTGCATTTGGAATGTGCATGAGAATGAATGCTATACGCATTATGTATTGGGCATATTTTATCAGTGTAAAAATGGGAACAGACACTGCCCTTGTCCAGATTAAGGCAAGAGGTAAGGACAAAAGATAAACATAAAAAGCCCAAAGGAACTGTCAGCAAAACATTGAAACATGTTGCTCACATGGAGCAAAAAGACCTGACGGACGAGCTCATGGCCCCAGCCATGAAAGAAGAAGAATATCTCTTCCCAAGAAGAGGATCCACACCGAGAAGAAGACCTGAAGGAAGACATGGACACGAGAAGAGAAGCTGCCACAAGAAGAGAAGCTGCCCCGAGAAGACTGGAAGAAGAGACGGACGCGTGGAGAGATGCTGCCACGAGAAGAAGGCTGAAGAAAAGAGAAGATGTGAGGCTCCAAAGAGTGAGGAGCCATGTGAAAATCTCTGAGAGAGAGAGAGAGAGAGAGCCCACAACCCAATGTAACCTGCCCCAATAAAGTAAAACCACCTCTGAGCCACCGATGATGTAGGCCAAGTGGTAGATGTATGTGTGAGCACTTTAGTCAAGGTCGCGGGCACTTATAGTAGCCTTGGACACATTGAGAGAGAGTGTGTCAAGGACTATGGAGTTTAGGGACTTGAGGCACTGGTTGCGGACTGTCAAGTAAGAAAGAAACTTGATACAGGGTCCAGGTGTGCTGAGATAACTTGAGGAGAGGAGTAGACACTGATCGCGGACTATCAAGTAAGGGGAGGCAAACTTGGTATAGGGTCTAGGTGTGCTAGGATTATTCACTTGAGGGGAGGTGTTGAAATATACAAGTGAATAGGGTGTGTGTGGGAACAAGCTCTTGGATAGAGGCTGTAAAAGAGGAGATGTAATTGTGAAAGAACCTGTGAAAAGGTTAGAAGAATCTACAGGGAGAGAATAATGGGTAGCATGAGGGAATTTAGGAGTGTGGAGATATTCTGGGAAAAGAGAAGAGGTGGAGAGAATCAGGCAAGAGGTGGAGATATTCTGGGAGTGAATCATGGAGAAATCAATGGGATTTGATGCTTGATGTAAACTCTATAAATTGAGGCATAGACCTAATGAGAATTTGCTGGTTTTTGAGTATCCATGCCTACATTAATCTATCTGCTAATTATTCACTAATTACATCTTAATCATTTCTTAATCACTTTATTAATCATGTTGATTCTAGTGTATGATCCACCCTAGCTCATCATTATGCTCAAATTTCAACAACTATGACCAGCTGGACGCAATCATTTATGTCTCACACATGTTACTACCTAACATGCCAGAACATAGTGCAACTGGCACAAGCTGACATTGAGCTTGAATCTCAACACATTCTCCCCTCAAACCATTCCTACCAAGTGAGAATGATATTCTCACTAAGGGATAATGGCAGTGGTGCCATTCTTCCATCCAAACAATGTAGGCAAGGGGAATGGAAATGGTGCCATTGCTAAAGGAGAATGAAAGCATTTCCATTCCTTTGACTACATTGTTTGGATGGGAGAATGGCACCATTGCCATTCTTCCTTATTGAGAATGCCATTCTTCCTTGGTAAGAATGGTATGAGGGGAGAATGGCACCACTGTCATTCTCTAGTAATGGTTTGAGGGGAGAATGGCATCACTACTAATCCCCTTGCCAACATTGTTTGGATGGGAGAATGGCGCAACTACCATTCTAACTTAGTATGAATTCCATTCTCCCTTAGAGAGGATGGTATGAGGGGAGAATGGCAGTGGTGAAATTCCTTCTTAGTAAGAAAGGTTTGAGGAGAGAATGGCACCACTGCCATTCTACCTTCCGATAAATGTAATATGGGAAGAGTGGCACCATTACCATTCTTCCCCCAAACCATTACTAATCGAAGAATGACAGTGGTGCCATTCTCTTCTCGTGCCATTTTGGGATTCTTACTAAGGGAGAATAGAAATGGTTTCATTATCCTTCTAACTTTTTTAAGGTATTAATATTTCATGTATCTTATATATCTCTTTTTTTTGTAGAATTTTATATCAATGTGGGGTTAGTGTATCCATGAGTAATGACTTTGCAACCAAGGATACACACATGGTCACATATCCTCTCAACATATATGAGAGGTGGATCAACATTTTGAAGGTAAAAAAGGGGGAGGAAACTTGGTGGAAGGTTGCGAACCATAAATAATATGAGGTGCCTATTGGGCTTGAGTGAAGAGAATGTCAAGTGCATCCAAAATGAAATCCATAATGGAACCATTGTATTATTCAAGTTTAGACAAGATAGGAATGTTCTTGATATTATAGAAAGGCAATGATGATGAAAAAAGATAAGGTCTTACGAGGAGAATCGCTAAGGCTCTTGAACACAAAATGCTCATCAAAGATGCTAATCCAAATCAAGAGAGCAAGGGGAGTGAAAAACAACTTTTGACATTGAGGTATATTTTTTTTTCCCGATTTTATAAGCTTGAACGAGGTTCAGTGGCATCATGCACTTTAGGGTTTGCAAGATCTATGCTCTGGATTTTAGGGTTAGTGAGACAAACAACCAAGATATGCACTTAATTTTAGGGTTGGTGAAGGATCGACGACTCTGATTTGAATTCAGTATCTCATTCTAGGTACATGGACGGCTTAGATTTTAACTAATTACCACGATCAAGGTATGTTTGACGGTCCAGATTCATTTAATACCTCGATTGAGATATTTAAACGGAGCTGGGATCGCTTTATCAAATGTGCGCGAATGGACGGATCGGATTTTTTAGATGTACCTTGTTTGAGGTTTTTAAACGGTCTCGGATTTCATCTCTATAGCTCGACCGAGATACGTGGACAGATGAGATTGCATCTCTATACCTCGAACAAGGTATTTCAATAGTCAAGATTATATTTCAATATCTCGCTCGAGATATGTGGGCGATGGAGATGAGATGATTAAATATGATGAATGTACATTTGAGCGGGATGTCTACGGGGATCCACCGTGGCATTGATGTGGATCCAAGTGGTATGAATATCTCGATAGAGATAGTGTGGTGGCGGTGACCTGTGCTACTGGTGACATGGATGGTGGTGACCTGTACTACTGGTGGCATTGATGTGGATCCAAGTGGTATGAATATCTCGATAGAGATAGTGTGGTGGCGTGACCTGTACTACTATGGTGACATGAAACCCGGACCTACTAGGATGGCATTAGTTGGTATCTCGTTCTAGATATGTCGCTTTAGGCTTGGGAGGCACGTGTTGTGTTTTAATTGATGGCGATATCACGATCGAGGTACTCCGCCCAAGATGCAATGGACTTACATGATGCATGTAATTTGGAGATTAATGCCACTATAAGGATAGATAAAGAAATTTCTTTGAGAGATAGCAATTTTGAAGACAATCAAGATCCACCTCTAATTCCATTACATTCTGATACGATAAGGATGTATGTAATATTGGACCTAAATGGCTTACTATTGACACGTTATTGGTTTAAGTCACAAATACACCCCTCCATAATGTGACACAACAAAAGATATATGGTTATTCGGCCTTGATGCATTGAATTTCTAAAAGCCTTCCTTGAAAGATTTAATGTTGGTATTTGGTCAACAATAGAAGAGCATAATGTTCTTGAGATGATAGAAAACTTGCAACTCTATGCAAGGAGAGCCTCCCATTCTTTGTGATATGGAGTCAAGAAGGTTGCTACATGCTACAGTAAGAATAGAATCATTGGACCTGATAAACCTGGTATGTTGAGGCACAGTTCAAACCCTTGGCAAAAATCTCAAAAGTACTTGGATGTGATGCTAGAAGAATCATACTTTTTTATCACTCTCCATATAAGGCTTGTCTTTGTCTGCCCATCAAATTGCATACTTCCCCATATTTTTAATGTTCAAGATACGGATGATACCCTACTTCTAGGGGAGTTGCTACCTTACTTGCTACATCTTAATGAAGTTAGTGATGTGTGTAGTGTGATAGAGACTAACCGATATGGACAATTACCTATGTCTAAAGGGCATGTTGATTAGGATAGTGTCAATTTAAGAAGTAGTTGAGCATAATCATCAATTTAAGAAGTAGTTGAGCATAATCATCAATGGTCAACATCAAAGTATAGAACAGGAAGCCTTCCTATTGCATCCCAAGTAAGAAAGCCTCTAACCAATTAGAGAGATTTAGATGGTGCAACATTTGGTCCTCCACTCAATTTATCACAGTTAAGACTTTTAGGGATTCACCTCCAGTATCCAAGATGAAAGATATTCAAGCTATTCATATGGCTAAGTAACTAGGATTCAAAGGAAAATTTATCAAGCTATTCATATGGCTAAGTAACTAGGATTCATATGGCTAAGTAACTAGGATTCAAAGGAAAATTTATCAAGCCACACACTGCTAGGAATTACATAACGTTCTTAAGGATTGCACATGGTTTCTCATGGTATAAATATTGTATTCTTCTGTTTGTTTGTATCTCATATGTTTATTTGATGATGCAAATGGGATCTTATTCTTGGTGCTACTTTTGGGATGATAGAGATGTAAAGGGGTGGAGATCTGTGTTTGAATAGATATATATTGGCACATGATCCACTTCAAATAACAACATTTCCTATTCGAGTCATGCAAGAGTTTCAAATCCAGAGCATAAATTTTGAGGTCTGCGTGTTAACCATAATAGGCGCTAGACTTGGTATTTTTTCACACAGTTTAATCAAGAGAGAGACAATCATCCTTCATTATGGAGGGGATAAATACTCATATAAATATTGGAAAGAGATGTGTAAAGTCAATCCAAGGATAAATAAGTATTCCATCTTAGAAGATCCTAAAGTCTCATTAAAGAAGGAGATGGTGTACATTGTTGGTGATGTTGGAAATGGCGATGTGGTAGGGTATATCAACGGTAGTAGAAGTTCAATTATCAATGCCAATGTATGTTATGTATTTTCTCCAGAGTTATCACCTTTGGTCCATCTCTATGGATAATGTAGACATTGCAGAATATGGTTACATTTATGTTGAAACCATAGATAATATTTGTATAGGTGAGGAGCTATTTCCAAACCATCTCTATGGATAATGTAGACATTGCAGAATATGGTTACATTTATGTTGAAACCATAGATAATATTTGTATAGGTGAGGAGCTATTTCCAAACCATGAGTTTGATTAATTACATAACACTATGAATAATTTTTCATTCATTAACAAATGTCATTTTTTTTGTGTTTTGTGTGTCAATTCAATCTTACACGTTGAATATAAATGTTTTTCTGTCTTTTCAATGAAATGTTTAATTTTGTGAGGAATACGTTGTTCATTGCAAACATTGAAGGTGCTCACGAATAGTTCATTTTTTATCCTTCAAGTTGTAATTTAGAAGCTATGAATTATATTTTTTTGTTAACAACTTTGACTTTTACACATTCATATCTCTATATCAATACTTTGATGTCTTTTAATGTTACAATTGAAGACATGTGAATCTTTTTTTTCCAAGAAAAGATCCTTTCATTAGTTATAAAAAAAGCCCACTGGGCTACAAAACCCCAGAGATCCAATCAAGGCAGCTAGGGAGACTCTCCCTAGGTGCAAAAAAGTACAAAAAATGTACAAATAGCTGAGAGGCTATATCATACAATAGGTGGGGGGAAAATCCAAAGAGGTGGCCAGCGGGGGGTACCCGCATGTAGAGTATAGAAAGGGCCGCTGCACCAAGTGGTGTGGAAGGCCTGGCGCTGCAAGATCGCTCGATCCGAGTCACCTTGGCCGAGTCACCTTGGATGTGGTCATACTGTCCTCGCAGGGTGTGAATCAACTCCTGCTAGATAGCCCGAATAGTCTCCTGGTGGCTCCAGTCTCCCCTCAAAGGCCCTGAAGCAACGGGCTCTCCAGGTGAACCATATGGTGAGGCTGCTGAGGAGCTCCCATCGTATATCCCTCTCCTGTGTCTAGCTGGCTATCAAGAAATCTAGTGAAGGAACAAGGCGAGGCTGGCCTCCAATGAATTTGATGGCCTCGCTATCGTGCTCCGTCTCGTATCCCAGAGTTGGCCCTGACGAAGTCGACCAAGCAGCGGCTCCCCACATATACATGCCCTCTGGAGAGAGGGGGCCAAAATGTGCAGCATCCTCAGCCAAATTTGCTGCGCCTGTGGATAGTCCCATAGGCAATGTCTCTATGTCTCGAATGGGTGGCCGCATCGGAAGGAGGCCGACGGAAAGCCACTATAGACAAGCCAGGTACCAACTGTAGAGCCCTTGTGTGGGCAACAAGCCACTAGAAAGCCGAGATCCTGCGTGCCTATCTGCTAGCCCAGAGCCTGGTCCAAAGATCCTCCAAGAACTTCTGTGAGAGTCCGTGAAGCCGCCAGTGCTCCGATGCAGCTAGAAAGACCATCCTCCTCGCAGTCAAAATATGCCTCCCCAAACAAACAGTGTACTGGAAAAAGGTGATCTTTGTGGCCTCGCGAGACGCATAAGGATCATGCCACTCATACTCGCCAGGGTCCCACTTGAGCCGAGCCAAGGGGCGCGCAGCATATGCCCATATGCACCAATCAGAGTCCACATCTGGAGGGTCTCGATCAATATGCCACTTTCGAGAAGCGACGGCGGCCACTACTCGTATCCTCTGAAAGATGCACTCTGCAACCAAAGGCGACTCCGCCTCCACTCTCTGAAGTCTGCCCTTATCGTGTATCTCATAGTAGAGGCATCTACCATCGTCAGTGAAAGCTCTCACAGCAATCAGGATCTCCAATTGTGTAAAGGGGCCACTGGCTCGAAAGGCGTGAACCACTCCTCATCAGTGAGTGCCTCCTCTCGAATGTTATCCCTCATCATCAGCCCCCCTCTGAAGTGACTCAACCTCTCTGCCTGGATCTCCTCCGGGAGACTGCAAAAGGCCTGCCAATCTCCAAAACTGCGCGCTAGGTCTGTCGTCTCAATGGTCCCCAGGCTAGACGAGGCCGAGAACCCAGCATATGACCCTGCTTTGTGCGTACCGCGGGGATCCAGATGAGCGGCTGTCTGGCCCGCTCCTCATCACACAAGTGGGAGGTCTCTAAGAAATCCTCGGTCTTAGCAACTCCCAAGCTCGCAGGATACTGAGGCCTGTCCTCCTCATCTCTGTGAAGATCCATCGAATCTCTGGTGCCCAAGTGCCCCCTGCTGGGGAAGCTCTAGCCTACAGCCCGCTAAAAAAGAAGCTCCTTCCAAGGCTCATCGCCTGGCAGCAGCCCCCGAACAATAAGCTTCCCCAACAAGGCTCTACTCTGATCAGCTGTATCTATAATGCCCAAGCCCCCTTGGGCCAGCGGAAGAGTAATAACTGCCCAAGCAACCTTAGCTCGGGCCGGCTGACCATCCCACCCAGACCAAAGAAAATTCTTGATTAGCCTCATTACCTGGCTGATGCAAGACATGATATACCACATAGTCGCTAAAAGCACCTGATTTGTCACCACCACCCTCCGAGCCAAGGATAGTCGAGCTGTACTCCAATATAAAAGCGTCTTCTGAATGCTCAGAAGAAGCGAGGCGATCTGCTGTGCTCAGGTGACAAATCAAGTCCAATCTGGCATCCCAGATACCACACTGTTGTGCCAGGAGGAATCCATCTAAAACCTGGGTCTGGGCTCCATGCCGGGAGCGGGAGCGCTACTGATCCAAAAAGCCACTATCTTGCACCAATTGGTCAATGCTCCCAAAGCCACACCAAAAACCTATAGCGACTGCTCTGCCCTCTATAGATTGGCCTCCTGGCCATGCAGAAACAATCTCGTGTCAGCAAACTCAGAATCGAGCAGATCCTCTCCCCAGACTGGAAGCTGGAGTCCTCTCAAACCAACCTCCTCTGCTGTCAGTGAGTGACGGACTGATCTGGTCAACTCAAAACTCGGCCCCCATCCTCCTGCCAATCAATACCTAGCTATACGAGCTGTGGAATATAGAGCCGCCACTCCTCGAATCCAGTCTTTCTCAAAACCCAGGTGAAGCATAGTGTCCTCTAGAAAACCCCAATCGACTCTATCATATGCCTTCTCAAAATCGAGAAGCATAACGACCAAGTCCTCACCAAGAAATCTAGCTCGGGCCATCGCCTCCTAGAAGGTGAAAATGTTGTCAAGGATACTACGCTCCTTGACGAATCTTGTCTGGGGGTAGCATGAATCAAATCCCCAATCCTCAAACTCAAGGCCTTTTCTAGGACCTTGTAGACAGTATTGAGGATCTTAATAGGCCTCCAATGCCGAATATCATCTGACACTCCCTCCCCCTGTTGGGGATAAGAAAGATCAAGCCCTCTGAAAAACTATGTGGCATCACCCCAATGTCAAAAACATACTGAAAACCGCTACGGAGGCCTGGCCCCAAAAGGTCCCAATAGCACATAAAAAAGGCAAGCATCAATCCGTCCTCCCCAGGGCAACTATGACGCGGAAGGACTCTCAAAGCCTCAACAAGCTCGTCCTCTGAAAGGGGCTCACCCAAAACCTTGCGCATACGAGATCTGACGCCCTCCTTTGCACATGGGCCCACACAGTCTGTCTCTGCAAGCATCACGTGCCTCCGTGGGCTGGCTCCACTGAAAGCAGGTCTCTATAGAACTCAGTTGCAATAGCTCTAATCTCCCCGAGCTCAGTGGGGCTAATGATCCGTCCTGCCTACTAAGCTGGCGTACTCCTGCTCAAGCATGGCGGGGTCCGGTGATCTCAAAAAACTCCCCAGTCACTCTATCACCAAGCTGCGTCCACTAAGAGGCCTGGCGATGATAGTAGAACTTGTGTCTCTGCTCCTCTACCTCTCTAACCTCCTGGTGTGCCTGGCTCAGCTGGGACGCCACCCACTCACATGTAGGCTGCTGCTCCTAAAGACGCTGCAGCGAACCAAGGCTACGTCTCAAGCGACACTCCCACTCTCGTGTCTCTCCCTGCCGTGTCAAGGCTACGTCTCAACCGACGCTCCCACTCTCGTGTCTCTCCCAGTTGTGTCAAGGCTGTAGCGTGCAAAAAAGAGCTGAGCTCGATGAGTCCCTGGGCACACTGGCCTGCTGCATCCAGGTCAGAGCTCTGGCTATCATGCCATATCCTCTCAATGTCCTCAAAAAGACTAGGGTCTATAAGTATCCTCTCTGGGATACTCAACTGCAAGTTGGTCTCCCGTGTCCTCTCCTCAAGTGTCAAAATAACTGGCGCATGGTCTAAAAAAGAGGTGCCAGTGAGAATGCCAACAGAGCCACCATGCTCCCCGAACCTGTCGCCCACATAGAAGCGATCAATCCGTGATAGATTAGTCCCTCCCTACCGGCGATCTGACTGAGAAAAACTAAGGCTGTCCTGAGAACGGGAGAAAGCCTCATGCTGCCATGCATCAGTGATCCGCAGTGTCATACTCCGTGCCGTGCATCGTAACATGATTGCCTCCCACCCTATCGGCCGGGTCCTCAAGCATGTTGAAGTCTCCCCCGACACACCAATGTGCGGCCTCGGGCAATGCATCTGTAAACAAGGGTCCAAAACTCAGCTCTTGCACTAGCATGATTGGGCGCATAGACATTGAGCACATCAAAATACTCATCGTGCATCCTCAGAATAACATACTGTGCTCTACCAGGCATAATGACCCCGCGATCCCGCCATACATCCGCAATGACCATACATACTCCTCCCTGACCACTCAAGGGTCCAAAACCTGTAGACCAAAATGTGTCCCATCTACCAGGCATCACCGAACCATGTCTCCAAATCCTGCTCTCACTCAAATGGTGCTCCTACATCATCAGAATATCAATACTGCCCCCAACCAGGCATCTCTGAAGCTCCTGCCTCAAACAACCACGATAACGTACATAGTGTGCACCGCCAAGGCCCTGGAACTTCCATGAGATGATCCTCATGGATGACCTGCTGAGGTGGAGGCTGTCCCAGCCATACGGCGGGCCTTCGCAAGCGGCTTGTGTAAGATCCCTGTCCCCACCGCGCAATGGATATCAGCGGAAGTAGCACTTCTTGCGTGGGGTAGGGTCCCACACTCGGAGCCTCGCCCATGGATATCCAGACAGGTGACTAATTCCTCGGTTCTTCCAAAACCGAACTTAGAAAAACTTCCCTTGCTCGGAAAGCACAGGCGATTCCTCCAGGATAAAATTTTCCCTAACGTAGTCAAAAGCTTTAACTAACTCAGCTCATCTGACCGAACGCGTAAGTCTCATAGTCAGATCAGGGAAAAAGACTGTACTTGGATCATAGAGACCAACGCTTTTTTCCTCATTAAGAGGCACAACCGTTGCCATAGAATAATTTTTGTCCGGGATTTACTTCATCTATCGAACTAAACAGAAATTGAGTCTCAATTTACGGATCCATCAGCCCAGCCTAACCCCATCCAGTCGCATGGGTTAGCCAACCACCCAACCACTGTAGTGATGGGATCCAATTAGGAATTTGGTTAGGTTTTGTACCAGGGAAAAGATTTCCCAGGCCCCCTAGCCGGATGTTCATGCAAACATAAAACTAGTCACACCACTTACACACCCAATATGAAATTGCCTTTTTCACAGATTCAGTCATCTTTAAAACAATCATTTAATGAAACCATAGTATCACTGAACACAATCCTCCAAAATATCCGGTTGAATTTTAATTTCCAATCATTCCTTCATCAGAGTATCTATGGCATCATTGGCAACCAGAACGCTCACCACCTGTCCACTCAGGGGCCTTTTCAATAGTTCCTAGCTCATAGTACTCGGCAATATAATCACTTATAAAAATCAAGATGGAATCTTCGTTGAAGATCAGCAAGATCAACCAACATATCCATATAAAAGAGCCATGGACTCATCCGTTGAGGACGAGCAAGGTCCATCAACGAGATCCATGCCCGGTTTCAGAAACAACTCTTACTCCTTGTTCCAATATCTTCCACGATGCACGTGTGGGTATCTTCAACGACCCAGAGCCCAAGCACCGTATGGTCAGCACCCTCTAGGATCCTTTGCACAGCAGGTCACCTAGCGCTTCACTCATAGGCCGCTTCCTTGGTCCCTCATCCACCGTACCGAAAGCTCACCATTTAAATCGAACCGAGCAAGACCTCGGCCAACCTTGCTACGCGAGACGTCCTCTATTGACTCTCCGTCAGCTGTTACAATTTTATCAGGTAGGTCTCCACGACCACATTCTCAAGACAATCGAAATGCTTCCCCAGCATTCTTGACATAAAACAGTCATTTACAAACAGATCACAAATACAGTTTCTATAATGAATTCACATCTTTCCAGTTTGTTCCAAATCAATCCATATTACTTAACCCAATTCCAATTCATAAGTGTATCCATTCTTGACCAGATATATCATTTTCCATCCCATCTCATCAGATTCATTCACTTCACATAACATCCATTCCTATCTTTCTTAATTTACATTACGTCTCATCACATCCATTCCTCATTACATCTCATTCGTTCACATATTATATTATTCATTTCACATTCTGATTCACATGACATCTCATCTCATCCATTCGTTCATATCGACTTCATATCCATTCACATACATATTTGCATTCATATATCCACATCCACATCCATTTCCACATCCACATCCACACATCCCATTTTCACATCCACATTCATACATTCACATCCACATTCACATTCATACATCCACATCCACATCCATTTCCACATCCTCCTTCATACATTAACATCCTCATTCACATTCATACATTCACATTCATACATTAACATCCTCATTCACATTCATACATTCACATCCACATTCACATTCATACATCCATATCTACATCCACATTCATACATCCACATCCACATCCACATCCATACTTCCATTTCCACATCCACATTCATACCTTCACATCCTCACTCACATTCATACATCTACATCCACATCCATACATCCATTTCCACATCCACATCCATACATCCATTTCCACATTCCATATCTATATCTATACATCCACATCCATACCCACATCCATACATCCACATTCACACTCACATCCATACATCCACATTCACATTCACATCCATACATCCATATCCACTTATAGAATACAAGAGAATTCTTATTTTTTATATAAGATTTCTTTACGCATCTACTTATGCATAATATCCATTTTAAGGAGAATAACACTTTTAAAATAAAAATTAATCTTTTATGCATCTTCCTATGCATAAATTGATTTTTAAATGAAAATGACACTTTTGAATTAAAATTCAATCTTTTATGCTTCTTCTTATGCATAAAATCAAAATTGATGAAAATAACTCTTTTGAACTAAAAATAGATTTCTTTATGCATCTTTCTATACATAAAATCAAAATTAATGAAAATAACTCTTTGAACTAAAAATAGATTTCTTTATGCATCTTTCTATGCATAAAATCAAAATTGATGAGAGTCACACTTTTGGAATAAAATAAATTCTTTATGCATCTTTCCATGCATAAATCCAATTTAGTAGGAATTACGCTTTTAGAATAAATGAATTTCTTTTATGCATCTAATTTATGCATAAAATCATTTATGATGAATATCACACTTTTAATATATAAAAATATCATTTATGAATATGTTTATGCATACAAATCATTTATGATGAAAATCACTCTTTTAATATGAAAGAATTTCTTTTATGCATCTAATTTATGCATAAAATCATTTATGATGAAAATCACACTTTTAATATTAAAAAATATCTTTTATGCATATGTTTATGCATACAAATCATTTATGATGAAAATCACTCTTTTAATATAAAAGAATTTCTTTTATGCATCCATTTGTGCATAAAAATCATTTATGATGAAAATCACACTTTTAATATAAAAAAATATCTTGTATGTATGCATATGTTTATGCATATAAATCATTTATGATAAAAGTAACACTTTTATTTTAAAAAAATATTCTTTTATGCATACTTTTATGCATAAAAATCAGTATGATGAAAGTAACTCTTTTTGTAATAAAAATTATACTTTTATGCATTATTTTATGCATAAAAATCCATAATGAAGAAAGTAACACTTTCATAATAAAAAAATTATCAATAAGTATCTTTCATAGAATTTTGCTAGCAGCGAAAGTAGCACTTCTTGCGCGGGGCAAGGTCCCACACTCGGGGCCTCGCCCATGGATATCCGGACATGTGACTAATTCCTCGGTTCTTCCAAAACCGAACTTACAAAAACTTCCCTTGCCCGGAAAGCACAGGCGACTCCTCCAGGATAAAATTTTCCCTAACGTTGATGGCACGGAAGTGGTAGAGCTGTCTACGCCGTTATAGAATGCCACACTTCCACACACGCATGCAAACACACCAGAACACCAGACCAAAGAGCATGAACAAGACTTATATTTCAAAACAGACCTTCCTTTACAGGGTTAGATATCCCAGACACCAGCTGCATCAAGCACCCGCTCGCAATCAGCCCTCTCCAGCTCCTGGTCGCTCCAAAAATCCTTTCGCTCTTGCTTCTCTTCTGCAGCCGACCTCTTCGTTCTCTGCTCTGCACCTCAGCTGAAGATCACACTACCAGTCCTCAAAGCAAAACCACAGTTACACCTTTAAACCTCCCTCTCTTTCTTTTGTAGTCCCAGCCTATTAACGTCTCACTGTTTGCAGACGACCCAGCCTCTGTAGTAGCCCCGCCAGCCCACTATTCCATCATCCCTCTCTTTCTCTTTGCACCAGCCATTCCCACCAGTGATGCCTCAAACCGCCTCCTTTCCTCTCTCACCACGCCTCTGCAAGGCGCCACTGCGTTGGCTCTGTTGGCTCACTAGAGCACCTCTGGGTGCGCCCAGCCTTGCCTTACACCTTGATGCCCTGGCGGCCTTCTCTGCAACCCGCACTTCCATGCTTATTCTCCCTTCGCCAGCAGTTCCTAGGCGCCCCCACTACTATTTCGCGTTCTCTCCTCTACAGCCGGCACCACGCCAGCCTTGCACCTTGCCTTGCGCTGTCAGACCGTCCACTTTTGACACCTTCTGGGCCCTGCACTTCATAAGCAGCTACTTTAACGCTAGTCACAGCTGCTCCCTTTGCTGATTTTATACAACTTTTTTGGAAAAAATTCTAGGAAAGGAAAATGATTTTTTTGGTGAACTTCTACCTCCTTGGACTGATGTATGCTATCAAAATATCTTGGGAAAAATGCTATTGATATCATTGGATTTTTTTTTGAGAGAATGATGCTTGCATATTTGAAAAAATCCTGAAAAATCCTGAAAAATGTTCATTTTCAAGACATATGCTACTTTGTTGCTTATGTACTTCCAAATAAAAAGGCATTTTATATGTTTAGCATTTTTTACATAAGCATAGGCTTATGTTCTACATGCCCAATGAAGAATTTTGGTTTTTAAAGCCTACATTAGGAGTTTGATTTTTTTTCGCAACCCCCAAAAAAGGATACTCAAGTGTCCTGTTTTGGTACCAAACTAGTGTTAAATATGGCCTCATCACCATCCACTGTTGCACTTCCTCCTCCATACCAGCTCACATAACCTTGTGAGGGAAACAACCATTCCTCACCTCTACTCCCCTCTAACATATCTGATTCCCACTCATAGTCATGTACCGAAATAACAAACATCTGATCATCAACTCCCACCTCTTGGTCATCCAATTTACAACCCACATCATTGGCTTCCAACTCTCCCTCTGGGCAATCTGCCAGACAAGGACTATAACCAAACCGCTCATCCATATGCTGAGCATCAACATGCGGTGTGTCCACTATAAACTCACTTCCTTTCAGCCCATCAACATCACACATAGCAACCTCATGCATTACAGACTCATCATTGTCGCTTTCCTGCAGTTTCTCCAGCTTCAAGACCATTGGCGATCCTTCAAGATTCTCCACATCTTGCACAGGCATCTCTACCAAGTCCAAGCTCCCCAAACTCCCAGGCAAAGCATCTTGGTCCCCCTGACCAACAACAATAGTCTCACATGCATCCTCACCACTGACAACCGACTCATTCTCTTGGGCATGACAAGGAACACACACCTTATGATCAACAGTCGCACCTGCGAAATCTATCGCACCATCATCCAAAATAGCATCCAACCCATCATCAGTCACACCATCATTCCCTTCCTGCACAACTGGCATGCAAGTAATCTTCTCCAAGGAAGCCAACTTCAACAGATCATCCAGCGCATTATCTAGAACACTATCCAGCTCATCATCCACACTCTCACCACCCCACAGGCTGCAATATCCAACTCATCACATGGATCATCCATACACACTCCATCCATAGTATCTTTATTAGTAACACCTTGATCATTACACTCTACCTTGACTGACTGAAGTACTGGCACCTTCAAGTCATTACTCTTTTCTGAATCAAAGAGATCATCCAAGTCATATCCATACTCAAACTCATCAGGCTCCTCAGCATTAACAGCATCACCTTCACAATCCACAGCTCCATCAATACTCCCATCCTTCTTCTCCTCACCTTCTGAAAGCTCTTCAGGGCTGATTCCAGAAACCTTATCTTTCTTCATTTCCAACAGGCTAATCTGTCCCATATCCTGCTCTGCAAATGTGACCTTATGGGCTTCACAAACATTGAGCTGAGTTGCATCCTTCATCTGCATACTAGGGCCACTCACCCTATCACTCACCCTATCACTCATTCCCATAGACAATTGATATATTCCACCACTAGCTTTGGCTGGTCTCTCACATTGTGGACTGATATGACCCCACTCACCACAATTCCGGCATTGCACATCACACGGATACCCTCTCCCTCTTCCAGTATCTGCTAAATTTCCTCCAGAACCTGATGATGCATCAGTCTTCCTTCCCATATCATCTATGCCTCGTCCTCTTCGTGCTGTATGTACTAGACGTAGTAGTGCCCACAAACTTTCTTACATATTATAAGAACGCAGTAGTGTATTAAATAGAAGCAATAGTGGTGCCCATGAAGTTTCTTACATCCTTCAACATGGTGTATTAAATAGAAGCAATAGTGGTGCCCATGAAGTTTCTTTCATAGAGTCTCAGGATAGCAGTAGAGCAGAAAGTCTCTCTCCAGAAGAATCAGAGGTGCATAGGATCGAACAACTCCTCAAGTTGAATGAAATAAGACTGCACAACGCTTGGACAACAGAAATTTTGCAAAAGAGAAGGAAGCTCCAAGTGGATAGGAACGCAAAGTTCAAGATCTTCAAGGAAGGAGATGATGTCTTACTGTTCTCATCAAGAATGGGACCCCACCCAAGAAAATTGAAAATGAGATGGACGGACCCATACACAATTGCCAAGAAAATGGGAATTGTAACTTTTGAACTAGCGAGTCTAGATGGTGAAAACTCAGCTCAAGGGGTTCCCCTAAAAATATATAAGTATCCCATGTGAGTTCAAATGAAGGAGTTTTTCAATTCAAAATTTTAAGGTGAATCTATATAAATGCATTTATAGAAGGGGTTTTTTTAATTGATTTTGAAAAAACCCCGTAAGTCCATAAAAAAAAGGGGTTTTGAAAAAACCCCGTAAGTCCATAAAAAAAAGGGGTAATTTTATTCATGAAAAATTATAGGTAAGGGGTTTTTTAAACACCCCTTGAACGCACATGGTACATAGGGTTTCTTCATAATGCACCCTCCCAAAAAATCAAAAAGTTAGTAAATGGGTTTAGCCTGAAGCCTTATTATGGAAAGATGCCAGATGAAGGAAAAGAATGTCGAGAAGGAAATAAGGATCTTGAGTTGGAGATATTTTAGGAACCAGAATCCAAGTCCAACTAGGAGCAAGATGTAGGACATGATTTTAGAGAAATAGAAAATGGTTAAAAAAAAGATCCCAAAAACAGACTTCCCATATGTAAATATGATCACATTGTGTACAAATATCGCAATAGCATGGTGTAGGCAGGAAAGTCAAGGTTGCTTTGCCACAAAAAGGATGCATAGATGTGAAGGGAATCTTCTTGCATCACCATCGCCATCACCATCGCCAATTATCGGAGCCATAGAGCATCTACATAAATCAAACACCATCACACTCCTGTCAGGCAAGAAGAGGGTGTTGAATCCCTTCTATGTGGCCAAGGTCTTCAAACTACAACTGAAGGGGAAGGCAAGGTAAATCTAGTTGATGGAGAAGATCTGATAAAGGAGTTCGGCCCTTTGGAAGGTAAGTCAAAAGAGTTTAAAATTATAGGAATGCCAAAAGAGACATAGTCTTCGGCAGGACCCCATACATCTGAATGCACAACATTCCTACTCACATTTATTTCATTTGAAAATACATGCTTTGTTTTCTTTCCAAATTGACATGCTTCACATACTTTCTGCATACCTTCAACCTTAAACTTCATGCCTCTAAACTGGCCTCTTCCACCTGTGTGTTGTTGCAAGTCCTAGTAATCTTGATACTGCTGACTATAATTTTGATTCCCTATTCTCACCCACCACCATGGCCACATCCATGACCCCTACCTCATCCTCTACCTCCACTTATGTAGATCCGAACTGTTTTTGTTTTCTGAAGAATGTTGATCTTTAACTAAATTTTTATCTTCATCAATGATCAGCATTGACACCAAATCTATGAAGTTGGGATTGATCTTGTGAGTCTGAATAGACATCTTGAACGCCTTGTATTGTGGCTCGAGACCATCTAGAGACACTTTAACCTTATCATCATCATTAATAGAAACACGAACTTGATGCAAGGGATTCCACAATGCCCTTTATCTTCAAGGCATAATCATTCACAAACATATTTTTCTTATCCACAATATGAAGCTCATTCTTCAATTGAATCTTTCATGCCTTTGTGTTAGTTTCATACAACTTCACCAAGGTGTCCCATGCCTCCTTGGGTGACTTGGCATCCTGTATATGCCCAATCATAAATTGTCCTCTATGCATGCTGATAGAAAGCCAATACATGACTTTCATTGCTCCTTGATTCCACTGGAAAAATGGATGTGGATGTGTATGTGGATGTATGGATGTGGATGTGGATGTGGATGTGGATGTGCATGTGGAAGAATGGATGTGGAAGTATGGATGTGGATGTGCATGTGAGAGGATGTGATGTCGAATGTGAGTAAATGGATGAGATGTAATGTGATGTGAATCGGCGGGCTATAAATGGATGAGATGTGATGTCAAATGGCTCGACTCAATAGCAGGAGAAGAAAAAGCATTCTTCACCCGAGGAGGATTCTCTTGAGGACGAGGACGAGGAAGAGGCAGAGTAGCAGGAAGGACCGTCACTTGCCACAAGTGTGGAAAGCCAAGACACATGGCGAGAGACTGGCTCTCCACGTACCTACACTCCTTGCTCTAGAGCACACGTATGGTACTCGTATCTATGCTACAATGTTGGCTCATCAAGGTGTTGCTATCTTGACACATATGCATCAACACTTATTGCTATAGTTTTCATGAAATGGAAGAACCAACCCAATAAGAAGAAGATCTACATTCCTGACAACTATATCGATAAATTTTAGCTTCTTCTGTGTTTGCAACAAGCATTAGGACATCGCCTTCGCCTTCCACCTCAGCTAAGTTTGCTAATTCCCCTGGCTCCTTTTACATCTGCAATACTTGGATTAATCTTTAGTATCTCTGGTGCCTCCTCATGTTCAATGTAGTCCTAATAGTAACCTTTTCCCATCAGGAACTTTATCAATCTAAACCTCCAATCATGGAATTTGTTCTTGTCAAGCTTCTCTAAAACAATTTGGTTTATTCCATCATTCGACATCTTGTCTACTACAACATAAATTTACTAAAAATAGCACTCTTGTTTAACCTGCACACAAACTGTTGTATTCTCTGGAGTAGTACTATACTACACCCAAAATGTCACAAACCAGTGACCTTAATTTGCATACATACACCCAATGGTAACTTTAAGACCTATTTGCAATACACACAGTGTCTACACAACCAATTTCCCTTCCTGCTGTAGTTCCAAAAAAGCAGAGTTCTGTAGAGAATTGAAACTTACCCGTGTGTGCCCATGAATGCCTGCTCTGCTAGTGGCAAACCGAAAAACGGAGGTCCACACGAGCTCGAAATGTGTTTTTGGCCCAAACAATTCTGTCCAACAGACTTTATGGTTCCCCTTTAGCTCTACTCATACGAAGAAAGCTCCTCAATTGGAGTTCATTTCCTAGTGCCTTCCGAAGAGCTCCCGAGACAAGGGTGTAGTAACCAACACAAAGGGAGAAGAGTAGATGAAGATCTTACCCTCGTACCACTTCTTGTGCTTCTCTCTCTTGCCTCTCAACCCTTAGCATGAACCAGGCTCTGATACCATGAAAAGATGCAGGGGAGAAGAGAGCTTGAGCTCTTGCAAGCACACACTCACTCACATAAACCCTAAAAGAGAACGCACAAGGTTGTAAGATTCCTCCCCAGCCTCTCAAAATGTCCAGCATCTTCCCCTGTAATTAATCCCTCTTCAGAAATATAAAAGACTTGTTTCTAACTGTTTTAACTTAGAGAGAGAAAATATTCTAGAGAGATAATATTCAGATTTTTAATATTTTTGGATAGAAAATTATCTCATCTTATTAAAATAAGTTCCCCTGAAACAGAAATTCAAAAAGAACTTTTCAATGTGCAATTGGAATTAATTGGAAATGGGTATAAAGGACCTTAGCCTAAGGGTCTAGATTTTCAGAAATTTTGGATTATGGTCCAATTAAGGTTCCTATGGGCCAATAGCATTAATCCATGTGTAGGGAGGAGATAAATCCAATTTGTAAAAGAAGATACCCAAAAATGAGTAAATGCTCACATAAGACAAAGAGTTGAAAATGTACAAGGCTTATTAGTAAAAAAACTATGAGCAATATTAAAAATATGAGATATTTTGGGTATCCAAAAATGAGTAAATGCTCACATAAGATGAAGAGTTGAAAATGTACAAGGTTTATTAGTAAAAAACTATGAGCAATATTAAAAATATGAGATATTTTGGGTATAATGATTCCATTTTGACACATATGTAAGGAAGGAGAGTTCTTTAAAGGAGGTGCATATTTCACATAAGATGAAGAGTTGAAAATGTACAAGGTTTATTAGTAAAAAACTATGAGCAATATTAAAAATATGAGATATTTTGGGTATAATGATTCCATTTTGACACATATGTAAGGAAGGGGAGTTCTTGAAAGGAGGTGCATATTTCACATAAGATGAAGAGTTGAAAATGTACAAGGTTTATTAGTAAAAAACTGAGCAATATTAAAAATATGAGATATTTTGGGTATAATGATTCCATTTTGACACATATGTAAGGAAGGGGAGTTCTTTAAAGGAGGTGCATATTTCACATGCTTGAATGAGTTTTAAACTCATAAAAATTGAGATATTTCATCTCTCCTCTCTCCTCATTCAAGTCTAGTTCCAAAAAGTTAGCTTAACTGACCTAAAAATGGTCAAATATTGACCAAATTGATTTAGAAAATTCTAGAATCAGTTTGTTTGGTTAGGAGCTCAATTTTTCCTATAAATAGAAGCATCTCCCTTGTTGAAAAATATATAGTGTTTATGCATCGTTACTCTGCTCCACCTAAGCCAAGAACTATGAATTCATTAATAATTCACTAGTTTTTGGAGCTTCCCTCTTTCTTCAATCCACATTGGTGGCTCCATCAACATACTTAACCAATTGATTGGTTGGGGGCCTCTACCGTGAACAAAGAATGAAGCAATTTGTAAGATAAATAGTGAATATTGATCTTTTCTATAATTTCTCAATGTTTCTCTCTTCTCAATCCCTCTCAAGCTTGAGAAGCTTAATTGGAATGGTTTTTGAATGCTATTGAAGTTAATTGATGAATGGTATTGAAGAGTTACATAATTTGATGAATGCTATTGAAGTTAATTGATTAATGATAGTTAAGAACATAAATTTTCATTTATGCTTAATTCTAATGGTTTTATGTAATTTCTCTCTCTCACTCAAGAAATGGTCATACTCATGACCCATTCTCAATCCAAATGAAGCTTTTCCTTAATCCAAGATTAATCTATGCTTGAGGCCAAATTAATGGCTTTTTTCTATGCTTGTAGTTTATGTACTTCATGAATATTGATGATTTAATCCATTATTGGGTTAATGATCCAATTAGGAATCATTCTAATCATTTTCTTAATAATAAGCTTTATCCTTCAAAATAAATTGAGATTTATCAGTCATAGTAGTAGCGGAGCTATGGCAAAATTTTTATAAAAATTACACATAAAATAATTTCATTCAAAGCATGAAAAGAGAACTTCCTACCATATTCTAGGAATTATCATCCTAGATTAATTCAAAGAATTTTATTGTAATCATGGAGAAATTAATTTTTATGTTATGCATAATTGATGATTATTTTATTATAAAAGTGTTACTTTTATCATATTTGGATTTCATGCATAGAGGTATGCATAAAAGTTGATTATTTTATTATAAAAGTGTGACTTTTATAATATTTGGATTTCATGCATAGAGGTATGCATAAAAGTTGATTATTTTATTATAAAAGTGTGACTTTTATCATATTTGGATTTCATGCATAGAGGTATGCATAAAAAGTGATTATTTTATTATAAAAGTGTGACTTTTATCATATTTGGATTTCATGCATAGAGGTATGCATAAAAAGTGATTATTTTATTATAAAAGTGTGACTTTTATCATATTTGGATTTCATGCATAGAGGTATGCATAAAAGTTAATTATTTTATTATAAAAGTGTGACTTTTATCATAATTGGATTTCATGCATAGAGGTATGCATAAAAATTGATTATTTTATTATAAAAGTGTAACTTTTATTATATTTGGATTTCATGCATAGAGGTATGCATAAAAGATATTCTTTTTATACTAAAAGTGTGATTTTCATCATAAATGGATTTTATGCATAACTTAGATGCATAAGAAAAATTCTTTTATTCTAAAAGTGTAATTCCTACCCAATTGAATTTATGCATAAGAAGATGCATAAAGGATTGATTTTTATTTCGAAAGTGTTAGTCTCCTTAAATGGAATTTATGCATAAATAAATGTGTAGAGAAATCTTATATCAAATATAAGAATTCTCTTAAAAAAGATATGAAATGTGATAAGAGGTGTATGAGATGTGATAAGATGTGATAAGGGGTGTATGAGATGTGATAAGATATGATAAGATGCGTATGGGAAGTGATAGGATGTGATAAGAGGTGTATGAGATGTGAAAAGATGTGATAAGATGTGTATGAGATGTGATAGAATGTGTTAAGATGAGTTAGGATGTGTTAAGATGTATATGGGATGTGTTAGGACGAGAATGGATGTAATATGGTTGTATGAATGTGATGTGGATGTATACATGTAGATGTATATGTATGAATATAAATGTGGATGTGGATGTGGATATATGGATGTAGATACGGATGTGTATGTATGTATGTGGATGTGTATGTATGAATGAGGAAGTGAAAAATGGATGTATGTATGTATGTGGATGTGGATGTATGAATGAGGATGTGAAAATGGATATATGTATGTAGATGTGGATGTATGGATGTGAATGTGAATGAAGAGGTGGATGTGGATGTATGGATGTAGATACGGATGAGGATGTATGATTGTGGATGTATGAATGAGGATGTGAAAATGGATGTATGCATGTGAATGTGGATGTATGAATGTGAATGTGGATGTGTGGATGTGAAAATGGAAGTATGGATGTATGAATGTGGATGTGGATGTATGCATGTAGATGCGTATGTATGAATGTGAAATTGGATGTATGATGTGGATGTGGATGTATGCATGTAGATGCGTATGTATGAATGTGAAATTGGATGTATGATGTGGACGTACGAACATGGATATGTATGTAGAATAATGAATATGAAGGTGTATGTGAGATAATGTGTAGTCTATATGAGTGAATGGATGAAAATGAGTACACATTGAATGGAATGTGGAATAAGTAATGTGGTCCAAGAGTGGATAATATGGAAAGACGAGAGTTCGTTATAGAAACTGTATTTTGTGTGACTGTTTGTAAATGACTGTTTTATGTCAAGAATGCTGGAGAAGCATTTTGACCGTCTTGATGATTAAGGTCATGAAGACCGAACTGATAAAGTTGTAACTGCTGGACGGAGAGTCAATGGAGGACGTCTCGCGTAGCAAGGTCGATCGAGGTCTTGACCAGCCTCGGTTCAATTTAAATGGTGAGCTTCCGGTACGGTGGCCAACAAAGCGGCCTATGAGTGAAGCGCTAGGTCACCTGCGAAGAATCCTAGAGGGTGCTGACCATACGGTGCTCGCGCTCTGGATTGCCGAAGATACCCACACGTGCGTTGGGGAAGATATTGGAACAAGGAGTAAGAGTTGTTTTCTAAAGACGGGCATGGATCTGGTTGATTGACCTTGCAACGGATGAGTCCATGGCTCTTTTATATGGATCTATGGGTTGATCTTGCTGATCTTCCATGGAGATTCCATTCTATTATATGAATATATTACCAGTTACTATGAGCTAGGAACTATGGAAAAGGCCCCTGAGTGAACAGGTGGTGAGCGTTCTGGTTGCCAATGATGCCATAAGTACACCGATGAATGAATGACGGGAAATAAGGATTCAACCAGAGACTTTGAGGATTGTCATCAGTGACATAATGGTTTCATTAAAGGATTGTTTGAAAGTTAATTGATGCTGAGAAAAAGGCAATTTCATATTGGGTGTGTAAGTGGTGTGACTAGTTTTATGTTTGTATGAACTTCCGGCTAGGGGGCCTAGGAACTCTTTTCCCTGGTACCCGGGACAAAACCTAACCAAATTCCTAATTGGATCCCATCACTACAGTGGTTGGGAGGTTGGCTAACCCATGGGACTGGATGCTGGATGGGGTTAGGCTGGACTGATGGATCTGTAAATCGAGATTTAATTTCTATTACTACGATAGATGAAGTAAATTCCGGATAGTAATTGTTCTATGGATAGGAATCAAACGGCTGTGCCTCTTGATGGGGAAAAAAGCGTTGATCCCAATGATCCAAGTGCAAGTTTCTTCCTTGATCTGACCAAGTACCGTTAGAGGTGCAGTCGGATGAGTTTGATCAGTAAATAAATGATCTTGACTACGTTAGAGTAAAGAGTTATCCTGGTGGAATCGCCCGAGCTTTCCGGATAAGGGAGGTTTTTCCGGGTTCGGTTTTGGAAAAACTGACGGATTAGTCTCTTGTCCGGATATCCGTGGGCGAGGCCCCGAGTGTGAGACCTTGACCCGCGCAAGATGTGTTACTTCCGCTGCTAGCACCCCGAATCCGTTGCACGGTGGGAACAGGGATCTAACAGTTGGTATCACAGCGAATTGGCTAATAAAGATCAACTGAAAAACCAAATATGTCAAAAATGTATCAAGTAGCACAAAAAGGTTATAATTGTGTGATTTAAGTCATACAAATTGATATTCAAACTAATTTTGTAAATTACTAATTGGGTCTTCAAATGAAAGTACCGCAATTATATGGAACCCTGACTTGCTTGAGGCTTAGACATGATATTATTTACCTTATAATTCCAAGTATCATGACTAACCGTATATACCGAGGGTATAACTGCAGCTCTTTTTATACGAGTAAATCTAAGGCTTGAAATTATAAGCATTAATGCTATCCAGTTAATGAATTTGAATGTGGTTGATATGATTTTTAATTCTGTTTGCGAACTGATAAATTGATTGGGATTCTGATTGAAAAATGATGACCCCTGAAAATGGGTTGAAATGTAATAAACTGAGTGAAACCACAATGTGGATGATTGGGACGAGTTCCTGTGATGATATTCATAACTAGTATGATGATAATGATTTCAGCAAATCACTATGAGATTAGTGGATTGTGCTATCAAATTGCTACTGTTAACACTTGACACGCTAGATCAAGTTAAGGGATGACAAATTGAGAACTTACTTGTCTGAAATTTCCGTGGAGGAATGTTCATAAAGAATTTTTTCGATCTAATGGATCATTATCGTGTTAAAGAGATGAATGATATGATTTGAATGAATTGTTATTTTTTAATGATGAGTTCTATTTAAGGGATAATTATCCCCATATTCTGTTGGGTTGACCAGAATATAAGGAACCCTAGAATAAATTGGATCTTAAGAAAAAGAGTTGTCCTCTACTTTGCGAGATGAGGACATCTCGCACTTTTTAAGTGGGATAGAATGTAAGATTCCTCCCCCAGCCTTCGAGGTATGCAGGAGTAAGAATCTCCCTTCCCTCTCTAAAATAAAAGAAAGATTCTGTTTAAAAAGGGAAGGCACTTTCTCCAGAATACTTCTCAGGAGCCCACCTGTTTTAAGGATTCAGATTGCTGAGTTCAGAAGTGAGAACCGGTGTTTTGGATGCCAAGGTTTTGGTCATCAGTTAAAAGAATGCCCGACTCTTACCATGAAAAGGGCACAGGGAAGTCTAGAACCCAAATTCAGAGACCAATTCCTTCATACCAATCTAATCAGGGTCCGTCTCGGACAAGATTGCTTACCTCTATTAACCAGGTCCGAACCATTGATTAGGGTCGAGATGACCAGTCAAATGCTTGGCGACTTAGAGCAGCAGATGCAGGCAATTCATAAAGATATAAACGCTGCCCAGGATTGACAGAGACAATATACGGATAAGAAGAGGACAGTCAGAGAATTCAAAGAAGCAGTTATAGTCTTCAATTGAATACGGACCAAAAGAATTTCTTTATCTCTAGGGGAGTATAAGTAGTTATCCCCCAGATATTGTGGACCAAAGGAAGTAAGTGACTTAACCTACGAACTTCTTTTATCTCCTCATCTCAAAGTTCTTAACACCTTTTATAGAAATATGTGCCAAACCCAAATCATGGAAAGACGATAAAACTTCAGTGGGGCAAGATACCGTTGGCTTCTAGGTTACGCTAACTCCTTCCTTTATATAAGTCGTAACTTTTACTTATCGCCCGCCCACAGTAATCTTACTTCCATCGATCTCCTTCTTCTTAATCTCCTTCATGGCTTAGCAACAGAAATTAGTTTTATCCATGATGATTTCTCACCTTCAAGACGCAAACGAGTCTGTAAAAGAAGGATTTTATAGAACAGTATGAGCGCTCACTTAGGAACTTCTGTAGCTCAGACTAAATGGCGGACCTATCAAGATATAACTAGGGTAACACCCTGGGGTCAGCAGCACTTTCGTAATAATGTCCGCTTGGCCATGGTTATTGAAGCCTTGGGTTTGGGTCCCCGATACTACTATGTCATGAGATCAAGACATCTTGGGTTTTCTGAGCGGGTCTTCTTACTGGCGTCTTGTGAAATTACCCCCAGTTTGCGAGATGAGGGTATCTTGCGTTTTTCAAGTGAGAGTGAATGTAAGATTCAGCCTCTCAAAATGTCCAGCATCTTCCCCTGTAATCAATCCCTCTTCAGAAATATAAAAGACTTGTTTCTAACTGTTTTAACTTAGAGAGAGAAAATATTCTAGAGAGAGAATATTCAGATTTTTAATATTTTTGGATAGAAAATTATCTCATCTTATTAAAATAAGTTCCCCTGAAACAGAAATTCAAAAAGAACTTTCCAATGTGCAATTGGAATTAATTGAAAATGGGTATAAAGGACCTTAGCCTAAGGGTCTAGATTTTCAGAAATTTTTGGATTATGGTCCAATTAAGGTTCCTATGGGCCAATAGCATCAATCCATGTGTAGGGAGGAGATAAATCCAATTTGTAAAAGAAGATACCCAAAAATGAGTAAATGCTCACATAAGATGAAGAGTTGAGAATGTACAAGGCTTATTAGTAAAAAAACTATGAGCAATATTAAAAATATGAGATATTTTGGGTATCCAAAAATGAGTAAATGCTCACATAAGATGAAGAGTTGAAAATGTACAAGGTTTATTAGTAAAAAACTATGAGCAATATTAAAAATATGAGATATTTTGGGTATAATGATTCCATTTTGACACATATGTAAGGAAGGGGAGTTCTTTAAAGGAGGTGCATATTTCACATAAGATGAAGAGTTGAAAATGTACAAGGTTTATTAGTAAAAAACTATGAGCAATATTAAAAATATGAGATATTTTGGGTATAATGATTCCATTTTGACACATATGTAAGGAAGGGGAGTTCTTTAAAGGAGGTGCATATTTCACATAAGATGAAGAGTTGAAAATGTACAAGGTTTATTAGTAAAAAACTATGAGCGATATTAAAAATATGAGATATTTTGGGTGTAATGATTCCATTTTGACACATATGTAAGGAAGGGGAGTTCTTTAAAGGAGGTGCATATTTCACATGCTTGAATGAGTTTTAAACTCATAAAAATTGAGATATTTCATCTCTCCTCTCTCTCCTCATTCAAGTCTAGTTCCAAAAAGTTAGCTTAACTGACCTAAAAATGGTCAAATATTGACCAAACTGATTTAGAAAATTCTAGAATCAGTTTGTTTGGTTAGGAGTTCAATTTTTCCTATAAATAGAAGCCTCCCCCTTGTTGAAAAATATATAGTGTTTATGCATCGTTACTCTACTCCACCTAAGCCAAGAACTATGAATTCATTAATAATTCACTAGTTTTTGTAGCTTCCCTCTTTCTTGAATCCCCATTGGTGGCTCCATCAACATACTTAACCAATTGATTGGTTGGGGGCCTCTACCGTGAACAAAGAATCAAGCAATTTGTAAGGTAAATAGTGAATATTGATCTTTTCTATAATTTCTCAATGTTTCTCTCTTCTCAACCCCTCTCAAGCTTGAGAAGCCTAATTGGAATGGTTTTTGAATGCTATTGAAGTTAATTGATGAATGGTAGTGAAGAGTTACATAATTTGATGAATGCTATTGAAGTTAATTGATTAATGATAGTTAAGAATTACATAAATTTTCATTTATGCTTAATTCTAATGGTTTTATGTAATTTCTCTCTCTCACTCAAGAAATGGTCATACTCATGACCCATTCTCAATCCAAATGAAGCTTTTCATAAAGCTTTTCCTGAATCACGGATTAATCTTGAGGCCAAATTGACGGATTAATCTATGCTTGAGGCCAAATTGATGGCTTTTTTCTATGCTTTTAGTTTATGTACCTAATGAATATTGATGATTTAATCCATTATTGGGTTAATGATCCAATTAGGAATCATTCTAATCATTTTCTTAATGATAAGCTTTATCCTTCAAAATAAATTAAGATTTATCAGTCATAGTAGCGGAGCTATGGCAAAATTTTTATAAAAATTACACATAAAATACACTACAAGAGCTTGAGGACATACCGACGCCAAAATACCGACGCAAATGTCGAACGTCGGTATGTCCGTCGTCATGTTGGAGGAGACAAGCATAGCGGGGTTTTTTTAAATTTTCGTGTCCCGTCGCGTATACCGACGCCTATACCGACGCTTATTCTGACGTCTATACCGACGCATATACCGAAGCATATACCGACGTATATTCCGACGCATATTCCGTAGCATATACCGGCGCTCGTAAGTTTTTCACAGCCGAGAGCCTATTTTCTGGTTTTTTCGCAGAAGAAGCGCAAGTAGAAGCGAATTAAGGTGCTTTCTCTCCCTCTTCTCTTTCTCTCTCTCTCCTCTTTTTTCCTCTCTCCTCTTTTCTCCTTCTTTCTTCTTTTCTCCTCTTCTCCTTCTCCTAACATGTTATTGCAATTGCTTTTAGTTTTTAATTCAAGAATTAGGACGTTTAGGGTTTTTTGTTTTTTTGGCTCTCTATGCATGTTGAGAGCTCTCTATGTATGCATAGATCTCCTAATGCATGCATAGAGATTTTAGGGTTTTGTATTAGTTCTTTTTCTTGTGTTTAATTTACTAATTAGTTTGTTTAATATTTTGTTTTGCAGCTCTTTCACCTCACCAATCTTTCACCAATCCTCTCCTTCAGCTTTGCAAAAAAGAGGTAGATCCTCTTTCAATTTTTCTTGTTTATGCTATTTTCTATGAATTTTTGCATCCCTGTTTTATGGTTTAGGGTTAGTTTTGGGTTCTTGTAAGCTTACACATAGGATTAATTTAATATCTATGCATAAAACCTATAATAAGCTAGCAATCTCTATTATCCATGTACGTAAAACAAGATCATGTTTATTACACCATTGGGTGATGGGATTAAGGGTTAGCATAGTGCATAAGGCATATAGCATAGAGCTTATGCATAGAGCTTATGCATAAGTCTTGCATAGAGCGTATGCAAGAGACTTATGCATAGAGCGTATGCATAAGACTTATGCATATGACTTATGCATAGAGTTTATGCATATGGCTTATGCATAGAGCGTACGCATAAGACTTATGCATATGGCTTATGCATAGAGCTTATGCATAAGGCTTATGCAAAGAGCGTGTGCATAAGGCTTATGCATAGAGCGTAATTGCATAGAGCGTAATTGCATAGAGCGTGTGCATAAGGCTTATGTGAAAGGGATTAAGGGTTAGCATAATAGTGCATAAGGCATATAGCATAGAGCTTATGCATAGAGCTTATGCATAAGTCTTGCATAGAGCGTGTGCAAGAGACTTATGCATAGAGCGTATGCATAAGACTTATGCATAGAGTTTATGCATATGGCTTATGCATAGAGCATACGCATAAGACTTATGCATATGACTTATGCATATGGCTTATGCATAGAGCGTACGCAGGTAGACTTATGCACATGGCTTATGCATAGAGCTTATGCATAAGGCTTATGCATAGAGCGTGTGCATAAGGCTTATGCATAGAGCGTAATTGCATAGAGCGTGTGCATAAGGCTTATGTGAAAGGGATTAAGGGTTAGCATAGTGCATAAGGCATATAGCATAGAGCTTATGCATAGAGCTTATGCATAAGTCTTGCATAGAGCGTATGCATAAGACTTATGCATAGAGCGTATGCATAAGACTTATGCATATGGCTTATGCATATGGCTTATGCATAAGGCTTATGCATAGAGCGTGTGCATAAGGCTTATGCATAGAGCGTAATTGCATAGAGCGTAATTGCATAGAGCATGTGCATAAGGCTTATGTGAAAGGGATTGTTGAAATGCAATTGCAAATGCCTTGATTGTGGTTAACAAATGCTTATGCAAATGCCATGGTGAGGGCATTGTGAATTGTTGGTTTGTGTTGGAGCTTTTGGATGATGGATTGAGGCATGAGTCCATGCTTTATTGATGAGTTCTAAATTGTAAAAGGGCATGAGTCATGCTCAATACTTGTAAGCCAACAAACTTGTTCTATCATTTGATATTATCCACATCATTTTGTACCTACACTCACCATTGCAACCACTTCAAGTTTCTATAGAATCTAGCAATGTGTGAGGGTACCTTGGCATTGGTTGGAGAGGCCAAGGGGAGAATGGCTTGAACTCTTTGTGCCGTGATTGCTTGGTAAAGCGGTACGAAGGGGGATTAGGTACACCGGTGTGAAGAAATGGCCTCAACCTTCACCTTGGAGGAAAACTCGGTGAAGGGGTGAGAAGAGCTTGGCCGGGAGATCGGCAAGCTTCAACGCGCGTCCTCAACAATCCTCACCATCGACTTTGTGGATGCATTTGGGCAATGGGGTCCCTTTTCCGTCATATTGTGTGGATATTGCAAATGCATATGATCTTTCATGACATTGTGGGATACAAAGAGTATTGCGTACAAGTTTTAAGAAGTTTAGGGTTTAGGGTGAGATTTGGTTCCAATTACAAAGGAGACTCTGGCGGAATTTACAAAACCGTAATTCAGTCCTAGGGTTTTTGGGATTAGGTCCGAGCTTATGGCTTATGCATAAGACTTGTGCATAGAGCGTGTGCATATGGCTTATGCATAAGACTTATGCATAGAGCGTGTGCATAAGGCTTATGCATATGGCTTATGCATAGCATAGAGCTTATGCATAAGACTTATGCATAAGGCTTATGCATAGAGCTTATGCATAAGTCTTGCAGCCTTATTATGCAAGCTTATACTTATAATATGCATTTAGATTATTGCATAAGGCCTTTATAAACAGCTATTTATGAATAGAGATAGCTTCTCTCTCCATCCTTGTTCAAATTCTATTTAATTTTGTATGGAGAGGAGATAAATTGATTTGTGTTTAATGAGCTGCATGTACATGTTATCCTGCTAGATGGAGCCTCTCAATCTTGAAGAGAGAATAGCATGTCCATGCATGCGATGTAAGTACCAAATCTTTCGAAAACAAAGGATTTGCAATGAGCATGTTCATGACGCTGGCATATTTCCAATGGAGCGCTTGCAAAATTTACGGTTTCAATCGTACAACCAAGCAAGTGTGCAGCCGCATCTTGATAACATTGCGCCTGTGAATTCTCGTCCCCAACAAAGGATGAGGATATCGCAGGAGGGAGTGACAGATGGAGCTCAATTAACAGCACCCGAGGGAATGGAAGAAGGTCAGCAAATGGAAGAAGGTCTAATGGAAGAAATGTTGGATGCCTTCATCGAGCAACAAGAAGCTCTCTTCGAGGAGCATGAACATGAAGATCATCAACCACGACATTCTCAACGGTCAAATTATGAACCAGAGGAAGAGGCCATGCGTAAACTTGCATGCCTTCCATTATACAATGGTGCCAACATATCTGTATTGCGTGCATCTCTTACGATGCTAAATTTGCAGTCAATTTTTGGATGGTCTAATACAAGTGTCACTGAACTATTCAAGTAAGGTCTTTTTTTGGAGATTACACCTACTGTTGAAATGTTAAATTATCAACTTGTATTTGAGAAAATCTTAATAGTAACGATCAGATATTGCCATACTTGCAGGCTTTTGAAAGATCAAATATTGCCCCCTGGCAACGAGATGCCTCCATCTCGTGCAGATATGAAGAAGTTATTGAAATCCATAGGCATGGATTATTTCTATAGAAGGCGTTAAGAACTTTGAGATGAGGAGGTAAAAGAAGCTCGTAGGTTAAGTCACTTACTTCCTTTGGTCCACAATATCTGGGGGATAACTACTTATACTCCCCTAGAGATAAAGAAATTCTTTTGGTCCGTATTCAATTGAAGACTATAACTGCTTCTTTGAATTCTCTGACTGTCCTCTTCTTATCCGTATATTGTCTCTGTCAATCCTGGGCAGCGTTTATATCTTTATGAATTGCCTGCATCTGCTGCTCTAAGTCACCAAGCATTTGACTGGTCATCGCGACCCTAGTCAATGGTTCGGACCTGGTTAATGGAGTTAAGCAATCTTGTCCGAAGACGGACCCTGATTAGATTGGTATGAAGGAATTGGTCTCTGAATTTGGGTTCTAGACTTCCCTGTGCCCTTTTCATGGTAAGAGTCGGGCATTCTTTTAACTGATGACCAAAACCTTGGCATCCAAAACACCGGTTCTCACTTCTGAACTCATCAATCTAAATCCTTAAAACAGGTGGGCTCCTGAGAAGTATTCTGGGGAAAGTGCCTTCCCTTTTTAAACAGAATCTTTCTTTTATTTTAGAGAGGGAAGGGAGATTCTTACTCCTGCATACCTCGAAGGCTGGGGGAGGAATCTTACATTCTACCCCACTTAAAAAGTGCGAGATGTCCTCATCTCGCAAAGTAGAGGACAACTCTTTTTCTTAAGATCCAATTTATTCTAGGGTTCCTTATATTCTGGTCAACCCAACAGAATACGGGGATAATTATCCCTTAAATAGAACTCATCATTAAAAAATAACAATTCATTCAAATCATATCATTCATCTCTTTAACACGATAATGGTCCATTAGACCGAAAAATTTCTTTATGAACATTCCTCCACGGAAATTTCAGACAAGTAAGTTCTCAATTTGTCATCCCTTAACTTGATCTACCGTGTCAAGTGTTAACAGTAGCAATTTGACAGCACAATCCACTAATCTCATAGTGATTTGCTGAAATCATTATCATCATACTAGTTATGAATATCATCACAGGAACTCGTCCCAATCATCCACATTGTGGTTTCACTCAGTTTATTACATTTCAACCCATTTTCAGGGGTCATCATTTTTCAATCAGAATCCCAATCAATTTATGAGTTCGCAAATAGAATTAAAAATCATATCAACCACATTCGAATTCATCAACTAGATAGCATTAATGCTTATAATTTCAAGCCTTAGATTTACTCGTATATACTGTCGGTAAAGAGCTGCAGTTATACCCTCGGTATATACGGTTAGTCATGATACTTGGAATTATAAGGTAAATAATATCATGTCTAAGCCTCAAGCAAGTCAGGGTTCCATATAATTGCGGTACTTTCATTTGAAGACCCAATTAGTAATTTACGAAATTAGTTTGAATATCAATTTGTATGACTTAAATCACACAATTATAACCTTTTTGTGCTACTTGATACATTTTTGACATATTTGGCTTTTCAGTTGATCTTTATTAGCCAATTCGCTGTGATACCAACTGTGAGATCCCTATTCCCACCGTGCAACGAATTCGGGGTGCTAGCAGCGGAAGTAACACATCTTGCGCGGGCCAGGGTCTCACACTCGGCGCCTCGCCCACGGATATCCGGACAAGAGACTAATCCGTCAGTTTTTCCAAAACCGAACCCGAAAAAACATCCCTTATCCGGAAAGCTCGGGCGATTCCACCAGGATAACTCTTTACTCTAACGTAGTCAAGATCAATTACTGATCAAACTGATCCGACTGCACCTCTAACGGTACTTGGTCAGATCAAGGAAGAAACTTGCACTTGGATCATTGGGATCAACGCTTTTTTCCCCATCAAGAGGCACAGCCGTTTGATTCCTATCCATAGAACAATTACTATCCGGGATTTACTTCATCTATCGTAGTAATAGAAATTAAATCTCGATTTATGGATCCATCAGTCCAGCCTAACCCCATCCAGACAGTCCCATGGGTTAGCCAACCTCCCAACCACTGTAGTGATGGGATCCAATTAGGAATTTGGTTAGGTTTTGTCCCGGGTACCAGGGAAAAGAGTTCCTAGGCCCCCTAGCCGGAAGTTCATACAAACATAAAACTAGTCACACCACTTACACACCCAATATGAAATTGCCTTTTTCTCAGCATCAATTAACTTTCAAACAATCCTTTAATGAAACCATTATGTCACTGATGACAATCCTCAAAGTCTCTCGTTGAATCCTTATTTCCTGTCATTCATTCATCGGTGTACTTATGGCATCATTGGCAACCAGAATGCTCACCACCTGTTCACTCAGGAGCCTTTTCCATAGTTCCTAGCTCATAGTAACCGGTAATATATTCATATAATAGAATGGAATATCCATGGAAGATCAGCAAGATCAACCCACAGATCCATATAAAAGAGCCATGGACTCATCCGTTGAGGACCAGCAAGGTCAATCAACCAGATCCATGCCCGTCTTCAGAAAACAACTCTTACTCCTTGTTCCAATATCTTCCACGACGCACGTGTGCGTATCTTCGGCAGTCCAGAGCCCGAGCACCGTATGGTCAGCACCATCTAGGATTCTTCGCAGGTGACCTAGCGCTTCACTCATAGGCCGCTTCCTTGGTCTCTCATCCACCGTACCGAAAGCTCACCATTTAAGTCGAACCGAAACTGGTCAAGACCTCGATCGACCTTGCTACGCGAGACGTCCTCCATTGACTCTCCGTCAGCAGTTGCAACTTTATCAGTTCGGTCTTCATGACCTTAATCCTCAAGACGGTCAAAATGCTTCTCCAGCATTCTTGACATAAAACAGTCATTTACAAACAGTCATTTACAAACAGTCATTTACAAACAATCACAAAATACAGTTTCTATAACGAACTCTCGTCTTTCCATATTATCCACTCTTGGACCACATTACTTATTCCACATTCCATTCAATGTGTACTCATTCTCATCCATTCACTTATATAGACTACACATTATCTCACATACACCTTCATATTCATTATTCTACATACATATCCATGTTCGTACGTCCACATCATACATCCAATTTCACATTCATACATACGCATCTACATGCATACATCCACATCCACATTCATACATCCATACTTCCATTTTCACATCCACACATCCACATTCACATTCATACATCCACATTCACATTCATACATCCACATTCACATGCATACATCCATTTTCACATCCTCATTCATACATCCACATTCACATACATACATCCACATCCGTATCTACATCCATACATCCACATCCGTATCTACATCCATACATCCACATCCACATCCACCTCTTCATTCACATTCACATCCATACATCCACATCTACATACATACATCCATTTTCACATCCTCATTCATACATCCATACATACATCCATTTTTCACTTCCTCATTCATACATACACATCCACATACATACATACACATCCGTATCTACATCCATACATCCACATCCACATCCACATTTACATTCATACATATACATCTACATGCATACATCCACATCACATTCATACAACCATATTACATTCATTCTCATCCTAACACATCCCATATACATCTTAACACATCCTAACTCATCTTAACACATTTTATCACATCTCATACACATCTTATCACATCTTTTCACATCTCATACACCTCTTATCACATCCTATCACTTCCCATACGCATCTTATCACATCTTATCACATCTCATACACCTCTTATCACATCTTATCACATCTCATACACCTCTTATCACATCTTATCACATTTCATATCTTTTTTAAGAGAATTCTTATATTTGATATAATATTTCTCTACACATTTATTTATGCATAAATTCCATTTAAGGAGACTAACACTTTCGAAATAAATATCAATCCTTTATGCATCTTCTTATGCATAAATTCAATTTGGTAGGAATTACACTTTTAGAATAAAAGAATTTCTCTTATGCATCTAAGTTATGCATAAAATCCATTTATGATGAAAATCGCACTTTTAGTATAAAAAGAATATCTTTTATGCATACCTCTATGCATGAAATCCAAATATAATAAAAGTCACACTTTTATAATAAAATAATCACTTTTTATGCATACCTCTATGCATGAAATCCAATTATGATAAAAGTCACACTTTTATAATAAAATAATCAACTTTTATGCATACCTGTATGCATGAAATCCAAATATGATAAAAGTCACACTTTTATAATAAAATAATCACTTTTTATGCATACCTCTATGCATGAAATCCAAATATGATAAAAGTCACACTTTTATAATAAAATAATCACTTTTTATGCATACCTCTATGCATGAAATCCAAATATGATAAAAGTCACACTTTTATAATAAAATAATCAACTTTTATGCATACCTCTATGCATGAAATCCAAATATGATAAAAGTCACACTTTTATAATAAAATAATCAACTTTTATGCATACCTCTATGCATGAATTCCAAATATGATAAAAGTCACACTTTTATAATAAAATAATCATTTTTTATGCATACCTCTATGCATGAAATCCAAATATGATAAAAGTAACACTTTTATAATAAAATAATCATCAATTATGCATAACATAAAAATTAATTTCTCCATGATTACAATAAAATTCTTTCCATTAATCTAGGATGATAATTCCTAGAATATGGCAGGAAGTTCTCTTTTCATGCTTTGAATGAAATTATCACTACTACATGTTAGCCTAATACCGAGGCTTGTATACCGGCACTATTTAACGGGGTGTAAAAAAGCCACGTCATCGGTATAAGCGCCGGTATATGCGCCGGAACCACAGCGCCGGTATAACTGTCGGGTAATACACCGGCACCCATACCGACGTCTATACCGGTGTCTATACCGGCGCCTATACCAGCGTCTGTACCGGCCTTAATACCGACGAAAATACCAATGAATATAGCGACGTCGGTACCGGGGCATATACCGACGCTGTAGCAGAAATTTTTTTTTGGGCAGAATAGTGCTGCCTGGCTGTTGCCTAGCTGCCTGCAATGAGCAGGATCAACAATAGCAAAACAGACAGCACCATTCTGTCTACAATAGAGCACAAAAACAACCGTGCTCGTTTGCATATTCTCCTGATCGACAAACAAGAAATTAAATTAAACATTAATACTCAAGAATGTTTTGATCATATTTCATTAGTTTGAAGGTCATCTTACATCATGGTAATGCCTCCCAATTGACGGTCTCTCCTTCTTCTTCAAGCATCTCAAACAAGGCCACAAGGCCATGTTTGTGAGCGTACTTCTCCTCTCACCTACTTGGTGGGCGATTCATGGCCAACTCCTGCACACACGATTAACAATTATAGCTTTTAGAAATCAACATTTAGTCCACAAACATACATTTAAATAAATAAAATTGCTACAAACACTTACGAATTCATGGCGCATGGTTTCGTAACCACCACTCCCGAGATGAGAAGCCCCTATTGTTTGGAGTCTTGCCCTTGCCCCCTCTCTTTGTTGTTGAAACCTGTCTGGTGTCTCGGTGAGCTCCTGAGCAATGGCTGCCCACTCCCTGTCATCTAGCCAAACAAGTTTCTCCTTCCCCTCTCTAAATGCGTCCCTCGCCTCTGACCTACGATGCCCCATCAAAATGCGAGCTGTATACTGTATCCACTCATTAGAGACGACATTCATAGGGTCAGATGGCTGGAACTCTTGCTTTATCTTTGTGTTTATATAATTTTTCTTCCCCTTGTCTTGCTGATCCCATTTAGTCATGACAGAGTCATGAAACTGTATAGTGCACAATTGTCGAATGCGTGTCTTCATTGCTTTCCCTGCACTATCCATTATTGGTGCCCCATCCCTAATTGTGTAAATCTTGCTGTTGTCATGGTCATGTGCACCCCAGGGAGTGGAAGGTGACCCTATGGGTGTGCTATCAACAGATGAGAGCGAAGGACGACGCTCACGTGGTGGTGGTGTCACAGCATCTGTGGCACTACCACCACAACAACCTCCCCCTGAAGACCTACTACGTGAGCGCCGTCTATGTGAAGAGGTGGTAGATCGAGCTGTAAGAGGAGTGGAAGGCTGTGTGGTATGAGGTGTGGGAGCTGCTGTCCTACCCACGGGTGTGGGAACTGGCGTCGGGAAGCCAGATGGTGAGGCAGATGTCCCTGCTCCAGAACCCCAATAACTCTGAGCCATGGCTCTCTGCTCTGGAGTCATGGACGAAAGAAAACCATATAACTGCTGGGGACTCATGCCCTGCGGTGTAGGATTAAATGAGAAATCTGGACTGTAGTCGTAGGGCGGTGAGTCACCCATGGCCTGTTGGACAAAAAACCATATGACAAACTTGTACGAAATGAAAATTACACGGTAAACAATGAATGAAAGAACCATAAGATAAACATTAACAATGATAAACAACATTGGTAAAACTATATCAACTTGCTCCTACAGTAGTGATTATGATGGTAAACATTAACAATGGTAAACAATCAATGTCATAAACCCATTACAAATATGTCATAACTATTTGCATAATCATTGAGATACATCATTTTAAAAATCGTTATCTATTCTATCATCCTCATTAAGATCAGTAGCCCCAAAGAGATCTATGTCTATGTACATTTCAGCATCCTCATCATTAAAAGTCCCTTGATGAAGGATGTCTTCATCATCTATGTCTTCTTCCTCAACTTGTTTTTCAGCTTCCTTGGTTTGCACCTCTTCATTTGGATCTTGCTCTAGTTGCTCCTCTTCCTTTGCTTGCTCCTCTTCATTTGTTGATCTCGGCTTGTTCTTGCTGCTCTCCATTACCATGTGCATCCACATCACCTTGTTGTAGCTCAAATTCTTCAAAAATTTGCTTACTGCGGGGGGCGACTTGAACCACAAACAGCCAGCATGGATCTTTTGGATCCGCTTTAAAGACAACCTGCTCACAATGCTCTGGGCGCACAAAAGTATCTTGCTGATCGGTCCATACCTTTGTGGAGTCCACTTGGATGAGGCCACTCTTGTCTCTACGTACAGTTGCATGTGGCCCATTCATGATTACCTTGAACCACTTCACATCAAAGATAAACAACTCAAAACTTCTGAAGCCAACCTTTAATATATCTTGAATGGTTCCAAAGTAATCAAGCATTCCAGTAATTGTGTTATCATCACTTGCACTTGCACGACTTTCTTGAACAAACTGTGCTGTGACACCACAATCAAAGGTTGCTCTTCTTTGGTCTATTCGTTCTACTCGAAAATGACGTCCATGTGACCAAAACGCCCCATATTTGTGATACTACAAATAGCACAAAAAGTTTGTTGATGGAGAATCAAACACAGAGACATGTAGAGAAAAAAAAGAGAGACATGTAGAACTTAAACACTTACATGCCAATCGCATCCTTTTGTAAGCTCCTCCTCCTCCTCTGTTATAGGTAAACCAGCACGTTTGGCTTCTAAAATTGTAGCTTCTAGCCATCTACCTGTGGGAAAGTCGGGAAGAGCTTGCATACCTTCTGGATATGGGAGATTTCTTGTAGTGCGATTCCTTCTGAAACTTAAACGATCTTGTACTCGCTGTCGCTTGAGAGCTTCATATGTCTCAATCCACTTCTCCATTACATGAGAGTTCAAGATGCAAAATTTGTTGATTTTTTCTCTCAAAGTGTTATCCATCTTTCTCTTAATGCCTTGGCCTTGAGGTTCCTCACCAATGACTCGCTTGTTGGACTCTTGAGACCATAGTCGAGGTATCTCTGGATTTGAGGAACTCAAATATTCAGTGATGTAAACAAGGGACTCTTGTATCAGCCACCCTTCTGACATACTACCCTCTGGGCGAGCCATTTGGCGAACAAATCCCTTTAATGTCTTCATAAACCTCTCCAAAAAGAACATCCATCTTGAATGGACTGTTCCAGCAACTGCAACCTCATCTACAACATGAACTAGCAGATGCATCTGGATTGTTAATAAACTTGTAGGGAAAAACTTCTCTACCATGCAGACTGCCTCTATGGAGTTTAAACGCACTGTCTCCAAAGTGTCTCTCTTTATCTCTTTTGAAGAAATCCAGCGCACCAATGTGCCAATCTTATAGATAGTAGCTCTAATGTCTTCAGTGAGGCAATCTTTTATTGCTATGGGTAGCACAAATTGTAGAAACTTGTGCCAATCATGACTCTTGAGACCACTAAGATCATGATCCTTTGTAAATGCACTTTTCAAGCAATGCATACAACCTGTAGGAGTTCGAAACTCAGAAATTGTCCTCTTGACTTGTTGTTCCTCCATCTTGCTAAAAACCCATGGGGCTCTTGGAAGTAGCACCTTTCCATTGGGTCTAGTGCGAGCCCACAACTCTTGCATACAACCAATCTCTTCCAAGTCATCCCTTTGGCCTTTAGTATCCTTTTTTCCTGTCATGGTCTTCCACAGAATGTCAGCTACATTCTTGAAAATATGCATCGGGTCAAGCAAATGGTTTATAAGGAGATCACCCCAATAGGGGAGTTGGTGAAAGATAGAGAGCCTCTTCATCCCAAGACATGCCAAGTTGCCACATTCCTCCCATTTGATCTTCCAATCGCTTGCCTTCAATGCACTTGGAGGAGGTCTTCCTAGATTACCATCCCGCAATTCATGATTTTCTGGAAGATACCTAACATGTCCTTGGTAGACATTCTTTCGTAATGCTTTTGAGTATCTTGAATCAAGTCGAGGACCACATACAGGACATGCATTGTAACCCGATATAGACAAACCTGAGCATTCTCCATAGCCAGGCCAATCATGCATTGTCCACATGAGAATACCTTGCACAGTTGTAAGTCTTTGGCCACTCTGCTGCTTTGACATGTCCTTCACTTCAATTCCGTTCCACAAGGTGCGTAACTCATCAATAAGTGGTGCCAAATATACATCCATGTTCTTCACCTTATACTTTCCTGGAACTATTAATGAGAGCAACAGATGACCTTTCTTTATTGCTAACCATGGCGGAAGATTATAATTCACGAGGCAAACAGGCCATGTGCTCCATGAAGAGCTCCTTAAACCAAAAGGGTTTACACCATCCATTGCTAGGCCAAGACGGAGGTTTCTAGGTTCTTCCTTAAAAGCCGGCCATTTCTCTTCAATGTGTCTCCATGCGGGTGAGTCAGCAGGCACACGCATCACTTCATCTGTGGATCGAGTTGTGGCATGCCATGTCATCAAGCTTGCTATTGATTTGCACGTGAACATGCTTTTTATCCTTGGGATGATTGGAAAGTGCCTGAGAACCTTTACCGGGACAGCTTCCCCCTGAACATCTTCTCTATATCTGTTAGAGCCACAATGGGGACATTCTTGCAAATGCTCATATTCATGGCGGAAGAGGCAACAATCATTGCGACAAGCATGAATATTATTGTAATATGTGCCAAACCCAAATCATGGAAAGACGATAAAACTTCAGTGGGCAAGATACCGTTGGCTTCTAGGTTACGCTAACTCCTTCCTTTATATAAGTCGTAACTTTTACTTATCACTCACAGTAATCTTACTTCCATCGATCTCCTTCTTCTTAATCTCCTTCATGGCTTGGCAACAAGAATTAGTTTTATCCATGATGATTTCTCACCTTCAAGATGCAAGCGAGTCTGTGAAGAAGGATTTTATAGAACAGTATGAGTGCTCACTTTTTCCTCACTTACAAACTTCTGTAGCTCAGACTAAATGGCGGACCTATCAAGATATAACTAGGGTAACACCCTGGGGCCAGCAGCACTTTTGTAATAATGTTCGCTTGGCCATGGTTATTGAAGCCTTGGGTTTGGGTCCCCGATACTACTACGTCATGAGATCAAGACATCTTGGGTTTTCTGAGCGGGTCTTCTTACTGGCGTGTTTTCTTCCTCATTAGAAGATATGCCTTTACCCCATTTTTGGCTTGCCTTTCAGAGGTCCTTTCTTCCTCATTAGAAGATATGCCTTTACCCCATTTTTGGCTTGCCTTTCAGAGGTCCTTTTGTTAGATCACCTCATACCACTGAGATAGGTGCGGCAATAACCAACAGAATTATTCCCCTAGATGAGTTACCTTATATGTGCGTAGCTTGTGAGTGCTGCTTTTGTGATCATATGATGGACGGGCTTATGAAAGTGTAAAGAGTTCTTCTATCCTTACTGTATATGTTCCAAGAATGAATAAAGTTTAAATCTTGTTCTTGTCTTGACCCTTACTCTCTTGAGACTTTTTTAATTGGTGGTTAATTTTAATTAAAAATTTTCTCTGTCTCATACTTGTGCATCTTGTGAAATTACCCCCAGTTTGCGAGATGAGGGTATCTCGCGTTTTTCAAGTGGGAGTGAATGTAAGATTCAGCCTCTCAAAAATGTCCAGCATCTTCCCCTGTAATCAATCCCTCTTCAGAAATATAAAAGACTTGTTTCTAACTGTTTTAACTTAGAGAGAGAAAATATTCTAGAGAGATAATATTCAAATTTTTAATATTTTTGGATAGAAAATTATCTCATCTTATTAAAAGAAGTTCCCCTGAAACAGAAATTCAAAAAGAACTTTCCAATGTGCAATTGGAATTAATTGAAAATGGGTATAAAGAACCTTAGCCTAAGGGTCTAGATTTTCAGAAAATTTTGGATTATGGTCCAATTAAGGTTCCTATGGGCTAATAGCATCAATCCATGTGTAGGGAGGAGATAAATCCAATTTGTAAAAGAAGATACCCAAAAATGGGTAAATGCTCACATAAGATGAAGAGTTGAAAATGTACAAGGCTTATTAGTAAAAAACTATGAGCAATATTAAAAATATGAGATATTTTGGGTATCCAAAAATGAGTAAATGCTCACATAAGATAAAGAGTTGAAAATGTACAAGGTTTATTACTAAAAAACTATGAGCAATATTAAAAATATGAGATATTTTGGGTATAATGATTCCATTTTGACACATATGTAAGGAAGGGGAGTTCTTTAAAGGAGATGCATATTTCACATAAGATGAAGAGTTGAAAATGTACAAGGTTTATTAGTAAAAAACTATGAGCAATATTAAAAATATGAGATATTTTGGGTATAATGATTCCATTTTGACACATATGTAAGAAAGGGGAGTTCTTTAAAGGAGGTGCATATTTCACATAAGATGAAGAGTTGAAAATGTACAAGGTTTATTAGTAAAAAACTATGAGCGATATTAAAAATATGAGATATTTTGGGTATAATGATTCCATTTTGACACATATGTAAGGAAGGGGAGTTCTTTAAAGGAGGTTCATATTTCACATGCTTGAATGAGTTTTAAACTCATAAAAATTGAGATATTTCATCTCTCCTCTCTCTCCTCATTCAAGTCTAGTTCCAAAAAGTTAGCTTAACTGACCTAAAAATGGTCAAATATTGACCAAACTGATTTAGAAAATTCTAGAATCAGTTTGTTTGGTTAGGAGCTCAAATTTTCCTATTAATAGAAGCCTCCCCCTTGTTGGAAAATATATAGTGTTTATGCATCGTTACTCTACTCCACCTAAGCCAAGAACTATGAATTCATTAATAATTCACTAGTTTTTGGAGCTTCCCTCTTTCTTCAATCCCCATTGGTGGCTCCATCAACATACTTAACCAATTGATTGGTTGGGGGCCTCTACCGTGAACAAAGAATCAAGCAATTTGTAAGGTAAATAGTGAATATTGATCTTTTCTATAATTTCTCAATGTTTCTCTCTTCTCAACCCCTCTCAAGCTTGAGAAGCTATTGAAGTTAATTGATGAATGGTAGTGAAGAGTTACATAATTTGATGAATGCTTTTGAAGTTAATTGATTAATGATAGTTAAGAATTACATAAATTTTCATTTATGCTTAATTCTAATGGTTTTATGTAATTTCTCTCTCTCACTCAAGAAATGGTCATACTCATGACCCATTCTCAGGTATGCATAAAAGTTGATTATTTTATTATAAAAGTATGACTTTTATCATATTTGGATTTCATGCATAGAGGTATGCATAAAAAGTGATTATTTTATTATAAAAGTGTGACTTTTATCATATTTGGATTTCATGCATAGAGGTATGCATAAAAATTGATTATTTTATTATAAAAGTGTAACTTTTATTATATTTGGATTTCATGCATAAAAGATATTCTTTTTATACTAAAAGTGCGATTTTCATCATAAATGGATTTTATGCATAACTTAGATGCATAAGAGAAATTGTTTTATTCTAAAAGTGTAATTCCTACCAAATTGAATTTATGCATAAAAAGATGCATAAAGGATTGATTTTTATTTCGAAAGTGTTAGTCTCCTTAAATGGAATTTATGCATAAATAAATGTGTAGAGAAATCTTATATCAAATATTAGAATTCTCTTAAAAAAGATATGAAATGTGATAAGATGTGATAAGAGGTGTATGAGATGTGATAAGATGTGATAAGAGGCGTATGGGAAGTGATAGGATGTGATAAGAGGTGTATGAGATGTGAAAAGATGTGATAAGATGTGTATAAGATGTGATAAAATGTGTTAAGATGAGTTAAGATGTGTTAAGATGTGTTAGGATGTGTTAAGATGTATATGGGATGTGTTAGGATGAGAATGGATGTAATATGGTTGTATGAATGTGATGTGGATGTATACATGTAGATGTACATGTATGAATGTAAATGTGGATGTGGATGTGGATGTATGGATGTAGATACGGATGTGTATGTATGTATGTGGATGTGTATGTATGAATGAGGAAGTGAAAAATGGATGTATGTATGTATGTGGATGTGGATGTATGAATGAGGATGTGAAAATGGATGTATGTATGTAGATGTGGATGTATGGATGTGAATGTGAATGAAGAGGTGGATGTGGATGTATGGATGTAGATACGGATGTGGATGTATGGATGTAGATACGGATGTGGATGTATGTATGTGAATGTGGATGTATGAATGAGGATGTGAAAATGGATGTATGCATGTGAATGTGGATGTATGAATGTGAATGTGGATGTGTGGATGTGGAAATGGAAGTATGGATGTGGATGTATGCATGTAGATGCGTATGTATGAATGTGAAATTGGATGTATGATGTGGACGTACGAACATGGATATGTATGTAGAATAATAAATATGAAGGTGTATGTGAGATAATGTGTAGTCTATATAAGTGAATGGATGAGAATGAGTACACATTGAAATGTGGAATAAGTAATGTGGTCCAAGAGTGGATAATTTGGAAAGACGAGAGTTCGTTATAGAAACTGTATTTTGTGATTGTTTGTAAATGACTGTTTTATGTCAAGAATGCTGGAGAAGCATTTTGACCGTCTTGAGGATTAAGGTCATGAAGACCAAATTGATAGAGTTGCAACTGCTGTGACGGAGGACGTCTCACGTAGCAAGGTCAAGTGGTGAGCTTCTGGTACGGTGGATGAGGGACCAAGGAAGCGGCCTATGAGTGAAGCGCTAGGTCACCTGCGAAGAATCCTAGAGGGTGCTGACCATACGGTGCTCGGGCTCTGGGTCGCCGAAGATACCCACACGTGCATCGTAGAAGATATTGGAACAAGGAGTAAGAGTTGTTTTCTGAAACCGGGCATGGATCGGGTTGATTGACCTTGCTGGTCCTCAACGGATGAGTCCATGGCTCTTTTATATGGATCTGTGGGTTGATCTTGCTGATCTTCCACGGAGATTCCATTCTATTATATGAATATATTACCGGTTACTATGAGCTAGGAGCTATGGAAAAGGCCCTTGAGTGAAGAGGTGGTGAGCGTTCTGGTTGCCAATGATGCCATAAGTACACCGATGAATGAATGACAGGAAATAAGGATTCAACCAGAGACTTTGAGGATTGTCATCAGTGACATAATGGTTTCATTAAAGGATTGTTTGAAAGTTAATTGATGCTGAGAAAAAGTCAATTTCATATTGGGTGTGTAAGTGGTGTGACTAGTTTTATGTTTGTATGAACTTCCGGCTAGGGGGCCTAGGGACAAAACCTAACCAAATTCCTAATTGGATCCCATCACTACAGTGGTTGGGAGGTTGGCTAACCCATGGGACTGGATGGGGTTAGGATGGACTGATGGATCCGTAAATCGAGATTTAATTTCTTTTACTACGATAGATGAAGTAAATCCCGGATAGTAATTGTTCTATGGATAGGAATCAAACGGTTGTGTCTCTTGATGGGAAAAAAAGCGTTGATCCCAATGATCCAAGTGCAAGTTTCTTCCTTGATCTGACCAAGTACCGTTAGAGGTGCAGTCGGATTAGTTTGATCAGTAAATGATCTTGACTACGTTAGAGTAAAGAGTTATCCTGGTGGAATCGCCCGAGCTTTCCGGATAAGGGAAGTTTTTCCGGGTTCGATTTTGGAAAACCCGACGGATTAGTCTCTTGTCCGGATATCTGTGGGCGAGGCCCCGAGTGTGAGACCCTGACCCGTGCAAGATGTGTTACTTCCGCTGCTAGCACCCCAAATCCATTGCACAGTGGGAACAGGGATCTCACAAAGGTGAGGCTGAAAATTCTTCTTCTTCTTCTTCTTCTTCACATAACAAGAGAGGTCTACAAAGAAGATAAAGTGACTAACACACATAATAGAGTATATACAAGTAGTCCATAATAGAGTAATACAAGTAGTCCATAATGTGAACACGCTAAGTGGAGTGGGTAGCTATCGACTAGTCGGTGTAGTCGAGCTGTATAATCTCTAGTGAAGATATGTCGGTGCCAGCTACCAAACCTGCCAGTGATGTAAATGTCGAACGGTCACGCAGGTGCCTCGTGAGTGTTAGCTCATGTTGATCTTGAAATCTCAACAAGGGATAAGGCATAAGTGGCTATGTGGGCTTCTTCCCTGGCCGCCTGGAGTTGGTGTTAGAGCTGGGTGACAGTATCCATGACGGTGGAGAGGGTGGTCTCACTATCTTGGGAGACTTTGGAGGCATGCATTGGTGAAGGTGACTTCCCAGAGATCTTCCTCTGTTTGCTATTGATCAGATTTGGCGAGGAGCATGGCCTTGCCACTTGTTCATGTTGGCAATCCATTTAATCGGTCATGCAATTGACGAGCTCCTAGGTGAGGTTTGAAAATCCCTCTGTGAAGTAGGGAATGGCATTGTGAGTGGACTGAATGCCCTCTAAATCAGCATGTTGGGAGTAGAAGCACCCCGCGTGGACCCAATGTACACTATCCATGGAAGTCCATATTAGGGAGTTTGGAAAAATCTATGCATTTTGGAAAAAATAAAAAATTGATATCTTCAAGTTAATTTTCGTAATCTCGAAGACTTTGGTAATTTCACTAAATTTGAAAGAGGACGTGTTGCTACTCATGGTTGATAATAACACATATGGAGTGTTTACAAACACCGTTTAAGCTATAGTGTAGCCAAAAAAATATCCATAAAATTTGAAAGAAAGTATTAAAAACAATCAAATTCTAAATAGTAGGAGAAGAACATGCACTAACTCATAAATACAATGTGACCAACATAGATCCAACTAGTACTGTAATGATCTAAACTCGTTGGCCTACATCTCACAGTCCTTGGATGTTGCCAAACTCTCCTTTGTCTTAGCATACACATTTGCTACAATCTTAATCTTTTGTGGCACTTTTTTTCCCTTAGTTACCCACACAGAAACTATTGTATTTGATACCTCCCAATTCATAGGACCCTTCTTGTTACACATCAATACCATATTAGGGAGTTTGGGAAATCACAATTCCCATTTTGTAAGATAAAAAAGATGGGGGCATGCTGAACCCTTTTAAAATTTTGCCAAAACCAACTCATCTAACATATCTTTGGAAAGCTCCTGATGAAGAGTAGATTCTAAACCCACATTCTCCAACAACTTTTGATTTTGTATATCAAAGATACACTAAAAAGTATATTGAAAACAAAATCGCAAAGTAATGATATTTTTCCAAACTCCCTAATATGGTCTTCATCTAGAATTTGTTCCAACAATCTCTATAGACCTTAGAATCACTAACACTTTGCTTTTTGCATATAGGTACCCAATATTGTATTAAAATCCTCTTGTAGTTTTCAAATGTTCTATTGGCTACTTTGAGATACATCCAACCATAAAGGATATACTGGTTCCGATTTTGTGGTCCATGATAGTGATCATCAAATTCCTCAAATCCTAAGAATTAATCACCAATATTAATAGTTATATCATCCACATGTGTGCCTAGAGTTCTTGGCCAAAAGTTTTGATAGAATCCTTCGTCCTAGACACTTGGTCTTTGTAGTGCATGAACCATGGCCTCCTAATATTGAACCATGGCCTCCTTCGTCCTGGACACTTGGTCTTTGTAGTGCCTGAACCATGGCCTCCTAATATTGAATCACTCGTCTGATGTACAAGGTGAAAGCTACATGAGATCCTTGAACATCAGCCCACCTTTTCAAGTATCTTATGTAATCCTTAATTCCTTTTACCACCTTTAAGTGATCTTTAATGTAATCAAACATTTGAATGACACATGGAACCGTTGTCTATAGTATTGTGTTACCATCACTATCCTTCTTCCATAATTCTATACCACCATCCTTTGGCAACCATTCAATGGATTTAGAATGCACTTTATATTTCATGGGGCTAAAACCTTTTCGTGCATGAAAAATCTGAATTGCAATGGACTTGAGTGTCCCACTAGCACATCTTGTCCATTAGACAAGTACCCATTAATGAATCCCTTGAAGTTTGGGTTATTTGTCATCAGGAACGGTGTTGGAGGAGACACTTAGCTATCCTTGAATATTTTCATTAACTATGGGAAGGTGAATGTATGGCTAGTCCTTAGTTTCTCAGAATACCTACTAAATATTACATCAATATCCTCATGTGTATGACCAACCATCAAAAATCCTAAATGTGGACCATCTTAAATTCTCCTTTGGTAACCAACAATGATAGATAGGCATACAAATACCTATTATTATTCTATGATGCACAATTTTCCAATTGTAACATCAAATTCTCTCGCAGCTTCTTAAATTCTCTCGCAGCTTCTTAAATTCTAAACTAGGATTTGTGTTCACAACACTTTTGTTACTATCCCAACATCATTAAATGTAGTTGAATGAGCACCCACGTACCCACCCTCATATGAGTAATGCTGATCAAGAGACTTTCTAGAGTTAAAAAGAATTCAACAATGTGCTAGTAGCTATGGGCATACCATCATTAGAAAGATCTACATACTCATGTATGTCACACCTCTCAAGGTTTCTTAGACACAAGTCAAGAGAATCTATTGTGGAATTTGGATTAGATGGCCATAAGTTGATAGGAAAATGTCCAGAGTACCCTTGTCCATGTCCATGGGTAATCATTCCTATTTTAGTGACACTAGCAATTGTGTTGACTTATCAGTCTCCTTGGAAAGCACCTTCAATCTCAAGATTGTTATTTCCTTGCATCCATTTTATCATGTATTATGCATAAGTACTTATTAGGATTTAATTGTGATGTCAATCTCCAAGCATAGTAGATATTTCTACGATGAAGTTGTAACATGTGGGCCTTTCTTTGACGCATCAATCTATTACATTCATCTTGGCACTTTGTGGCTCTCAATTGATCCTTTATTCCACTACATATAGTGAACTTTGAAAACCCACTTGTTTTCGCAAGGCTAACATTCTTAAATTATGTATTTGAGATCCTACCAACCTGTTGACGTGCGTCGACATTTCTTTTTGATTAAAGTGCTTCAACATCATATTAACCTCATTCAAAATGTCCACCTACTTGTAGACTTCTGGAATAACTAGTTGGGTTTTCCTAGAACCATCTGTCTTGTCCTAATCCTATGAGGAATCTTCTCATAGATGTTTTGTATAAATTCTCAAACTATTGCCCTTCCTAGTGGAGTGTGATTCCATGCCTTTCTTATAGTTTACATGCATTGACCTTCGTATACTATTCTCAAATTGACCATTGTATCAATAAAATGTTGTAGTTGTAATATCATGCATCTCATACCATGCCCTTGAACATACTTCCATACCATTGAATTTGAAGTTATACTATCTTGTCCCCACTCCATCCACATGACATGCCATTTCCATGGAATGATACACATAATCAGTGCAAGATTGCAAGCAACATCCCCAAAAAAGCATACACATAATCAGTGCGCCGAGATCGCAAAGCAACACCCCCAAAACATCTTTGCATAGTTGTATCATTAAATCACGCGATCAACAACTTGGCAACATTTTCTCCACCAACAATCAATTATAGCTACATGGGAAACATCATCTAGTGTTTTCCTCTTTAAATTCCTTATTATGTCCAACACGTTGGGCTACCTCTTCACCATGTAGTATCTCCTCGGGGGGTTCTATATGTAAACTCTCTATATCACCTGCATTCAAGGCCTAATTAAAAAACCCCTTATCTATACTTTTTTCATGAATAAAACACACCCTTTTTCTATTTAATATGTAAACACCCCCTTTAAATGGTACCCTTCTGTATGTAAAAAAAGTGTAAAAAAGAGATTTAAAAAACCCCAAAACATTGAACTAACCATCCATATCATTGGAATCCTGTTCAATGGAGGAGCACTTAACCATCCTCAAATGTGAGTCTTTTAATAGGACACCTAATGAGACTAACATCATTATTTAAAGAAGGTATTGATGTGAGTGAACTTGTTGGATGGCTTGATCAACCACCACCACTGTGTGCACCCACATCATCTCCAGCTAAAACTTCAAAACCAATAGCCTCATGTGGAAAGACCAACAATATGACCCCTTTCCCAACACATTCTTCTTTGCCCCCTCTGACCACAACAACAAAGATTTCTCTCTCCAACTCTCACGGACTAGAATTCCATCATATAGCTTTACTCTTGAATCATGCAACCATCCATGGTTGAACCAAAAACATTTTGAATCTTAGGTGCTACACCCAAGATCTCTAGAGAATTCTTATACCACTCAACAATGCTACTAACTGCATTGACTAATTTTCTTACATCTAAATTTGGGAATGGTAGTGCAATGTCATGGTTGAAGCGTTTATCAATGATCATAGAGACGTGGTCTTTCCCAAGTGTTAATCCATGGCAGATATCTTCCTCATGTGTTGCATGTGTTGAAATGTGCAATGCAAAATGAATGGGTTATTTGGTTGAGTATGTGAGAAAGAACCTTAGAGATGCAAGATAATATTGGGTGGCGGGAATGTTAAGAGACACATAAAAGAATGTGGAAAAGGGAGTGCCACATGGCATGATGATATGCCAAGTGGAATAAGGCTAGAAGGCCTATATCATTGTATGGCTCATTGTGATATGCAATAGAGCTATTGTTGAATGTGTAATCTCTCTCTCTCTCCCTAGTCATGGAGTTTCTTGTGTGGTTTAATACACCTTAATATTTATGCTTAATATATGTTTATCCACCATGCAAATCAATCCCATATTAGGATTGTCAACATGGTATCAAAGCTAGGATGGGCTCTTGGTCATGGTGCATATCTATGTATAGGTTTCTAGTTGATGTGCTCATTTGATTAAGAATATTTTCTATTTTAGCATGAGAAAATAATGCACACTCATCATTATGGATTGTATTTGGAGTCTTGGAAGCTGCTCATAGATATTTGGAGATTATGGTGCTGCCATGGTCCAAGAGAGTTGAAAATGGGAGTTTTGCAACATGGAGAGACTACTCATCATTAGAAAAGGTAAAATAAGGACTTTTAGCAAGATAGGAGCTCATGATGTTGAGCACCATGGATTGGGGAAGAAATCTTGTAGATAAGAGAATGAAGCTTTATGGAAATTAAAGCTTGAGGTGAGAAGAAGAAAATGGAAGTGCAAGATTAGAGCCCTGGCAAACTGAAAGCACTATAGGTACAACAAAGAAGAGGTATTAAAGGTAGCATGTCTTATGATTATGGTGGATTGAAGGAGAATTCACAAACAAGAGAGGGTATGGAGCAACTAAGAGCTCATGTAGAGAGGGCTTAGATGGAAGTAGAGCTGTGGAAGGCTCATTGGTTGAGAAGATCAAAGTACATGCAAGCTTTGAAAACTAGAACTGTTCGTAGTAATAATGAAGGTATAGATGCAAAATTTGAGTCTTGAGGTCACTGGAGATAAAGACTAAGTACGATATAGGGAGCGGTTGGTGCTACTATAAAAGACAAAGGCAAAGGTAGCGTGTAGATGCCAACAAAGCAGGTCTTTGCCTAATTCACCAAATATTTATCATGCGGTGCAAAATACGATGTGATTATGGTGTGTGGAGTTTTTTTGTGTGTAGGACATCTCTCGCATGTAGGAAGACAATGTAATGAAGGCCGCCATTGTAGACTTCAGTAAAGATGTGCCAAAAGAGCGTCGTAATGGATTAAATGATGAAAGAGAAACTCCCACCATATTTGGAATTCAATCATTTAAATGAGAAAAGTGGAAGTTCTAGTATAATGGAATTAATGAATATTTTTATTTAATTTTTAAGATAAAATTTAGTTATTTTTTTTATGCATGAATAAATCTAAATGATGAAAGAGGAATCTCCACCATATTTGGAATTTAATCATTTCAATGGAAAAAGTGGAATTCTTGTCATATTAGGATTAATGGATATTTTTATGTAATTTTTAAGAGAAATTTTAGTTAAAATTATTTTATGCATGAATAGATTCAAATGATGAAAGAGGAATTTCCATCATAATTGGAATTCAATCATTTAAATGGAAAAAGAGAATTCTTGGTATATTTTAGAATATTGAATATTTTTATTTATTTTAAAGAGGAATTTTAGAGAGATTTAATTTATGATAAAAGAGGAATTCCCATGACATTTGGATTGCCCTCATTAAATGGGAAAAGGAGGTATTTCAAGTTTATTCAAAAAAATAGATATTGGTATTTTAAAAGAAGAATTTTTATGATATTTAAGAAAAGAAGGATTTGAATTAATTTTTAGTGTCAAAAGATGAATTTCCACCACAATTCTACCTAGGGAATTAAGGTCGAGAAATTAAGTGATAGAAAGAATATCTTCCGATATTTTATTTGGTTAAATCACTAAATTGGTATTTACCCAAAAATAGATGTTTATCTGAAGGGAATCATTGATAGAACTAAACCGAATGAATTTGGTTAGACTACGAGAGGGACGGACAATAAAATTACTTGTCCATCTTTCGATATGAATCAAGCAAAAACTTCGTGAGCCAATTCCAATTCCTAAATACAAAGAATAGACTACCGTTGAACTAAACCCTCCAAGCCTCCCAAGGATATACCATTGGAAAATTATGGATTTGTACATGGTAAATTTGTACTCAAACAAATCTATAAGATTTAACTAATAATTTATGGATATATTAAGGGTATGAAACTCCATCCTAGAACATTACTATTTTTTTAGAATGGTTTCCATTCTTACGAGATAGGTGAAATGGCCCTTCAATTTCAAAGCAGAGAATGTGTTGATATGCTCATTAATGGAGATATAGTAGCTAGTGGGAGGGTCCTTTCAATTGAAGCAAATGATTATTGTCAAGGGGAGCTTCTTGGTCATGGCAGTGTGTCAGTTTCTATAGACAAATTCTTTAACAAGGATGTGGCCCTACCATTTCCTACAATGGATGCAAACACGATATGTGAGGAAACTGGTAGCATTGTCAAGTGGGATAAGCAATGCTTGCAAAGGTCACCAAAAGCATCAAATTTTTTTGAAAAGATCATGGAATTTGAAGATGAGAAGAGCTTGGTTTCATATGATGATATTAATATTCGAGAAAGTTAGAGATAGAAGAGTGTTTTGCTAGGTCACCAAAAGCATCAAATTTTTTTGAAAAGATCTTGGAATTTGAAGATGAGAAGAGCTTGGTTTCATATGATGATATTAATATTCGAGAAAGCTCGAGATAGAAGAGTGTTTTGCTAGGGTCTGAGGACAAAACTAATTGCATTGGTAGTGGAGTAATTCTTTTGGTCTTTCAATAAGAGGCAGTGAACTTTGAAGTGCTTGGAGAAGAAGATGTGGGTGTGGTTATTGAGCAGGCATGTGAAACTAGCTCCTTAACATTGCCTACAATGGAAAGTGTTAACCTTGTGAGATGGCATATCAAAAGACTTACCTTCAAAGATGGATCACCATTATTGGATGAAAAAATGCAAGCAGAGCATATAGCCAACAATGGGTTGAATGGGAGCCTTGCTTCCTTGCCTATCAAAAAGAGAAGATATTTTATGGTAAAAAGGAAGGGAAGGAGGTGTCGACAACAGCAGGTTCCTCTACAAGGATATCATTGGACATAGTATCCCTATTGTGATTGATGTGAAAAGAAACGTTGTCAACTTGTAGATCATGGAATGGTCTTGATTTTACGTAAACATTATTGGGGACAATGCTTGCAAGCTAGAACTAACTATGTGTATGACTCTCTCAGCATGGCATGTCGTATTGATGCTATAGGAATAAGGCAATATAGGTTTGCATTGAATGGTGAGGATATATGCTCTAGAGTATGGTATGAGATGAATGGTATTCCAAGGACATCATTCTATCAGTATAGGGGGAAATTCGAGAATGGTATGCAAAGAGCTATGCATAGCAACAAGGGTATAGTCAGAAAGGGATGGGATCATACAGAGTTGGGTAGAGAAATAATTCGAGTTGTGTAGAACAACTCTGAGCGCACGCCCCACAAAAGTAGGAGTTTAGCGCACGCCCCACAAAAGTAGGAGTTTAGCGCATGAACCAAGAAAGACCCAATTGGTTGTTCCAGATGTGTATAAACAGACCCAATTGGTTATTCCAGAGATGTGTATAAACAGTTGACATTTTAAATGAGGTGAATCTAACATTTGAAACAAAAAGAGATGTCCATGTCTACTTTTAATAGGATTTGGAATACAAAGTTTATGCATGTGAGCCTTGCCAAGACAAGTGAGTTTTCAAAATGTGCTACGTACAGTGGAATCAAAGAACAATTAGGAGCTATAAAGTGCCAAGAGGAAATAAATAAGCTAATGCATCACCAAAAACTTCACATGTTACAACAGCTCTGTTGTAGAAATTTATATTATGCATGGCGTTTGAGCTCTTAGTTGAATCCTCAAAAATACTTATGCATTATACATGATAAGATGGACCAGAAGAAAAAAGCAATCCCTAGATTGAAGGTGTGCTCAAAGAAAACAGATAAATCCATGCAGCTGATATCATTAACACGCATGATAACTCATGGACATGGTCAAGGGCATTATGGGAACTTTTCTATCAGCTTATGGCCATCAGATCCAAATTTCACAATTGGTTCTCTTGCCATGTGTTTAAGGAACTTGGAGATATGTGATAGACATGACTATGGGGACCTTCCTTATGATGGAATGCCAAGATCGAGTAGTGCATTATTTAATGCCTTGAACTCACGAGTGGCTCTTGATCACCATAATACCTCAAGCTCTAGGAAGCCCTCTTATATAGTTGTTGACCCAAATCTTGCATCTACAACTAAGGAAATACAAAACAACACACAACATAGTCATTTCAAAAGGCTACCAGAGAACGTAATGTTGCAATTGGATAATTGTGCATCTGAGAACAAGAATCGTTACTTGTTTGCATACCTTTCTTTGTTGGTTGCTAGAGGATCTTTCAAAATGATATAATTGGGTTTTCTAATGGTGGGTCATACAAACGAGGATATTGATGCAATGTTTAGTAGATCCTCTGAAAGGTTGAGGACAAGCCAAACATTCACATTTCCACACTTGATGTAAATTTTCACGTAGTGTCAAATTTCAGCTCTCCAACACCATTCTTGATTACACAAGTTCCAAACTTCAAGACCTTCATTGATGGATACTTATGGGATGGCCAAGATTCCTTAATAGGACACTCAAAGCCACAGCTTTGTTTTTTCATGCAAGATAATGTGCCAATCATGCAATACAAGGTCCAACCAAAATCAATTGAAAAGAAGGTGGCATTGAGCTATGGAAAAAGGATATTGAGATCAAGGCTATATTTCCAAGAGGGGAGCCATGTTTGTTAGTAATGTTTGAGTACATTAAAGACCACCCAAGTCAAGGGAATCAAGGATTACACAAAATATTGGCAAAGATGGTCAGATGACCAAAGAACAAAAGTAGCTTTCACGTTGTACATCAAACCTGATTGAGTATTGGAAAACCATGATGCAAGAGCTTCAGAAGCCTAATGTAGAACAAGTTGGTTCGTATGCAAATTTCTGGGCAAGAACACAAAGGATAGACAAAGAGAATTCAGAGGAGAATCTTGATGATGACTTCTTGGGAATGGAAGAGTTGGATGATCACTACTGTGGTCCAATTAGTAAAAGGCCTAAGGAAACATTTCAACCAATGGTTGATGTTAGGAAGGGAAATTTTATACTTATTTGGCCAGTAGATCCAATCTACCCAATTTGGCTAGGCACATCACAAAGTAACATTGATGTGAACAGGTCATCTAAGAGATACAAGAAAGTTTTGATACAGTATTGGGAACCATTTAGTAAACGAAGAAATGCAAGTGATGACGAGGTTTATGCTGATTGTTGGAATAAGCTTTGGATGTGCAATAGGAAAGATCATGTTTGTTGGGAAGATGTTAACTCAATAGTGTTTGCATGGGTTACAAAGGGACATCCAATTCCACAAAGGATCAAAATGCCACCAAACATTTACTCAAAGGCACTTCAGAGCTTATGTGGTTGCGACGTGGAGAATGAATGAGGATGCATTTATGGTTCCATATCATCTAACTAGAAACGGTGGTGTAAATGTCCAAGCAAGAAGCAATGGAAATGTGAGCAATGAAGGGGGTAGAGCTACAAGGAGTAATAATAATCGCAATACATGAGATGTAGACGCCCTCAATGTAGCCCCTAGCTCCATATTTTTTCATTACACTTTATTTTGTATATGAGCTTTTTGGAATCATATACTTATGTAATTCCATCAAGTATTGTAATTGAATTTTGACATTCCTAAAACCATGAATTGCAATTGCCATTTTTTTAATATTTTTCAGGTTTTATTTACATTACACTTGTCCATGACGATGAGTAGGACATGAAGTTATGTTAGTTTTATTGTGTCTACATTAGAAAAAAAGAGTTGGGAACAGTCCCTCATTAGTAGCATCCGTTACATCTTCAGCCCCTTAGCAGACCTCCTATCCAAACATCAAGACATTATGCTTAGGGACGATCTCCCGCCCAATCTCCCACGCTCTCGCCCTAAGGACCATCACATTGATTTGGTCCCTGGATCATTACAGACTGGGGAGTCTGCAGGACTACCCCAACTTGTTTTTACTATGTCGTACTTTCGTTGGTTTAGCAGCAAAAATAGCAGTGATATTTTTTGAACAAATTTGGTTGCCCAGCAACGATATTATGATGCAGAGCAAAAAAAAATGCTACTACTTTCGTTGCTAAGTAGCAAACTCGTTTTGCAACAACGAAAATAGCAGCGTGTTTAGCAATGAAATGAGCCCCGCGACATCTATGTACCTGTCTAGTTATAAAAGCACTGCTATTTTTGCTGCTAAACCCTCATTCTATTGTAGTGAAATTTAGTACCAGAGCCATGTTATTAGGAGTATGTAATTATCAATATTTATGCATAATTACTAGCATTTATAAAAGTTTTCCCAATTATCACTACTAGGCAAAAAAACCACCCTGTAGTGTTATGCTTTGTTCTCTCTCTATAATAAAACTTTTTAGTTCAAAACAAATTTGACAATAATCTCTATCTACAGCTATAAGGGTTCAGCTATAAGGGTTCAGCTAGATTTGCTTGAAATCATGATCAAAAATGTAATAAAACAAGCACAAAAACTTGTAGAAAAACACCAACATCGACGCGCCTACAAGTGCAATATGTAAAATTCATATTGTAGGCTTCTAATTGGATTTAAGAGGCACCCTCTCAAGAATTTTGAGCTCAAATGATGTAATGGAGTAGCTGTGTGGGAATAAAAAAACTAGTCGGCCAGTTCTTCTCATATGCACACGGTTTTAAGCTTGATGTGTTGCATTTTTTTCCTTGAAGTTGCTCCACTCATCAAGGGTGAGATGCTCTAAAGGTTGCTTACAAAACCTCTTTGATTTGATGGTTCAATTTTATCCTCCAAAATCACTCTTTAAATCTTGTGATTAGTCACTAATAACTATCATTAGCAACTTGATTAGTTGAAATACTAAATTGAGCTTATATATCCAGCAGCATAGGGACTTGTTATAGCTCCATATCACTTCACATTTCAAAAGAACTTTCATTTGCTGCCTCAAACACTCACTCCAATTCCGTTTATTCACTATTTTATGCTTTAGGGAGTGTATTTGACATTCATTACTTAATTATTGTGTGTTTAGCACTAATGAAATCCATTTGCAAAGGAATCCACTTGAAATTCATCGATTAATCAGCACTAATCATTTGTAAAGGAATTAGACATTGGCTTGAGGACAATTACTCAAAGGTAATTTCCTCACATTTGCACACGGCTAGCACCACTAAAATAAAAAAAATTGAAGACTACTCCTTTCATACTTAGCAGACTAAGGTCAAGTTTATTAAAATAGATAAATTTGAAGGCTAGTTCTTTCATACTAGGAAAACTAGGGTCATGTTTACTCTTATATAGCATGTGGCAAGTCCAAGGATTTAATATTCACGTGATCACAAGTTTTTTCTTGTTAATAACACATGTGAGCATGTTAATAACATGTTTACATGATTACACGTTCACAAAATAGCAGGTTGCTGGTTACCTAGTAACCAGCCAAAATCTCACCGGGATTCAAAAAACCCCGACGGGCCCGCCCGGTATAATTAAAACCCGGCGGGAGCCACCGGGGCCATCAAAATTCCCGTCGGGCAACATATTTCTATATATATGAAGCCTATGGGCCCCCTTGGGAATTTATTACTTGACAGCTGTTTACACACAGGTAATGTCTTATCTGCATGTGGGTAGTGTGGGTGTGTGAGTACTCGTGCGGGCAGCCGCCCACAGTCGTAGTGCGTGGCTAGATGTGGGTGGTCTACCACACGAGAGATGCGTGTGTGTGTAAGGCCATTCTTTGGAATGGTGCTTATCATGGGGCACATGGTCGGTAACGCGGCCGAGTTGTGTCCTATGGTAAGTATGGCACGTTGTAATGGTACTAGTCGGTAACGCGGCAAGCATAGTATCATTATGACGATGTCACCTTCCCTTCCCTTTATCAAATGCGGGCATATGGTCGGTAACGCGGCTAATTTATGTTTGTATCCAATTCCTATTCCCATAGATTCGGGCAGCACCTTGTTGGTAACGCAGCAAAATGATGTCGTTGCTGGTGCATATGCTTTGATTGCATATTGCGGCATTTGATTGGTAACGCGGTCAAAAAAATGTCATAAATTTGTTTGGTTTGCCGGTAACACGGCCTGTGTTGTTTTTATTGCATGTGATACATGCGATACTTGGTCGGTAACGCGGACTGAGTATCTCATGGGTCATGTTTAAATCATATTGTCTACAAGTCTCATTTCATGAAATAGTAAAATCAAAGTAACAAAGTAATAACCGAAATAACACTCAAAAATAGATGATATTCTCTCTCTCTCATTTTCTCTCTCTCTCTCTCTCTCTCTCTCTCTCTCTCTCTCCTACCTCTATCTTTACTTGGGTGATTATGGCTAAACGTCCATGCAAAGATGACAATGTAAACAAAACAATTCTACACACTATTTTAGTCTATCTTGGAGAATTTACAAAATCATTCAAAATGTCTTCTACTATTCACTCTCTCTCTCTATATCTATCTCTCTCTCTATTTTCCTTCTCTTATCTCTATCTTGACTAGGTGATTATGGTTAGATTTCCATGTATAGATCACAATGAATATAAAACAATCACATACATTGTTTTGCATTATCTTTAAGAATTTATAAAACCATTCAAAATGTCATCTTTAAAAATTTAGGGATTATAAACATTGTTTTGCACTGTCTTTAAGAATTTATGAAACCATTTAGGAAACTATCTTTAAACATTGCTGAAATTATTCAAAATGCCATCTAATATAATCTCTCTTTCCATCTATTTCTCTCCTCCTTCCACTGTCTTGACTTAGGTGATTTTGGCTAGACAGTGAATATAAAACAATTTTAATCTCTCTCTCTCTCTCTCTCTCTCTCTCTCTCTCTCTCTCTCTCGCTCTCTCGCTCTCTCTCGCTCTCGCTCTATCTCTCCCTCGATTCACATGATTATGGCTAGAAGGATATGTATATATGACAATGAATATTTAGCTTGACTGTTCAGTGCCTTTCCTCTCTATCTGTGTCTTGATATTCTCTCTCTCTCTCTCTCTCATATATATTTCTCTTGATCTACTTGATTGGTGGTAGCAGTTCAGTGAATGTGCAACAATGGATGCTTCTTTTGTTTGATCAATGATAATTAATGTGACACAGTTGTTACGGTTGTTTTATCTGTTTTAGTGTAAAGCGTAAATGGATAACATGATGTATTGCTTGATGTTGTTTTCAATACTATTGTTTGATATTCTGTTTTTGTTCTGTATCTAAAGATATTTGCTAGATTTGCGACGATGGCCACCATGCTCTCCACCACCGAAGAGCGAAAGATCATCTTGCGAGCCATTCGCACAGAGGCAGTTATCATAGTGTCACAATGTTCAGAAGAAGCTGTCAGAAAGACTAATGAGTCAGATATCCTCATGAGAGACCTCGTTGTGCAGATCTGGGAAAATGCACAGCGTCGTCTCAGATGCGAAGGCAACGCTGAATTGTGTGAAAGGCGGAAGTTAGTTGACTTTGACTACCAGCATAGGATACGCACTATCTTGGGGAGTATGCGTTCGGCATACGAGGATCTCAAAGATGCCGCACCACCTTCCGCCGACTTACGCCGTCTACAACTGTGGGACGCAACATGGAATGAGCAGAAGGTGAAGAGCAAACGTATGAGAGTTCTTTCTACAGACACACTTCCCAAAAGAGTGTGCATCGCCCAAGATATAGCCGCTGCACCGTCCGGACAACCGGATGTGACAGGGATGGGCGCAATCATGCATACCATTTTCAACGAGCGATGTACACACCTTATCGGCGTTCTGCACGAGGCCTTGATCGAGGGGCAAACAATAGGGTAAGGAGCTTTTGGCACAGTCAAGGACTATAAGGTCCAGGGCATCTCATTTCTTCCAGAGCACGTTACTTTTCACGGAAAGTTTTACAAGGGAGAAGGCAGCTCAAGATTTGAGAGCTTTCAGGTAGAACAGGGCATGCAGGTTCTACACCCGTCCATCGTGCGATGCATAGCCTTCACCAAGGAATCGCCGTGGATCACTATTTTTCCGTTATATAACGGTGGCTCACTCGGTGACACACTCTTGAAGGTTTCTTTCTCTTGAAGGTTTCTTTCAGACACAGTGAGTTTACCAGAGCGATGTACTGCTTGGATCACGGATGGAAAAAACCCTCGCCTGCTGCTGATATACAATTAAGCCTACTGACATACAATTAAGCCAGGTGCAGCTCGCTCAAATAAAGGAGGTGTCTTTGAATATGCCTTACATTTATGCATGCCCTGGTGGATGGCCTAGCAGTCGCACACATGGCTAGCATCATTCACACTAACCTACATCCCTTCAATGTTGTGCTAGATTTTACAAAGGATTTAAAAGCACACATTGGTATCATTGACTGGGGCCTTCTGCTGAGAGCACCCAAAAAGCGAGTATCGCTCAATTTTGTATTCGAAGCTAGTAAAAATCTAGAAAATGTGGCAGAGGCTCACGCTTATGCCGACAAGGAGCGGAACAAGCGACCATGGATAGCTCTAGAGATTTTTGATCCTCTCTTGGAAGATGCATACACTCCTGCGAGACGAGCGATGTTTTCGCCTTGGGATAGGTGTTATATGACTTTTGGAGGAAAGTGCAGGAGTTGTAGATGGGCGGCAGTACTCATCACGACAAAGCCAGCATGGACACAATTATATATAAAGTCAGAAATTGGATGTGCTTGCCTAATCGTGAGATGAGAGAAAATCTCTCTTGCAAGTAGCTTAATTTTTTAGATCACTTAAGACTGAACCAGCAAGGGCGCAACGTCCGCTGGTGAAGCTTTCTGTATCATTTAATCCTATTATGTAATTGAGCATGGTGTCCACCTTCCTTTGAAGAATGACCAATGTCTTCTAGTGTGTGCAATGTTTTGAAGTATTTTTATGTTAAGTGGATACTTTCCGAGTCTTTTAAATCTTTCATCCCGTGGTGTTTAAAATTAAGTTTTTGAGGATAATGATGAATTTGTCGTATGTTTTATTTTATAGTTCGTTAAAAGCCTAAAGTCATCTTTATTTGTCCTCTATTCATGCAGATATGGGAGACGCACAAGCGAACGAGCGCCACAAGCTGGCTAAGAAGTCGTACGAGCACATGAAATCCCTTGCACATGAATGGACTGCTCGTGAAGCGACTAGAACGGCGTGTCGGTTGTCACTCAAAATGGGCAAACCCTTCTTATGCCCAATGGAAAGACATCAACAAACAAATAACCATAGATATGATTAAACAGATATGGCCATGCTCAGATGGCGAGATCAAGAAGGGAAGGTGGAAAGTGTCACGGTGCAATCAAGACGACATCAGAAATAATGCCGAACGAATATTCTTAGAAGTGTACGGTCGTCCTCTCCACAATGCAAATGCTCCACTGTATTTTGCCAAGATGATATATGCCCAGTTTGTCCTGCAAACGCCTATAGACTTCGCTTCTAGAGAGGTCACTGTCAACACCCATGATTTGCGTGAAGAGACAATGACCTTCACAAGAGAGGAGCTTGCTCTCATGGTGGAAGGGGCTGGGCTAGAGCTGAACACAGTCAAAGACAACCTAGGGGCAAAGCTCGCAAAGAAGGAGTAAGAAGCAGTGAGATTTTCACAGGCCCAAACTCCCCCCTGGCCAACAAAGAGGTTCAAGAGCAGCTCACCCGGCTTAGCCAAGATGTGCAAGGACTATCTGCACGTTTAAATCCTATGCGTCAAGGGAATCATATTTCACATTTTTTGATGCATCCTGAGCTTGTGGGGGCTGCTAGTGGTGCTACTAGTTCCTCCACCTCGCAATGTCCTGTGTGCTACAAACCATTCGACGGTTGGAGCGGCCACTTTGTTCTACCATGTGGCCACTACTATCACTTGATATGCTTGGTGAGACAGATGCAAAATGTGTCCACATGTGCATTGTGTGGCATAGCAATTAACCGTGGTATTTATGCTATGTTCAGTATGGCTAATGAATACAAACCTCTGGTGGGGTCACCCTCTGCTACTCCTAGTGTACTTTGCAATCTCTTTCAAGATGAAAGCTAAATGTACAAACACTTCTTGCGTAATGGCAATCTTTTTGTAATGACAAATTGTACTGACAAATTGTAATGACAACTTGTAATGACAAATTGAAATCTTTCATTTGAGTTGATAATTCATATAATGAACTTAATTTTAAGGAACTTCAAGTTCCTTCTTCCCCTATGTCAACATCGTGCTCTAAAATCCTTTCATTGTCTACTCTCCCATCTACTTGATTGAGCTCATCTGAGTCAATGCTCAGATTATCTTCTATCTCTCTAGTGCACAACGTAGGTCCAACGTCAAAGTGCTCGTCTTCTACATCATCACAATCGTACATCCATCTAGGCATATCCTCTTCATATTCTTTGCTTTCAATGTGTCGCAGGATTTTTTCATTGCAATACATGTAAACAAGTTTATCAGCTCGGTCTGTAATAAGAAGTCGATTGGGAATAGTGCTGTGAATATATTTGTACATGCTCCAGTTTCTTTTTGAGCGCCTGAGCTCAAAGAACACTCGCCTAGAACCTTCATTTGCAAGGTTGCGCAAACTTCCATGCAGGTTGCTCTTTAGCCATTTGTTGAACAAGGGAGTTGGAAAATAGGCCTTCTTTCAATCGAAAACAGGACATCTCTTTTATACATTTTACACGATCATCACATTGTCATAAAAAGTGTTAACCACTGTGTAGAAATCCTGAACCACCTCAACGTTAGACATCAAATCCATATTCCAGTATTCAGGATCAAGCATATAAGCAGCACTGTGTAATGGTGTATGCGCTCCAATCCATCTAGCATGGAAGTACTTCAATAGGACTTTTCTTTGTCGACTGGAGAATGGTACACGCCAATGCTTTTCAACCACCGAATGCTCTAGTTTCTCAGGACACTCTAAACTCCGCTGGATAGTCCCACCATTGCATCCATACTTTTCCAAGATTAGGCGCTCTTTGATCAAGATTTCATATCGCATACATAACATGCATCATTAAGTGGTACGCATCCATAACATGCATCATTAAGTGGTACGCATCCATTGCACTGTTCCACCAGGTTTTCTTCGTGGAGCGCCGTCTTTAAGACTTTGATTTTCTCTTTCACTCTTTCAGTCTGAGTGCTCTCCCAATCATGAAATGCCATACATGTAAATGTTTCACAAACTGCATCTTTGTTTCGAAGAAGAGGCTCGAAAGTATAGAAGTGAGTGCAAAACCTGGTCTCCGCAGGAAGCTTTAACATAACTGACATGCAAGGCCGAAAAATATCTAACACTCTCTGTCTCTTGAGCATAAATCTCACAAGCTTGCGAACAGTATCAACGATTGAGGCAAACCATTTGGTATCATCACTTTTATACCAATCTTTCAATACAAGATTCAAACTATGAGTATTGCAGCCAGACGGGAAAACATGTTGATACTGCCGCTTTAAGATTTTGGATGCATTCTTGCAATTTTTTGCATTGTCCATAACAATTTGGGGTACATTTTTGGCACCCACTTCTTCTATCACAGAGGCAATGATACCAGCAATATACGCCGTAGATTTTATTGCACCAGCCGAATCCACGGCACGCATAAAAGTCTCACCTCTAGGTGAAACAACCATTATATTAATTAATGGTTTTGTTTGTACATTGGACCATCCATTGCTGACTATACTACATCCAGAAAGCTCTATGTTGCTAAGAATTATTCTATGTACATGTTCTTTCACTTGAGCATAGCATTTCTCCAATAGATCATTTCATATAGCATGATACGAAGGCGGTGAAAACCCTGATCCAAATTCACCGATTTTCTTCCATGCTCTCTTCCAATGCTCACTCTCCACCATCACCATAGCACTCCCTGAAAAGTAGATCGCTTCAGCAAGGGCGAGCTGTGCATCATCGAGCAGACCGTTACGTAAGCTTTCCTGCAATGAAGTTTGCCGCATGGGTATGTTAAAGTGATGCTTGCAAGAAGATGCATTGGGTAGTTTACTTTCTGGTTGCACATTAAAGTTCGGAGTACAAGCCGGCGATGCTTCTGGAGTTTGATGATTAGAACAACAATGTTCTTCCTGCCTAGATACATTGGTAGTAGATAAGAACAGTTTACTTGCGTCTTTCTTCGTCTCTTAAACGTTTAGCCACTGCAGGTGCAGAGGGGTGGGTACATCCTCGGCCTTTTTTCTTCACTCCACCTAAAATGTATTCTCTTAATCGAGGCGCCCCACCAGATTTTACTGCATGGCATAGCTTACACTCCCAATCTATGAATCGATCATCGATGTTAATTGCATATTACCACTCTATCCCAGGTGCCTTTTTTTTTTCTCTTCTAAATTTGGGCTCTATTAGAAGTATCGCTAGGTCCAATGTTTTCTTCCATCTCAAATAACCTATTCAAGCAAGCACACAATAATGAATACACAAATGAAGTAACAACAAAGCCACTCACATATTACAAAACATATATCACCACAGAAACATAAAAGCCTTAAAAAACCAAGTGATTACTAAAAAGCTAAAATGTAGCCAAGCAAAAATCTGAAACTAGTTTGAATCTATTTTGACAAAAATAAAAGATCGTCATATATGTTGATCGTCATATATGTTGTTTATTGTTTTTATTTTAAAAGAGAAAGATATCCATGACGATTCATGCTAACTGCAAAGGATGACTGAAAGTTTTTTGCCTATAGGAATTTTATTTTTCAACTTACAGAACCGTAGATATTAATTTTTGCTAGACTTTTAACGTCACAACAAGACAAGACGAATGCATAAATGTGTATTCTTAGATTAAGATACATGTAATTGGCAGCATGAAAAAATGCACATTGCACCCCCAATGAAGGATGTCTTTCGTACCCAATTAAGGATACTTTAAACAAATCAAAAATCTATGATTGCCCAATACTCTAGTATAGGACAAAAGACCTTCTCTAAGACTCTAACAATGACAAAGCAAATCAAAGATCTATGTTTGCCCAACACTCTAGTATAGGACAATAGACCCTTGTCTAATAAAGACTATATCAAATATCAAGAACCAATACAAGCCCCTAAGGAGGACTCTTGGCTCCATCAAACCATTTATAGAGCAGAATAAGGTAGACTACCTGCGCTGCTCGAACGCAAAGTTGAAGTGACTCCAACTTTGTCCCTAAATCTCTGCGAGTATTAGCTACGAACTACACTCTGCCCACAATTCAAAGAATTGAGGACTAGTGGCTCAGTAGCCTTAGGAGTGCCAACCAGGAAAGATAATAGCCCCTAAGATAAGGACATTCTTCCCTAGAGGACGCTCCTAGCCAACCGGGAGCTCTATAAGCACTTCAAGGAAAGATGTGACGCCCCCAAAACAAGGAAAATCTTCCCAAAAAGCTAGCTGAAGGGTGTCGGGCGACGCCTTTGATTAATAAGAAATATGCCCGCCAGGATTCTTTGTTTCCCGGCGGGCCCACCGAGAAACAAAGAATCCCATCGGGTTTACAGGAATAGTAAGTTTTGGCCGGTAAGAGATCAAGTCTTGTGAATATATGTTGTGATCACATGTTTTAGAATGTTAATAACACGTTTTGTTAACGTGATCACGAATTTGTGAACACGTTTATGAAATCCCTGGTGGCAACAAGGAAAAGAAGCCCACCACACTCCAAAGATGAGAAATCTCTTGCCCCATAATAGCTTTGGGTCTCAATGGTTGGTTAATTCATCATATTGATGGAATGGATACATCCTTTAAATCTTGGTAAGAGTTGGAAAAACTCTTTGGAGTGTAAGCCAAGAGTTCCAAGGTTAGTCTACTAATCCAATTATTTGAGCTTAACATGATGAAAGAAGACTATCTTGCTACACATCTTAACCATATGAAGAGACTCACAACTCAACTTGCAAGTATTAAAATGAACATTGATGAAGATATTTGCATTGCTTTCTTGATTAAAAGTCTACCGTAGGGAAGGAAAAACATAGTCACTACACTCACCAATCTACCATCTCCAAAGTTGGTCGACATCATTGCAGTGTTGATGGAGGAAGATAAAGAAAAAATTTATAAGAAGCCATCTCTTCTCCCATAATGAGGCCTACTACACAAAGAATATATCCAAAGAGTCTACATCAAAGGGTAACTTCAAAAACAAATCAAATGGTAAATGCAACTTTTGTAGTAGCCTAGGGCACTTCAAGAATGATTTGCTACATCAAGAAGAAGATTTCCGCCAGCCTCGTGGACGAACACAATCAAGAAGAAGATGAAGATAATACTATTGAGGCCTCACATAAGGCCAACCTTTTTGTTGTTAATAATGAATGGGCCATCTAGGCCAACTCACTTGCATCCTAATACATTGTACTCCTTATATACCTTTTGAATTCCACTTACTTTTTTAACCTACAAATTTTAGTAAGTTCTAGGTTGGGGTCATGTATGTTGTCACAAGGGTGGACAAGTTATGAAGAATCCCATGGGCTACTTCTAAGTGATTGGGGTGATCAATTTGAAGGGGGGATTATTGGACAAATTGATGTACTTGGGATTTATGGATGTAGAGAATAAGCCTTAGGTAATTTCTAAAAGGGGAAAGTTGTAAATTAGGCCAATTAAGGTGAAAGAATCCTCGAGGTATACTAGGATCTAGGAGTATTAAAGGTAACCTCCTTTGTTGACTTTGGAAGCTAGAATCTAGGGCATGTGGAGGCTAGAATCATGGAGAGATTTATGGAGAGCATCATTGACTTTGATAAGCTAAGCATGATTAGAATTTGCTAATTAATGTTGTACTTAGCCTATTTAAGGAAGCACACATCTAATGGAAATCATCTCTCTCATTATACTCTTTATGTCTTGTTTATTTAAACCTTTTATCATTTATCTAATCGCTCATCATTAGCATGTCATTAGCACCTAAACCATGAGCTTCTTTGTGTACTTTGAACCTCCATGATTCCAATAGGAGTTAGCTATGAATTGTTTATATGGTGAGAAGAGAATTGGGTAAGAAAGTGTGTGCATACAATCTCTCTAATCAATTTGGCATTGCCAATCTCAACACTCCCCCTCAATGCAAATTGGAGTGTTCAACAAGTGTGTGTGTATGTTCCTAGCATCTTAGAAGACAAGAAGTCCTTTTTAAGCCCACTTGCTCACAAACGGAACCACTGAGTCCAATTTGAACATAAATGTTTAGGTGGGAACCAACCCATGTAGTGTGACGCTTATGTGTGCACAACTCAACACACACCATAACTACATCCTTTTCAAGCATCCATGGGCTCGAGCAGGGGACCCTCATAAAATGTGGGTGAGAGAAAATAAAACCATTTTATGCATGCAAAGCAAGGGAAAGGCACCCATATGTAAACAATCTTCTTTAAGAAATATAAATAACAAAACATGCCTTTTAAGCATGTGAACAGGTTCTTGGTGTGTGTAATCAAGTACAAAGTATATGCTTCTTAAAAAGCATGTGAACAAGGGCTTTATCAAAATAGACCCTTTGAAGTTTTGAAAGGTTGTAGACCTTTCCACAAAATAAAAGTTGAATCTACATGTCATTTTTTATATTTTCTCCATCCGCCCCGTGGGTTAGCCAACCGCCTAGCCAACCGCCCAACCACTTTAGTGATGAGATCCAATTAAGAATTTGGTTAGGTTTTGTCCCGGGTACCATGGAAAAGAGTTCCCAGGCCCTCTAGCCTTATATTCATGCAAACTTAAAACTAGTCACACCACTTACACACCCAATATGAAATTGCCTTTTTTTTCTCAGCATCATCTATCTTTAAAAACAATCATTTAATGAAACCCTTGTGTCACTGATTATAATCCTCAAAATCTCTAGTTGAATCCTTATTTCCAATCATTCCTTCATCAATGTACCTATGGCATCATTGGTAACCAGAACGCTCACCACACCTGACCACTCAAGGGCCTTTTCGATAGTTCCTAGCTCATAGTAACAGTTAAAATATTCACATATCAAAAATGGAATCTTCGTTGAAGATCAGCAAGATCAACCAACGGATACGTATAAAAGAGCCATGGACTCATCTATTGAGGACTAGCAAGGTCAATCAACTAGATCCATGCCCGAATTCAGAAAACAACTCTTACACGACGCATGTGTGGGTATCGTTGTTGTGGCGAGCTAGAGCCCGAGCACCATATGGTCCGCACCCTCTAGGATCCTTCGCAGGTGACCTAGCACTTCACTCATAGGCCGCGTCCTTGGTCCCTCATCCACCATACCAAAAGCTCACCATTTAAATCGAACCGAGGCAGGTCAATACCTCGGCCGACCTTGCTACGCGAGACATCCTCCGTTGACTCTCCGTCAGCTGTTGCAACTTTATCAGCTAGGTCTCTACGACCTCATTCACAAGATGGTCAAAATGCTTCCCTAGAATTCTTGACATAAAACAATCATTTAAAAACAGGTCATAAATACAATTTCTATAACGAACTCTCGTCTTTCCACATTAATCAACATTACTTAATCCACCATCATTTCAGATAAATTCCCATTCTCATCCAATCACATCATTTTCCATCTCAACACTTCTTTCCTCAATTAACCTCATCTGATCTCATCCACTTGCATTTAACCATACATCTCATCATCACATCACATCACATTCATTACATCTATCTAGTTTACATCACATCTTATCACATCCATTTCACATCACATCTCATTCATTCACATCCCGATTCACATCACATCACATCCATTCACATCCCATACCATTCATTCTCATCCTGATTCACATGACATCACATTCATTCACATCCCTTATCATTCATTCACATCCTCATTCACATGCTATCACATTCAATCACATCCCATATCATTCATATCTATCCAATTTACATCACATCTCATTGCCTCTATTCTCGTTCATATCCATCACATTCGCATCCACATATATTCTTCCACATACATCCTCATCCATACTTATCACATACACATCCACATCTATTCTTTCACATACATCCACATCCATCCTTTCACATACATACATCCACATCCATTCTTTCACATACATACATCCACTTCCATTCTTCACATACATCCACATCCATTCTTCACATACATCCACATCCATCCCATATCATTCATTTACATCTTGATTCACATGACATCTCATCACATCTATTCACATCACGTCCATTCATCCATTCGTTCACATTTATCTGATTCACATCACATCCATCCATCCATTCATTCACATTTATCTGATTCACATCACATCCATCCATCCATTCATTCACATTTATCTGATTCACATCACATCCATCCATTCATTCTCATTTATCTGATTCACATCACATCCATCCATTTATTCATTCACATTTATCTGATTCACATCACATCTGTCCATCCATTCATTCACATTTATTTGATTCACATCACATCTATCCATTCATTATCCATTTATTCATTCACATCACATCTATCCATCCATTCATTCTTTTATAAAAATCAACTTTAGGGGGAATCACTTTTATAAAAATCCTTTTAAACATCAATTTATGCATAAATTCAATTTTAAGGAAAATAACACTTTCAAAATAAAAAAAAATCCTTTATGCATCTTTCTATGCATAAAATCATTTTTAATCAAAATAACACTTTTTGAAATTAAAAAAAAATCCTTTATGCATCTTTATATGCATAAAATCAAAATTAATGAGAATAACTCTTTTGGAATAAAAATAAATTCCTTTATGCATCTTTTTATGCATAAAATCAAAATTAATGAGAATACCTCTTTTGAATTAAAAAAAAAACTCCTTTATGCATCTTTCTATGCATAAAATCAAAGCTAATGAGAATAACTCTTTTGAAATAAATATATATTCCTTTATGCATCTTTTTATGCATAAAATCAAAGTTATTGAGAATAACTCTTTTGAAATAAAAATAAATTCCTTTATGCATCTTTCTATGCATAAAATCAAAAATTAATGAGAATAACTCTTTTGAAATAAAAAAAAATTCCTTTGTGCATCTTTCTATGCATAAAATCAAAATTAATGAGAATAACTCTTTTGAATTTAAAAAAAAATCCTTTATGCATCTTTCTATGTATAAAATCAAAGTTAATGTGAGAATAACTCTTTTAAAATTTAAAAAAAATCCTTTATGCTTCTTTTTTGCATAAAATCAAAGTTAATGAGAATAACTCTTTTGAAGTAAAAATAAATTCCTTTATGCATCTTTCTATGCATAAAATCAAAACTAATGAGAATAACTGTTTTGAAATAAAAATAAATTCCTTTATGCATCTTTCTATGCATAAAATCAATTTTGATGAAAGTAACACTTTTATAATAAAAAAATTTCTTTTATGCATCACTTTATGCATAAAGATTAATATTTATGAAAGTAACACTTTTATAATAAAAATATTTCCAGTATGCATCTTGTTATGCATAGAAATTAATTGTAATGAAGATAACACTTTTAGAATACACAAATGGAGGGGATTAGTCTTTTTGAATAACATAAAGATAAAACTTATTTCCATAAAAATTAAGAAAATTTTACCATAATCTCCTTTGTACGACTGACCATTTTTCAATTTTTACATTCTAAATCTACTTAGAATTTATCCCATGATGAATTTAGCACTCAAATCTAATCCATTCACATGTTTTTAAGAGAAAACAATATGAAAAGTTTAACTCTATTTCATTGATTACACATCTTCGATAAAGAAGGGCTGAATTCAATGAAGAGAAGGGGGAAGCCTTTCCATCAAGGCATAACATCCAATTTCGAATTAAAATGTAAGATTCCTCCCCAGCCTCTCAAGATGTCCAGCATCTTCATCCCTCTTTAGAAATATAAAATATCTTGTTTCTACCAGTTTTAGCCTAGAGAGAGAAAATATTCTAGAAAGAGAATATTCAGATTTTAAATATTTTTGGATAGAAAAATATCTCATCTTATTAAAATAAGTTCCCCTGAAACAGAAATTCAAAAAGATTTTCAGAAGGTGCATTAGAAATTAAGTATAATCTGTTCAAGAATCTATTCAAGAGGCATTATCCTGGGGGTGAAGATTTTTTCAAATTTTTAAATTAAGATTCCTATGGACCAATAAGATTCATCCAAATGTAGGAAGGAGATAAATGAAGAAATAAAAGAAAAATCTCCCAAAAATGAGTAAATACTCACATAAGATGAAGAGTTGACTAAGGACAAGGTTAATAGTTAAAAAAGAGAGATATTTAGGTGAAATGATGCATTTTTAACACCTCTGCATGGGGGAATTCCCCTCATGAAGAAGGTGCCTATTTCACATGCTTGAATGAGTTTTAAACTCCCAAATAATGGGGTATATTTATCTCTCTCCTCTCCTGTTTCAACTAGATTCAAAAAGTGAGCAAAACTGACCTAAAAATGGTCAAAAATTGACCAAACTGATCTGGAAAATTCTAGAATCAGTTGGCTTGGTTAGAAGCTCACTTTTTTCTATAAATAGAAGCCCTCCCCTTTGTCGAAACTCAATAGTGTTTTGCACTGTTACCTTGTCTCTCCCAAGTGCCAAAAACAGTGAATTGTATTCATAATTCATTAGTTCTTGACCTTCCTTCTTCTAGAAGATTGGTGGCCACTCTTGTCTCAAACAAGAGTTGAACCCTCAAACCATCAAACCAAAGGAAAGCTCTGAAATTAATTAGTAAGTTGGTGATTCTTCTCTTTTCCATTTATTTTACGGTTTTTATGGTTTTTATGGTTTTTTATGCTTTTTGTCTTCTCTACATTGCAAATGATGTTATGCCTCATTGCAAAAGGCATTCCCCTCTCTTCTCTAGTAAATCCAACCATTCTCTATCCTAAGTGAATGATTAATGATTAAATTCAAGTTTTTTATAATGTTTGTCTTAAATAAGTAGAAAAATATTTACTTTAGAATAATCTCAATAATCTTGGTGCACTTTTAATTAATTTTAGAGACTTAAAAATTAAAAAATGGTCAACCATACAAAGGAGGTTATGGCAAAAATTTTAGAAATTAGTGAAATAAATTTCATCTTTTATTATTCTAAAAGAGTGATCCTTATGGTTTCTATATTCTAAAGTATCACTTTCATGCATAGAAGATGCATTTTGATTATTTGTATAAAAGAAAATTAGTATTATTATAAAAGTATTACTTTCATTATATTTAATTTTTATGCATAAAAGTATGCATAACAGATTAATTTTTTATTATAAAAGTGTATCATATTTGATTTTCATGCATATAGAAGTATGCACAAAAGATTATTTTTTATTATAAAAGTGTTAATTTTATTATATTTGATTTTCATGCATAGAAGTATGCATAAAAGATTAATTTTTATTATAAAAGTGTTACTTTTATCATATTTGATTTTTATGCATAAAAGTATGCATAAAAGATTATTTTTTTATTATAAAAGTGTTACTTCTATCATAATTGATTTTCATGCATAGAAGTATGCATAAAAGATTATTTTTTTAATTATAAAAGTGTTAGTCTTATCATATTTGATTTTCATGAATAGAAGTATGCATAAAAGATTATTTTTTTATTATAAAAGTGTTGCTTTTATCATATTTGATTTTTATGCATAAAAGATATTTTTTTATATTAAAAGTGTGATTTTCATCATAAATGATTTTTATGCATAAATGGATGCATAAAAGATATTGTTTATATTAAAAGTGTGATTTTCATCAATGAGTCCAGTAGACACAAAGTTAAAAGCTAAAGAACCTGAATGGTTAAGTGATTATGATGATTTATTCCCAGCATAATTGATAGAGATGCCTCCAATCCGAGAAGTAGATCATGTGATAGAATTGACCCCCGGAGCCCAGTAGCCCAACGCACGTACAAAATGCCAGTTCCTGAAGCCATCAAACTCAAGGTACAGCTTAGACAGCTCTTTGAAAAAGGGTTTGTAAGACCCAGTGTCTCACCTTGGGGTGTGCCAGTTCTCTTTCAGAAAAAGAAAGATGGAACACTAAGACTCTGTGTGGACTACAGAGGTCTCAATCAGCTGACAATTAAGAATAAGTATCCTATCCCTAGAATTGATGAGCTTCGGAGCCCAAATCTTCAAAAAGATATATCTCAAATCAGGGTATTATCAGATGAGGATTAATGAGCAAGATATCTCAAAGATAGCCATCAATACTCCGTATGGGCACTATGAATTCACTGTCATGCCGTTTGGATCGACGAAGGCCCCAGCTACATTCAATCACCTGGTGTGGAGCATTCTCAGCTACTTGGATGATTTTGTTCTTGTTTTCTTTGATGATATTGTGATTTACTCGAAGAATGCAGCTGACCATGAAGCTCATGTCAGAAAAGCTCTTAAGATTCTAAGGAAGCACCAACTCTTTGCAAAAAAGAACAAATGCACTTTCTCTACCGACCATGTTGAATACTTGGGCTTTCTGGTATCCAAAGATAGAATTTCTCTAGATTCTACAAAAGTCCAAGCAATCATAGATTGGCCTGAACCAAAAATAGTGAAAGAAGTCTTGGGATTCTTGGGATTGACTGGTGGGTATAGAATTTTTATACCAAAGTATGCTCTTATAGCTTCCCCCCTGACTAATTATCTTTAGAAGAATACCCCGTTTCATTGGCCTGCCAAGTGCTAGAGTGCTTTTGATAAGTTGAAGATCGCCTTGGTAAAAACCAATCCCGTTTTGAACTTGCCAGATTTCTCTCTACCCTTTGAGGTAGTTAACTGATGCCAAATTTCTCTCTACCCTTTGAGGTAGTTAACTGATGCCAAATTTCTCTCTACCCTTTGAGGTAGTTAATTGATGCCAGTGGTTTTGCCCTGGGAGGTGCACTCATGCAGGAAGGTCATGCAGGAAGGTCATGCAGTGGCCTATGAATCTTGAAAACTCACAATGCATAAGAGGAATTATGCTATCCACAACCTGGAGCTACTTTCAGTAGTATATGCCACCTTGAAGTTGTGGAGACACTACCTACTGGGTCAAAGATTCACTTTGATGACAGATCATCAGAGCTTAAAGTGGATCTTCACTCAGAAGGATCTCAACATGCACCAAGGTGGATGTAGACCCTGCAGGAATTTGATTTTGAAATCAAGTACCGCCCAGGCAAAGAAAATGTGGTAGCAGATGCCCTTAGCAGAAAAGCCTCCTTGCTTGCAATTACTGTAATGTCAAATCCTTTGATTATTGAATCCAGAGAGAAGATCATGCAAGATAGATTCTTTGGCCCTAATGCTACCCTACTTATGCAAGAAGGCAAAACTCCTCAGGAGTTGTTCAAGGGTACATCCTGGATGATGGAATTATGTATTTTAATCGCACGGTATGCATTCCCAATGATGAAGGGACTAAGGGTCAAATTCTGAATGAAGCCCATGATAGCCTTATCGCAGGACATCGAGGTTTCATCAAGACCTACATGCTTGTAAAGAAAAGCTTTTTTTGGCCTGGTCTAAAAAAGGATGTACTTAATCATGTACGTCAATGTCTGACCTGTCAGAAAGTCAAAGCCGAGAGAGTAAAAATACCTGGGAAGTTACATCCATTAGACATCCCCCCCGATGAAGTGGGAATGTATCAGTATGGATTTTATTACTGGATTACCTTCAGTGCAATCAGGTTACAGCTCCATCTTTGTGGAGTTGATAGACTAACCAAATTTGCCCATCTGACTCCGGTAAAAGAAACCTACATTGTAGTGGATGTGACCAGAGTGTTCCTCAAGGCAATCTTCAGATTGCATGGCCTACCTAGAAGAATAGTAAGTGATTGAGATCCCAGATTCACATCAAGATTCTAGACTACATTTTTCGAAGCAATAAAAACTTTCTTGGATCTCAGCACAGCTTACCATCCGGAGACGGACGGTCAAACAGAAAGGGTAAACCAAGCAATCGAATATATTTTTCGGTCATGCTGTGTGGCAGGGAACCCAAGAAGTGGCTAAGTTATCTGCACCTAGTCGAGTTTGCTACAATGCTTCTTATCATCAAAGTATTGGGATGAGCCCTTTCAAAGCTATGTATGGACAAGATTGCTTAACTCCATTAACTTGGTGCGACCCATTGATTAGGGTCAAGATGTCCAGACTGATGCTTGACGACATGGAGCAGCACAGCAGATGCAGTCAATTCGCAAAGATATAAAAGCTACCCAGGATAGACAGAAGCAGTATGTAGATAAGAAGAGGTCAGACAGAGAATTCGAAGAAGCAGATATGGTCTTCATTCGAGTACGCCCCAAAAGAAGTTCTCTATCTCTTAGGAAGTACATGAAGTTATTTCCCAAGTATTGTGGGCCATATCTGATTACAAATAAGGTAGGTGACTTAGCCTACGAGCTTCTTCTGCCTCCTCATCTCAAAGTACATAATGTATTTCATGTCAGCCTTCTTAAAAAGTATGTACCAAGCCTGAATCATGTGCTTGATGAAATCTTAACTTCTTCAACCCAAGGATAGATGGAACTCCAACTTGAAGAAATCCTTGATGTTCGAGAAAAGGTTCTCAGGAACAGAATTCTAAGAGAATTATTGGTCAAATGGAAGTTCTTTCCTTTTAAAGATGCCACCTGGGAGAAAGAAGCCGAACTGTTGGCGGGATTACCCCCAGTTTGCGAGATGAGGACATCGCACATTTTTCAAGTGGGAGAGAATGTAAGATTCCTCCCAGCCCCTCAAGATTTCCAGTATCTTCCCATGTAATCAATCTCCTCTTCAAAATAATAAAAGATCTTGTTTCTACCTATTTTGGCTTAGAGAGAGAAAATATTCTAGAGAGAGATTATTCAATTTTTAGATATTTTTGGATGGAAAAATATCTCTTCTTACTAAAATAAATTCCCCCGAAACAGAAGTTCAAAAAGAATTTCAGAAGGTGCATTAGAAATAAATTATAATCTGTTCAAAAGGCCTTATCCTATAAGGGTCCATATTTTTTGAAAATTTTAGATTAAGGTTCTAAGGGGGCCAATGAGATTCATCCAAATGTAGGGAGGAGATAAATTTAAGAAATAAAGAAAATCTCCCCCAAAAATGAGTAAATACTCACCTAAGATGAAGAGTGGACTAAGGACCAAAGGAAATACTAAAAAAATGAATTTTTGACACCTCAGAGTGGGGATTCCCCCTCATGAAGGAGGCGCCTATTTCACATGTGTGGTGGAGTTTTAAATTCTCAAATAATGAGATATTTCATCTCTCCTCTCTCCTAATTCAAGTCTAGTTTCAAAAAGTAAGCTAAACTGACCCAAAAATGGTCAAAAATTGACCAAACTAATCTGGAAAATTATAGAATTATTTTGCCTAGTTAGAGGCTCACTTTTTCCTATAAATAGAAGCCTCCCCCTTTTTAGAAGCTTAATAGTGTTTTATGCACTGTTACTCTACTCCTCCGGAGAGCCAAAAACATTGAATTCTTTGATAATTCACTTATTTTTTGACTATTTCCTCTACAAAGAATTGGTGGTGGCCACTCTTGATCCAAGCAAAAGTAGAACCCTCAATCCATCAAGCCAAAGGATAGCTCACAAAACTTCATGTAAGTTAGAAATTCTACTTTTTTCTAATTCTATTCTATGGTTTTATGATTTTTTGCTTCTTTTAAATTAAAATTGGATGTTATGCCTTAATGAAAAGGCTTCCCCCTTCTCTGCACTGAATTTAGCCCTTCTTTATCCAAGATGTGTAATCAATTAAATAGAGTTAAACTTTTTGTATTGTTCTCTCTTTAAAAAATGAGAATTGATTAGATTAGAGTGCCAATTTCATCTTGAGTTAAATTCTAAGTAGAATTAGAATGTAAAAACTGAAAAATAGTCAGCCATACAAAGGAGGTTATGGCAAAATTTTCTTAAATTTTGTTGAAATAAGTTTTATCTTTATGTTATTCAAAAAGAGTGTATTCTAAAACAAAAGTTAAGAAAGGCATTCAATTATGGGTGGGTGAGTACTTGTCTGGTTCTACCAATTCCAGTGGTTGGGCGGTGGCTAACCCATGGGGGCCGCATGGGGTAGAGTTTTAATAATAAAATTGCTTAATAGGAATAAGCTTAGAACTCTAATAGTTAAATAATAACCTGAAGACTTTCGAAATGAATAGGAACTCTAATAGGAATAAGCTTAGAACTCTAATAGGAATAAGCTTAGAACTCTAATAGTTAAATAAAAACCTGAAGACTTTCGAAATGAATAGATCAACGGTTGTGCCTGATTCAATTAAGAGAAAAGCGTTGATTCCTTCAAGTTAATTATGTAATAGTTTTCCTTCTATCTGGTTTAATCAGATGAAGGTCAGTTCAGTATCTTGACCTCGTTAGAAAAACTCGTTAAGAAATTCAAAATGGTGGAATCGTCCCCGTTTTTCGAGCATGGGAAATTTTTTCGGTTTTGGTTTTCGACGGAATGACCACCAGCTTAGTCTTGTGCTCGAACATTCAAGGGGGAGGTCCCGAGTGGGAAACCGTGCCCCCCGCGCAAGAGGGAGCTGCTTCCGCTGCCTGCAAATCGGGAGTCCGCGTGTGAAGGGGGCAGAGGGATATCAGAGTTGGTATTAGAGCGCTGTTGTAAATTTACAAAACAGCAGTAGAAATTGCCTAAAATTCTAAAGTAAATCCGCAAAAAAAATGTTTTCACTTGCTAAGATTATGTTTGAAATAAATTCATAAATTGAAAACTCATAAATTGAATTGAATTTTTAGATGGATACCCCAAATCTACCTGGCATTCCTCGACTCTCCCAGAGTCAGGATATGTTAGCCTTTGCATTCGAGCATCTCATCAACTCCGCTACGACCCATGTAAGTAGAGTGAGGCTTGCCCGTCACTTTGAGGATCTATACTTTTCTGATCCTATAGAGCAGCGTTAGTATATGTGGTTCTCTGGAGGAAGATGTTTTAATATCAATACCAATCAGCTCAGTGACTCAAGAAAAATATTTCCTTAGCTATGATCTTGATAAGGCTAGGGGTTGTCCAGTATGTCCAACTCTTTAATCATTCACCCACGAGGAATTTTAGAATTCCTTGCCAAGTTTTTAGGCTTCTTAGCCGCTTTATCCCTAGAAGTAAAATTACAGCACCTCTTTCAGTGATGAATCGTGTTTATCATGGCATGTCTCCTTTGTAGTTTTGCTAATTCTTTATGCGTACGCGATTGAGGCAATGACTTTGGAGCTGTGATGCTCTATGTATATATCTTAAACTTTTGATAATAAACGATGTTTTGCTAAAAAAATTCCAAATTGTTTTAATGATTGTGAATATGGTTAGTAAAATTATCAGAGTAAATCTTGTTTCAAGAAGTATGATGAAATAAATATCTGTTTAAAGAATAAATTACAAAAATTAAATAATCATAAAAATGTTGTCAAAGTTAAGTTGACGAAAATCTTGTTTTGTCATAATCATGAGGCGCGCAGCCCGTGCAAGGCAACCGGATCCTCTAACCGATGAGGAAGAGTTAGATCCAAATGTTCGTAAAGCCCTACACAGATCCCAACCTAGTCCCTTCAAGGGTGAAGGGGAGCAGTTAGGTGAGGTAGTGGAAAAGTGGATTGAGGTAATAGAAGAATACTTTGATGTAACTAGCTATAAAACGAGAGAAGCAAGGTGACTCTTGCCAGATTAAAGATTGTGGAAATAGCCAGGGTCGCATGGAGGAACCATTGCGAGACAAACCATCTCGAGATAGAAATACCCAGACCTCGTCGGATCTTAAAGCCCACCTCAGGAAAAGGTTATGTCCTCCGGGCTTCCTGGAAACCAAAATGAATGAATTCTTAGAACTGAAGCAGGATAGTCGGACAATTGAAGAGTACCATCAGGCCTTTTCCCTTCTCCTCAAATATTCCCCACAATTGGATGAAGAGCAGCTGATGGCCAGATTCATTCGAGGAATGAACGAGCCATTGGACACCTTAGTGAAGAATGCCAAACCTGTCTCAATGGCCAAAGCTGTAAGAATGGAAAAGGAATTTGCCAAAGCCTTTGTTGTTAAGGTCCCACCAAAGCCTTCACCCTCTAACTTTAAAAACATTCCAAACCCCGAGAAGTACTTCAAACTTTCCTCCCCCAAAGAGGCAGCAAGGCCCAAATCAAAATCACAATACTGGGAGATTCAGAAGTGAAGGAAGACCCTTCCCACTGAACACTTTCTCAAGAGCCCCGCCTCTTTCAAGGATTCAGAGGGATGAGCTGAGAAGTGAGAGGTGGTGTTTTGGATATCACGGTTTTGGTCACCAGCTGAAAGAATGCCCGACTCCTGCCATGTCAAGGGGACAGGGAAGTCAAGGACGGAGAGTGCAGAGGCCAACCCCTTCCTATCAGTCAAATCAAGGTCCAAATCAGGGTCCATCTCGTCAAAATCTGGGCAATCCTAGGAGAACTCCAGCTCATCAGCCATCTGCCTCTGTTCAAAGTAGTCTCAAAACTCCTTCCTAGAACTGGGGTAGCCAAAGAGAAAGAGTTTCGCCCCAATCTACAGCCAGAGCAGTCACAATAGCAGAAGTAGTGGAAGAGGAAAGAGGACAGATTTATGCACAGCGATTGAAAACCAAGGGCCAAATCCTCAATTCTCAGTCATCCATACTCCAGCTGAGTATCAGGGTACACCTTTTAAGATTTTGATTGATTCACGCAGTACTCATTCATTTATTTCCCCTGGATGCTTGCGTAAGCTAGTCTTAGATCAGAAATCAGGGAAACCTATGCAAGTTGAATTGGCCACCAGTGGGAGATTCTTTTCACTCACCTTGAGACAGATTGTATTCAGTTCAATCTAGATGGGAATTTAACTAACTGTCAGTTCAGAGTCCTACCTTTGGGAGTTTTCGACGGGATCCTTGGAATGGATTGGCTCCACAAAAATCAAGCTGACATTCACTGTCATAATGGAACCATTTCCTTCCGTGACCTTCACGGAAGCAAAGTTCAAGGAACCCGAATTTCAGGATCCCCAAGTCTGCAATTAGTAAAAGCTTCTAAGCTACTAAAAGGACTTAGAAAGAAGCAGCTCATTTATGTTGTCAAAATGAATCCAGTAGACACAAAGTTAAAAGCTAAAGTACTTGATTGGTTAACTGATTATGATGATTTATTCCCAGCAGAATTAATAGAGATGCCTCCAATCTAGGAAGTAGATCATGTGATAGAAATGACCCCCCAAGCTCAGCCACAGTAGTAGCCCAACGCACGTACAAAATGCCAGTTTTCCTGAAGCCATCAAATTCAAGGAATAGCTTAGACGGCTCTTAGAACAAGGGTTTGTAAGACCTAGTATTTCACCTTGGGGTGGGCCAGTTCTCTTTCAGAAAAAGAAAGATGGAACGCTAAGACTCTGTGTGGACTACAGAGGTCTCAATGTTAAGAATAAGTATCCTATCCCTAGAATTGATGAGCTTCAGGACAGGCTAAGTGGAGCCCAAATCTTCACAAAAAATATAGATCTCAAATCAGGGTATTATCAGATCAGGATTAATGAGCAAGATATCCCAAAGGCAGCCATCAATACTCGGTATGGGCACTATGAAATCACTGTCATGCTGTTTGAATTGAAGAATGCCCCTTCTACATTCAATCGCCTAATGCAAAACATTCTCAGAGAATACTTGGATGATTTTGTTCTTGATTTCTTTGATGATATTGTGATTTACTCAAAGAATGCAGTTGACCATGAAGCTCATGTTAGAAAAGTTCTTGAGATTCTAAGGAAGCACCAACTCTTTGCAAAAAATAACAAATGCACTTTCTCTGCCGACCTCGGGGGGGTCACTATATGTAGAATACCACTATCGCGTGCGTTCAAGGCCTATATTTTAAATCCTTTATCTGTGAATTTTTTTATCCATATAATATCCCCTTTTCTTCATGAATCTGTAAATTTTTTGGAAAATTTTTTAAATCATATCCTTATGTAAATATATTTCTGTAAGTTTCATAAATTAAAAATATGCTTCTGTTGAACGCACGTGATATTTACATTTTTTTGTGAGTGACCCCCTCGAGCTGCCGACCATGTTGAATACTTGGGCTTTTTGGTATCCAAAGATGGAATTACTCCAGATTTTGCAAAAGTCAAAGCAGTCATAGATTGGCATGAACCAAAAACAGTGAAAGAAGTCAGGGGATTCTTGGGATTGACTGGTTGGTATAGAATTTTTATACCAAAGTATGCTCCTATAGCTTCCCCCCTGAGACTAATCTTCTCAAGAAGAATACCCCGTTTCAATGGTCTACTAGGTACCAGAGTGCTTTTGATAAGCTGAAGACCACCTTGGTAACCAATCCCGTTTTGAAGTTGCAAGATTTCTCTCTACCCTTTGAGGTAGTAACTGATGCCAATGGGAGGTGCACTCATGCACGAAGGTCATGTAGTGTCCTATGAATCCTGAAAACTCAGAACGCACGAGAGGAATTATGCTGTCCACGACTTGGAGCTACTTTCAGTAGTATATGCCTTGAAGTTGTGGAGACATTACCTACTGGGTCAAAGATTTACTTTAATGTGACAGATCGTCAAAGCGTAAAGTGGATCTTCACTCAAAAGGATCTCAAAATGTGCCAAAGAAGGTGGATGCAGACCCTGTTGGAATTTGTATTTGAAATCAAGTACTGCGCTCAAGCAAAGAAAATGTGGTAGCAAATGCCCTTAGTAGAAAAGCCTCCTTACTTGCAATTATTGTAGTGTCAAATCCTTTGATTATTGAAGCAAGAGAGAAGATCATGCAGGATAGATTCTTTGGCCCTATTGCTGCCCTACTTATGCAGGAAGGCAACACTCCTCAGGAGTTGAACCGAGTTCAAGGGTACAGCCTGGATGATGGATTTATGTATTTTAATCAGAGGCTATGCATTCCCAATGATGAAGGGACTAAAAGTCGAATTCAGAATGAAGCCCATGACAGCCTTATTGTAGGACATCCACGTTTCATCAAGACCTACATGTCTGTAAAGAAAAGCTTTTTTTGGCCTGGTCTAAAAAAGGATGTACTTAATCATGTACGTCAATGTCTGACTTGTCAGAAAGTCAAAACCGAGAGAGTAAAAATGCCTGGGAAGTTACATCCATTAAACATCCCCTAGATGAAGTGGGAATGTATCGGTATGGATTTTATTATTGGATTATCTTTAGTGCAGTCAGGTTACAACTCCATCTTCGTGGTAGTTGATAGACTAACAAAAGTTGCCCATCTGACTCCAGTAAAAGAAACCTACACTGCAGCAGTGAATGTGGCCAGAGTGTTCCTCAAGGAAATCTTAGGATTGCATGGCCTACCCAAAAGAATAGTAAGTGATCGAGATCCCAAATTCACGTCAAGATTCTGGACTGTATTTTTGGAAGCAATAGGAACTTTCTTGGATCTCAGCATAGCTTACCACCACGAGACCGACGGTTAAACAAGAAGGGTAAACCAAGTAATCGAAGATATACTTCAGTCATGCTGTGGTAGGGAACCCAAGAAGTGGCTAAGTTATCTGCACCTAGTCGAGTTTGTCTACAATGATTCTTATCACCGAAGTGTTGGGATGAGCCCTTTCAAAGCTTTGTATGGACAAGATTGCTTAACTCCATTAACTTGGTCTGACCCATTTATTAGGGTCGAGATGTCCAGATAGATGCTTGATGACATGGAGCAGCAGATGCAGTCAATTCACCAACATATAAAAGCTACCCAGGATAGAAAGAAGCAGTATGTAGATAAGAAGAGGTTAGACAGATAAATTTGAAGAAGCAGATATGGTCTTCATTCGAGTACGCCCCAAAAGAAGTTCTCTATCTCTTGGGAAGTACAAGAAGTTATCCCCCATGTATTGTGGGCCATATTTGATTACAAAGAAAGTAGGTGACTTAGCCTACGAGCTTCTTCTGCCTCCTCATCTCAAAGTACATAATGTATTTCATGTCAGCCTTCTTAAAAAGTATGTACCAAGCCCGAATAAAGTGCTGCTTGATGATGAAATCTTAACTTCTTCAACCCAAGGACAGGAGGAACTCCAACCTGAAGAAATCCTTGATGTTCGAGAAAAGGTTGTCAAGAACAGAATTCTGAGAGAATTATTAGTCAAATGGAAGTTATATCCTTTTGAAGATGCCACCTGGGAGAAAGAAGCCAAATTGTTGCAGGATTACCCCCAGTTTGCGAGATGAGGACATCTCACGTTTTTCAAGTCAGAGATAATGTAAGATTCCTCCCCTCAAGATGTCCAGTATCTTCCCCTGTAATCAATCTCCTCTTCAGAATAATAAAAGATCTTGTTTCTACCTATTTTGGCATAGAGAGAGAAAATATTCTAGAGAGAGATTATTTAATTTTTAGATATTTTAGGATGGAAAAATATCTCTTCTTATTAAAATAAATTTTCCCAAAACAGAAGTTCAAAAAGAATTTCAGAAGGTGCATTAGAAATAAATTACAATCTGTTCAAAAGGTCTTATCCTAAGGGTCCAGATTTTTTAAAAATTTTAGATTAAGGTTCTGAGGAGCCAATCAGATTCATCCAAATGTAGGGAGGAGATAAATTGAAGAAAAAAAGAAAATCCCCTCCAAAAATGAGTAAATACTCACATAAGATGAAGAGTGGACTAAGGACCAAAGGAAATACTAAAAAAATGAGATTTTAACACCTCAGAGTGGGGATTCCCCCTCATGAAGGAGGCGCCTATTTCACATGTGTGGTGGAGTTTTAAATTCTCAAATAATGAGATATTTCATCTCTCCTCTCTCCTAATTCAAGTCTAGTTCCAAAAAGTAAGCTAAACTGACCCCCCAAAAATGGTCAAAATTTGACGAAACTGATTTGGAAAATTCTAGAATCAGTTTGCTTGGTTAGAGACTCACTTTTTCCTATAAATAGAAGCCTCCCCCTTTTTAGAAGTTTAATAGTGTTTTATGCACTGTTACTCTACTCCTCCTGAGAGCCAAAAACATTGAATTCTTTGATAATTCACTTGTTTTTTGACTATTTCCTCTACAAAGAATTGGTGGCCACTCTTAATCCAAGCACGAGTAGAACCCTCAATCCATCAAGCCAAAAGGATAGCTCACAAAACTCCATGTAAGTTAGAAATTCTACTTTTTTCTAATTCTATTCTATGGCTTTATAATTTCTTACTTCTTTTAATCTTAAATTGGATGTTATGCCTTGATGGAAAGGCTTCCCCCTTCTCTTCATTGAATTCAGCCCTTCTTTATCCAAGATGTGTAATCAATTAAATAGAGTTAAACTTTTCGTATTGTTCTCTCTTTAAAAAATGAGAATTGATTAGATTAGAGTGCCAATTTCATCTTGAGTTAAATTCTAAGTAGAATTAGAATGCAAAAATTGAAAAATGGTCAGCCATACAAAGGAGGTTATAGAAAAATATTCTTAAATTTTGTAGAAATAAGTTTTATCTTTATGTTATTCAAAAAGAGTAATCCCCTTTTTGTGTATTCTAAAAGTGTTATTTTCATTCTATGCATAGAGAGATGCATATTGGAGATATTTTTATTGTAAAAGCATTATTTTCATTAGAATTAATTTCTATGCATATAGAAAGATGCATATTGGAAATATTTTTATTGTAAAAGAGTTATTTTCATTAGAATTAATTTCTATGTATAGAAAGATGCATATTGGAAATATTTTTATTGTAAAAGCGTTATTTTTATTAGAATTAATTTCTATGCATAGAAAGATGCATATTGGAAATATTTTTATTGTAAAAGCGTTATTTTCATTAGAATTAACTTCTATGCATAAAAAGATGCATATTGGAAATATTTTTATTGTAGAAGCATTATTCTCATTAGAATTAATTTCTATGCATAGAAAGATAATTATAAAAGTGTTACTTTCATCAATATTGTTTTTTATGCATAAAATGATGCATAAAAGACTTTTTTTATTACAAAAGTTTTATATTAAAAGAGTGATTTTCATCATAAATGATTTGTATGCATAAACATATGCATAAAAGATATTTTTTATATTAAAAGTGTGATTTTCATCATAAATAATTTTATGCATAAATTAGATGCATAAAAGAAATTCTTTTATATTAAAAGAGTGATTTTCATCATAAATGATTTGTATGCATAAACATATGCATAAAAGATATTTTTTTATATTAAAAGTGTGATTTTCATAAATAATTTTATGTATAAATTAGATGCATAAAAGAAATTCTTTTATATTAAAAGAGTGATTCTCATCATAAATGATTTGTATGCATAAACATATGCATACAAGATATTTTTTTATATTAAAAGTGTGATTTTATGCATAAATTAGATGCATAAGAGAAATTCTTTTATTCTAAAAGTGTAATTCCTACTAAATTGGATTTATGCATGGAAAGATGCATAAAGAATTTATTTTAACCCAAAAGTGTTATTCTCATCAATTTTGATTTTATGCATAGAAAGATGCATAAAGAAATCTATTTTTAGTTTAAAAGAGTTATTTTCATCAATTTTGATTTTATGCATGAGAAGATGCATAAAAGATTGAATTTTAATTCAAAATTGTCATTCTTATTTTAAAATGAATTTATGCATAGGAAGATGCATAAAAGATTGATTTTTATTTCGAAAGTGTTATTCTCCTTAAAATGGAATTTATGCATAAATAGATGCGTAAAGAAATCTTATATCAAAAATAAGAATTCTCCTGTATTCTATAAATAGATATGAGGATGTGAAATGAATCAGATCGTTGAAAATGAACTAAGAATGGCTGTAGATATACGTATGTGAAAGAATAGATGTAGATGTATGTATGTGAAGGATGCATGGGAAAGGAAAGATGTATATGTATGTGATAAGTATGGATGTGGATGTGGATGTATGGATGTGGATGTATGAATGTGAAGGATGTATGGGAAAGGAAAGATGTATATGTATGTGATAAGTATGGATGTGGATGTATGAATGTGACTGTGGATGTGGATGTATGAATGGGAATGTGGATGTGGATGTGGATGTATGAATGTGGATGTGGATGTGAAAATAGATGTATGAATGTAGATGTGGATGTGGATGTATGGATGTATGAATGTAGATGTGGATGTGGATGTGAATGTGGATGTGGATGTGGATGTGGATGTGGATGTATGAATGTGGATGTGGATGTGAACTATTGAAAAGGCCCCTGAGTGGACAGGTGGTGAGCCTTTTGGTTGCCAATGATGCCATAGATACTCCAATGAAATAAGGATTCAACCAAAGATTTTTGAGGATTGTGATCAGTGACACAATGGTTTCATTAAAGGATTGTTTTAAAGATAGCTGATGGCAAGAAAAAGGCAATTTCATATTGGGTGTGTAAGTGGTGTGACTAGTTTTATGTTTGCATGAACATCCGGCTAGGGGGCCTAGGAACTCTTTTCCCTGGTACCCGGGACAAAACCTAACCAAATTCTAAATTGGATCCCATCACTACAGTGGTTGGGCGGTTGGCTAACCCATGGGACTGGATGGGGCTGGACTGATGGATCCGCCGATCGAGATTCAATTTTTGTTTAGTTCGATAGATGAAGTAAATCCCGAACAAAAATTGTTCTATGGAAAAGGATCAACGGTTGTGCCTCTCAATGAGGAAAAAAGCATTAGTCTCTATGATCCAAATACAATCTTTTTCCTTGATCTGACTATGGTGACTTACGGGTTCCGTCAGATGAGCTCACTTAGTTAAGGCTTTTGACTACGTTAGGGAAAAGTTATCCTGGTGGAATTGCCCGTGCTTTTCGGGCAAAAGAAGTTTTTCCAGGTTCGGTTTTGAAAAAACCGATGGATTAGTCTCTTGTCCGGATATTCGTGGACGAGGCCCCGAGTGTGGGACCTTGCCCCGCACAAGAAGTGCTACTTCCGCCTCTGCTAGCACCCCTGATATTGTTGCACGGTGGGGACAAGGATCTTACAATTGGTATCAGAGCTAATTGGCTAATGAGGATCAACCAAAAATCCAAATATGTCAAAAATTTATCAAGAAGCACAAAAAGGTTGTAATTGTGTGATAAAATTCATACAATTTGATATTCAAACTGAAATTTGTAAATTAGTAATTGGGTCTTCAAATGGAAGTACCGCAATTGTATGGAATCCCTGACTTACTTGAGGCCTAGACATGATGGTATTTACCTTATAGTTCCAAGAACCATGACTACCCGTATATACCGAGGGTATAAATGCAGCTCTTTACAGGGTAGTATATACGAGTAAATCTAAGACTTGAAATTATAAGCATTAATGCAGCTCTTTACAGGGTAGTATATACGAGTAAATCTAAGACTTGAAATTATAAGCATTAATGCTATCTAGATGATGAATTCTAATGTGGTTGATATGATTTTAAATTTTGATTGAGAAATGATGAGTTGATTTGGATTCTGATTGAAAAATGAAGATTTTTGAATTTTGGCCGAATTGTAATAACTAAGCAAAACCTCAATGAGCATGAATGGGACGAGTCCCTGTGATAATGTTCGTAGTTAGAATGATGTTAATGACTCTAGCAAATCACTATGAGATTAGTGGATTGTGCTGGCAGATTGCTGTTGTTAACACTTGACCCAGTGGATCAAGTTAAAGGAGGTCAAATTAAAAATCTACATAAATGAAAATTTTCCATGAAGGACTGTTCACATAGAAATTTCAGTCTAATGGACCATTATTGTGATAAGGAATTGAATGTTGTGATCTAAGTGAATTGTTATTTAATAATGAATTGTATATAAGGGATCTTTATCCCAGGATTTTGTTGGTTTTACCAAAATATAAGGAACCCATAATCAGTTGGATCTTAAGAAAAAGAATTCTCCTCTAGTTTTGCGAGATGAGGACATCTCGCGTTTTTTAAGTGGGGTAGAATGTAAGATTCTTCCCAAGCCTCTCAGGATGTCCAGTATCTTCCCCTGTAATCAATCCCCTCTTCAGAAATATAAAAGATCTTGTTTCTGCCTGCTGCTTTGGCCTAGAGAGAGAAAATATTCTAGAGAGAGGTTATTCAGATTTTGAATATTTTTTGGATAAAAAAATTTCTCATCTTATTAATATAAGTTCTCGTAAAATAGAAGTTTAAAAAGATTTCTAGAAGGTGCATTAGAAATCAAGTATAATCTGCTCAAGAGGCCTTATCCTAGGGGTCCAGATTTTTGAAAAATTTTAAATTAAGGTTCCTCTGGGCCAATAGGATCAATCCATGTGTGGGGAGGAGATAAATCCAATTTGTAATAGAACATAACAAAAAATGAGTAAATGTCCACATAAGATGAAGAGTTGACTATGTACAAGGTTTATTAGTAAAAAACTATGAGTATTATTAAAAAAATGAGATATTTTGGGTATAATGATTCCATTTTGACACATGTGTAAGGAAGGGGAGTCCCTTCAAGGAGGCGCCTACTTCACATGCTTGAATGAGTTTTAAACTAAAAAATAATGTGATATTTTTATCTCTCCTCTCTCTTGGGTCAAACTGAATCAAAAAGGAACCAAACCGAATAAAAAAGGAACCCAACTAGGTCCAAATCTGGTCCAAATTCAACCAAACTGAATCTAAAAAATTCTAGAAATTAGTTGATCTTGGAGCCCCCCTCTCCTATAAAAAGAACCTGAGTCCTTTGTAAAAAAATAGGAGAATTATACTATGCCAGAATTATGCTGAAATAATGATATTTTTTACTATTCTCTAAAATTCTCTCCAAATTGAAGAAATTGGAGCTTCCCTTCTTCTTCAATCTCCATTGGTGGCTCCATCAACATACCAAACCAATTGATTGGTTAGGGGCCTCTACCGTGATCAAAGAATCAAGCAATTTGTAAGGTAAAGTGAGAATTTTGATCTTTTTCCATAATTTCTCAATGTTTTACTGTTCTCACCCCCTCTCAAGCTTGAGAAGCTTAATTGGAATGGCTATTTAATGCTATTGAGATTAATTGTAAGGAAATACATAAATTTCCATTTATGCTTAATTTTAATGATTTTAATGATTTTTGTCTTCTCGAAAATAAAAATGATATTATGCCTCATTTAAAAAAGGCATTCCCCTCTCTTCTTTAGTAAATCCAACCATTCTTTATCCTAGATGAATGATTAATGGATAAAATCAAGTTTTTCATAATGCTTCTCTTAAATAAGTAGAAATTGCTTACATTAGAATAAATTAAATACTCTTGGTGAAATTCTAGTTGATTTTAGAAAGTTAAAATTAAAAAATGGTCAGCCATACAAAGGAGGTTATGGAAAAAATTTCTAAAATTGTGTAAAAATAAGTTTTACTTTTTTTATTCTAAAAGTGTAATTCTTACTAAATTGGATTTATGCATGGATAGATGCATAAAGAATTTAAATTAATCCAAAAAATGTTATTTTCATCAACTTTTATTTTATGCATAGAAAGATGCATAAAGAGCTTTATTTTTAATTCAAAAGAGTGATTTTCATCATAAATAATTTCATGCATAAATTAGATGCATAAAAGAAATTCTTTTATATTAAAGGAGTGATTTTCATCATAAATAATTTGTATGCATAAACTTATGCATAAAAGATATTTTTTTATATTAAAAGTTTGATTTTTATCATAAATGATTTTATGCATAAATTAGATGCATAAAAGAAATTCTTTTATATTAAAAAGAGTGATTTTCATCATAAATGATTTGTATGCATAAACATATGCATAAAAGATATTTTTTATATTAAAAGTGTGATTTTTATCATAAATTATTTTATGCATAAATTAGATACATAAAAGAAATTCTTTTATATTAAAAGATTAATTTTCATCATAAATGATTTGTATGCATAAAAGATATTTTTTTATATTACAAGTGTGATTTTTCTCATAAATGATTTTATGCATAAATTAGATGCATAAAAGAAATTCTTTTATATTAAAAGAAAGATTTTCATCATAAATGATTTGTATGCATAAACATATGCATAAAAGATATTTTTTTATATTAAAAGTGTGATTTTTATCATAAATGATTTTATGCATAAATTAGATGCATAAGGGAAATTCTTTTATTCTAAAAGTGTAATTCCTACTAAATTTGATTTATGCATGGAAAGATGCATAAAGAATTTATTTTAACCCAAAAGTGTTATTCTCGTCAATTTTGATTTTATGCATAGAAAGATGCATAAAGAAATCTATTTTTAGTTCAAAAGAGTTATTTTCTTCAATTTTGATTTTATGCATCAGAAGATGCATAAAAGATTGAATTTTAATTCAAAAGTGTCATTCTCATTTTAAAATGAATTTATGCATAGGAAGATGCATAAAAGATTGATTTTTATTTCGAAAGTGTTATTCTCCTTAAAATAGAATCTATGCATAAATAGATGCGTAAAGAAATCTTATATCAAAAATAAGAATTCTCCTGTATTCTATAAATAGATATGAGGATGTGAAATCAATCAGATAGTTGAAAATGAACGAAGAATGGATGTAAATATATGTATGTGAAAGAATAGATGTAGATGTATGTATGTGAAGGATGTATGGGAAAGGAAAGACGTATACGTATGTGATAAGTCTGGATGTGGATGAATGAATGTGAATGTGGATGTGGAGGTATGAATGTGAATGTGGATGTGGATGTGGATGTTTGAATGTGGATGTGGATGTGAAAATGGATGTATGAATGTAGATGTGAATGTGGATGTATGGATGTATGAATGTAGATGTGGATGTGGAGGTATGAATGTGAATGTGGATGTGGATGTATGGATGTGGATGTGGATGTATGGATGTGGATGTGGATGTATGAATGTGGATGCGGATGTGAAAATGGATGTATGAATGTAGATGTGGATGTGGATGTATGGATGTATGAATGTAGATGTGGATGTGGATGTATGGATGTGGATGTGGATGTGGATGTGAATGTGTATGTGGATGTATAGATGTAGATGTGAATGTGGATGTGGATGTATGGATGTAGATGTGAATGTGGATGTGGATGTGAAAATGGATGTAGGGATGTAGATGTGCATGTGGATGTATGGATGTGGATGTGAACGTATGGATGTGGATGTGGATGTGGATGTATGAATGTGGATGTGGATGTATGGATGTATGAATGTGGATGTGAAAATGGATGTATGAATGTAGATGTGGAGGTGAGTGTATGGATGTATGGATGTAGATGTGGAGGTGAGTGTATGGATGTATGGATGTAGATGTATGAATGTGGATGTGGATGTATGGATGTATGAATGTGGATGTGAAAATGGATGTATGAATGTGGATGTGAAAATGGATGTATGAATGTAGATGTGGAGGTGAGTGTATGGATGTATGGATGTAGATGTGGAGGTGAGTGTATGGATGTGGATGTGGATGTATGAATGTGGATGTGGATGTATGGATGTATGAATGTGGATGTGAAAATGGATGTATGAATGTAGATGTGGAGGTGAGTGTATGGATGTATGGATGTGGAGGTGAGTGTATGGATGTATGGATGTGGATGTGAGTGTATGGATGTATGGATGTGGATGTGGATGTATAGATGTAGATAAGGAATGTGGATGTGGATGTATGAATGTGGATGTGAAAATGGATGTATGCATGTATGAATGTGGATGTGGATGTATGGATGTATGAATGTGGATGTGAAAATGGATGTATGCATATGGATGTGGATGTGGAAATGGATGTATGGATGTGGATGTGGATATGGATGTATGAATGTGGATGTGGATGTATGGATGTGGATATGGATGTGTATGTATGAATGTGGATGTGGAATTGGATGTATGATGTGGATGTATGAATGTGGATGTGTATGTAGAATAATGAATGCGAATGTGTATGTGAAATGATGTGTCGTCGATATGAGTGAATGGATGAGATGTGATGATATGTGATGATATGTGAATTGGGATGTGAATATATGATATGTGATGTGAATGAATCTGAGGTGATGAGATAAAAAATGAAGTGATTGGATGAGAATGGTTACACATATGAATGGAATGTGGAATAAGTAATGTGGACTGATGAGCGATAATGTGGAAAGACCAGAGTTCAATATAGAAACAGTATTTGTGACCTGTTTGTAAATGACTGTTTTATGTCAAGAATGCTGGGGAAGCATTTTGACCGTCTTGTGATTAAGGTCCTGGAGAACTAACTGTTAAAGTTGCAACTGCTGAGACGGAGAGTCAATGGAGGACGTCTCGCGTAGCAAGGTCGGTCGCGAGGTCTTGACCAGCCTCGGTTTGATTTAAATGATGAGCTTCCGGTACGGTGGATGAGGGACCAAGGAAGCAGCCTATGAGTGAAGCACTAGGTGACCTGCGAAGGATCCTAGAGGGTGCTGACCATACGGTGCTCGGGCTCTGGGTTGCCGAAGATACCCACACGTGCATCGTGGAAGATATTGGAACAAGGAGTAAGAGTTGTTTTCTGAAACTGGGCATGGATCTGGTTGATTGATCTTCAACGCAGATTCCATCTTGATTTTTATAAGTGATATTCGCGGGTACTATGGGCTAGGAACCATTGAAAAGGCCCCTGAGTGGACAGGTGGTGAGCGTTCTGGTTGCCAATGATGCCATAGATACTTTAATGAAGGAATGATTAGAAATAAGGATTCAACCAGAGATTTTGAGGATTGTGATCAGTGACACAATGGTTTCATTAAAGGATTGTTTTAAAGATAGCTGATGCTGAGAAAAAGGCAATTTCATATTGGGTGTGTAAGTGGTGTGACTAGTTTTATGTTTGCATAAACATCCGACTAGGGGGCCTGGGAACTCTTTTCCCTGGTACCCGGGACAAAACCTAACCAAATTCTAAATTGGATCCCATCTTTAGATTGGTTGGGCGGTTGGCTAATCCATGGGACTCGATGGGGTTAGGCTGGATTGATGGATCCGTAAATCGAGACTCAATTTTTTTTAGTTTGATAGAGATGAAGTAAATCCCGGACAAAAATTATTCTATGGAAAAAGGATCAACGACTGTGCCTCTCAATGAGGGAAAAAGCGTTGGTCTCTATGATCCAAGTACAGTCTTTTTCCCTATTATAACTATGGTGACTTATGGGTTCGATCAGATGAGCTCAGTTAGTTAAGGCTTTTGACTACGTTAGGGAAAAGTTATCCTGGTGGAACCGCGCGTGCTTTTCGGGCAAAAGAAGTTTTTCTGGGTTTGGTTTTGGAAAAACCGATGGATTAGTCTCTTGTCCAGATAGTCGTGGCGAGGCCCCGAGTGTGGGACCCTGTCCCACGCAAGAAGTGCTACTTCGGCTGCTAGCACCCCTGATAATGTTGCACGGTAGGGAGAGGGATCTTACATACGGCAAGCCTTAACCTTATGATTTGTATACTTGCTTTGCCATGTCATGTTAGATTGTCTTGTATGGTTTTCGTAGGGACTAATGCCTAACCCTAAGTGAGGGCTCTACAAAGAGTGGCCTTGTCCATGTCTTTCATCTTGTATGCAAATTTTGGCTTATCTCGTCAGAGCTTGATATGTAAATTTCACATCTTCTTGCAACGTCAAAAACGTTATGTCACTAAACTTTTTCAACAAATTTGCTTCGTTCTTCACATTAGAGTATAGTTGCCTTTCGTACTCTATGAATTTGGCATAATGGTGCATCGAGCTACAAGATTGCAGCTGTTGGATGCACCGTTATGCCAAGACAAATCTAATACCTACACGTGTCGAAAGTTTCCTGCATCCGCCGTCGAAAATAGTGTCGAAAGTTTCCTACATCCGTCAAAAAAAGCGTCTAAATGTTGATCAAAATCAGTGTCAAAATGCCAGTCGAAATCATTGTCAAAATATCAGTTGAAATCGGAGTCGAAATAATCGCAAAAAACACGTGGTAAAATTACTTTTTTTGACTCTTGTTTCGACACTTATTTCAACTCCTATTTCGACGTTTCCATTTTGAGGCTTTTTTTGACGTGTATTTTGCCGTTTAGAGGATTTTAAGCTTAGTTCTAAAGTGTCAAAAAAAGCATGGATAATGTCCCCGCCTCTTAGTGGTTACAATTAGGAAAGTCTCCAATAGGGATAAGTTCAAGGAGAATTAGGCAAGTCCCAACCAATAAGAGTGAGCTATGAATTGCAGATAGATTTGGATTGTCCAAATCTGTATTTAATGGCTGGTAAAATATAGTGATAGGATTATTAGGCATGTTCCCAATAGTAGTCAGGTATGGATTGTAGGTAGATTTGGAAAATTGTTGAAATCTACATTTAATGGTTGGCCAAAACTATTAGGCAAGTCCCTAATAGGAGTGAGCTATGAATTATAAATAGATTTGGATAATTTTCCAAATCTATATTAAATAGTTTGCCAAATATACTGAGAAGAGCGTTGGGAAAGTACTTAATAAGAGTGAGATATGAATTGTTTATAGTTTTGGAGAACATTTATATTAAATGGTTGGTCAAATCTAGTAAGAGGAGAATCAGGTGAGTCTCCAATAGGAGGGATCTATGAATTGTATGTATATTGGAAAAATTGTTCAAATCTATGAATTGTATCTAGGTTTGGAAAATTATCTAAATCTATATTGAATGGTTGGCCAAATATTGTGATAAGAGAATTAGTAAAGTCCCCAAAAAGGGCTAATAGCCTTAGGCAAGTCCAATAGGCGTGATGTGTAGTGAGAGGAGTATTATGGAAGTCTCCACAATAGAAGTGAGCTATGAATTGTAGATAGATTTAGACAATTTTCAAAATAGTGAGAAAATCATTAGACAAGTCCCCAATTAGGGTGAAACACTATTATGAGCAAAATAGGTAACTGACGAGGGTTACCTAAAAAGATTCCCTCCCAAAATGTGTGAAATCTCACAAATGGCTTAAAAACATAGTTTTTTGAAAACAAATCTAGAATTCCATGTTTAAATTTAAATTTTTGAAAACACATCTAGAATTCCATGTTTAAATTTAAAAAATACATGAATTTTGCTATTTTTTTCAAGAGATTGAAAACACGTGTGACCTTCGTAGAATTATAAACTGCTGTTATTTGTGACATAAAAATAAACTTGACTTACAAAACTACATAGGAGTATACATAACTTAAAGAAATATCAATCTTTTGTAAAAAAAAATATTTTATAAATTTCATGAATATAAGACACTTTTTTTAATGGACTTTCTAGAACAAATTCTACCACTATGCATAAATATGCACCTTATTTGATAAGTACTCAAAAAATATTAGAATACATAATAATATAAGCTTCATAATTTATGAAAAAATCTACAAACATCCTTGAGTCTATTTCTAGACCCAAATAGTAAAGCCTTTAGTATATACTTACCTTGATAGTTTGCATGGTATAATTATTTGCTCTATTATTTATAAGCAGATAGTGGGAATGATATACAACCAATGCTAAGAGTTTAAAGAGGTCAACTTATAGGTGTGCAAAGGTAGACTTGTATTCATGTATATATGTAGAAGATGGTAACTATGGGGCTCTGAGTAAACCTAAGCATGTTAAAAGAGATATTTTTTCAGCAAGCCAATCTTAGAGGCAGACATCATGTAGTCTATGGGTGTAAATTTTGACCCACATAGGCATTTGTTTTCATGAAGGGAATTTTGGTTATGCGTGGGTAAGGGTGGTAGGAAGAAATTGTAGCCTATATCATGTACATATGCTGTGGTAGCAAAAATTCATAGTATGCATATGTTCATGTTTGATCCAGATAGCCATTATCATGAACATATGTGATGGCATATCTAAGATTAGTGTAGGAATGAGCTCTAGTTATAATTATTTATAGTGCGTGTGAAGGATGTTGAAAGATGGTATATCTAAGGGTAGTGTAGAATGAACTCTGGTTATAATTATTCAGAGGACATGCAAAGGATGTTGAGAGATGCAATCTTCGCTCGGCGACATTGTCTTTGTGTACAAAGAGAAAAGAGAGGAGCTTAGGGCTTCTGGAATTGTGGTAGAGAAGAGCTTAGAGCTTTCACGATGAACGATAGATTTAAGGTTCCCTATGCTAGAGCTTAGGGCTTCTGGAATTGTGGTAGAGAAGAGCTTAGAGCTTTCACGATGACGATAGATTCAAGGTCCCCTATGTTGGAGAGCATACTACTGCACATAGGCACGGCAGAGTCCACACTCACATGCACCCCCCTCCTCGACATAGATGGTCACACCACATGTATTTGCTTTTACTTCTTCAGATTTAAAATTGAGTTGTAGAACATAAATTAGGATTGGCGAATCAATCGACTTGTGGTATTCCAAATCAATGGAGCCTTGCACATTTGGATTAAAACCAATGGACTACAGGTCATCATGGATTATCTCATCTAGCTCTTCTGTTATCATGATTTTTTGGCTTCTACTATATAGCGAAATTATTTATGATACAAAGGTTACATGGTTACATAGACAAGCATTTTTTTTAATGACCTCCTCTCAAATTTATAGTCAAAGGTTGCGACCATATGTGTTTTTCACATCCTTAGGTGATGGTATATCTAAGATTAGTGTAGGAATGAGCTCTAGGAAAGATGGTATATCTAAGGGTAGTGTAGAATGAACTCTGGTTATAATTATTCAGAGGACATGCAAAGGATGTTGAGAGATGCAATCTTCGCTCGCGACATTGTCTTTGTGTACAAAGAGAAAAGAGAGGAGCTTAGGGCTTCTGGAATTGTGGTAGAGAAGAGCTTAGAGCTTTCACGATGAACGATAGATTCAAGGTTCCCTATGCTGGAGCTTAGGGCTTCTGGAATTGTGGTAGAGAAGAGCTTAGAGCTTTCACGATGACGATAGATTCAAGGTCCCCTATGCTGGAGAGCATACTACTGCACATAGGCATGGCAGAGTCCACGCTCACATGCACCCCCCTCCTCGACATAGATGGTCACACCACGTGTATTTGCTTTTACTTCTTCAGATTTAAATTGAGTTGTAGAACATAAATTAGGATTGGCAAATCAATCGACTTGTGGTATTCCAAATCAATGCAGCCTTGCACATTTGGATTAAAACCAATGGACTACAGGTCATCATGGATTATCTCATCTAGCTCTTTTGTTATCATGATTTTTTGGATTCTACTATATAGCTATATTATTTATGATACAAAGGTTACATGGTTACATAGACAAGCATTTTTTTTAATGACCTCCTCTCAAATTTGTAGTCAAAGGTTGCGACCATATGTGTTTTTCACGTCCTTAGCCGTAAACCTATGTTCTACCTATATCACCTTATCCTAGGTATATTTTTTCTTTTATTCTATGCAAAACATAAAATTTTATGGAAAAGTTGACGTTTTGCATAAAATCGATGTAAAAATTTATTTTTTTCCTAAAACTTAATGTTTTGCATCAACTCAATGCAAAACATCAACTTTTAGGCTAAAAGTTGATATTTTGCTGCTCGAGTTGATGCAAAAACATCAATTTTTCCACAATTCGATGTTGTGCATCAAGTTGATGCAAAAACATCAACTTTTCCACACAACTCGATGTTTTGCATCAAAGTTGATGCAAAACATCAGAGTTCTTCACACAACGCGATGTTTTGCATCAAACTTGATGCAAAACATCAACTCTACCACAAAACTTGATGTTTTGCATCAAGTTTCAGATGCTCTGGAGAAAAACATTAGAGGATTGGAGGTTGATTTTCACAAACGGACTTTTTTAGCAATTTGGTCTGCATTGGCATGCTCAGACGACCTATTCCATAAACTTTGAGTATGAACATGAATATGTTTCGATGCGATTTGCAGACGTCACAAAGTGACTTGCTGATGCAGCAAGTCGCTTTGTGACATCTGCAAATCACATCAAAACATAGTCATGTTGGTAATCAAAATGCGGACGGAATAAGTCCTCTGAGCATGCTAACGTAGATGGAATCGCTAAAATAGGCCGTTTGTGAAAATCGATCTCCGATCCTCCAACTTTCATCTCTAGAGCATTCGAAACTTGATGTGGCAAAACATCGCATTTTGTGGTAGAGTTGATGTTTTGCATCAACTTTGATGCAAAACATCGAGTTGTATGGAAAAGTTGATGTTTTGCATGCAAAACATCGAGTTGTGTGGAAAAGTTGATGTTTTGCATCAACTCCATCGCGCTGATGCAAAATGTCGAGTTGTGTGAAAAAGTTGATGTTTTGCATCGAGTTGATGCAAAACATCAACTTATAACTCGATGTTTTGCATCGAGTTGATGCAAAACATCAAGTTTTATGAAAAAGTTGATAGTTTACATCGATTTTATGCAAAACATAAACTTTTCCATAAAACTTGATGTTTTGCATCAAAGTTGATGTAAAACATCAAGTTTTGCGCGAAGTTGATGTTTTGTATATTGTTGATACACAAAACATCAAGTATTGTAAAAAAGTTGATCTTTTGCATAGAAAGTTAATGTTTTGAATATAAAGTTAATGTTTTACATCAACTTGATGCAAAATATCAAATTTTCATAAAAGTTTATGTTTTGTATCAAGTTGATGGAAAACATCAACTCTTAGCTGAGAAGTTCTTACTCAGCATCATTAAGTTGGCCGCAAATGTTATAGCTAAAACATCCTTACTATGTGTAGTAACCAATAGGATTTGAACCTAAGTCCCTGCCTAATACTTTACAAAAAAGTATTTTGACGAGTATAAACTTTTGTTTCTTAAAGAAACATTTTTCATACTTTCTAAACTCATTTAATAACTAAAATTACCATTTAACCCTTTTTTGTCACATCAAGGACACATCTTCTTAAAAAATGAGTGTGAAATTATTTTTCAAAATTAGACAACTTTTAAATAGTTTATTCATAATATTTTAAAATTCATATGTACGTAACAAACTCTTTTTAAAAAAGTATATATATTATAAATTAAGAAATTGTGATAAGAGCTTCAAAATGTATTTTAATACTACTCTCATCCAGAGCCTAAATAGGGTTTTACAATTAAGATAATAATTGTATCAAGATAACGCTTTTGTAATATAATTATACAAATAGTTTTTTATGGTTGCACTCTGTAGCACATCCTCAATCATGCTGCTAACATGGCAGATGACCCAAGGATTCTAAGCTTCAAGTGTACACATAGAAGCAAAAAATTGTATTTGTGGATAGTGAAGAAGAGGATGCCTCATCTACCTTCTCAGGGAAAGGCACATCGACTAGTGTTGGTGTAGCAATGATTATGAGGAACCATACCTATGCCATAAACTATATGTTTAGAAAATGGCTTCTTTTATAGTTGTATCATTTTTTAAATGGATTGAAGATAGAAATAATAAACATTGTCTCTATATTTTTTAAATGGATTGAAGATAGAAATAATAAACATTGTCTCTATATTTTGCATGTTTTTTGAAAACTTATTGTTAGATTTTTATTTATAATATCAAAAAGTAAGCAAAATGAAGTTTTTTTTTTCATGACAATTTTTGTAAGAAACATGTAAAGTGCCAAAATATTATCGTTTTTTGGTAGTGATGTACGCATGCGTAGTCCACTTTTTAAAAAGAGATAAAAAACTAAACTTTTTTAATGGAATCTTTAAAAGATGCCAAATGTTTCTCATTTTCAAGAAATATTACCTATTTTGTCTACAACAGTGTTGTGCGCTATGAATTTGAAACTGTGAGAGAAGCATTTATGAAAATCATTAGACAAGTCCCCAATTAGGGCAAATCCTCAATAAGAACTAGTATTAGGCAAGTCCTTAATAGGGACGTGAGGTCTATTGAGAGGAGAATTAGGAAAGTCCCTAATATGAGTGAGCTATAAATTGAAAATAATAAGAGAAGCATAAGACCAATCCCCAATAAGGTTTAATATTAAGTAGGTCCCCAATAGAAGTGAGCTATAAATTGCTGATAGATTTGGATTGTCCAAATCTGTATTGAATGATTGGCCAAATATATTGATAGGAGGATTAGGCAATTCCCCAATAGGGATGACGTATGTTTTGTAGGTATGCTTGAAAAATTACCCAAATCTACATTTAATGGTTGGACAAAGTTGCTGATAAGATCATTAATAGGAGTAAGCTTTAAGTAAGTCTCCAAAAAGGGGTGATGTGAAGTGAGAGGAGCATTATGGAAGTCCCCAATAGAAGTGATCTATGAATTATAGATAGATTTAGAAAATTGTCGAAGTCATGTTGCTGAATGGCTAGCCACATCTAGTGAGATGAGAATTACGCAAGTCGCCAATTGGGGTGATCCATGGATTGAAAATAGTGAGAGCAGCATTAGGAAAATCCCTAAAAGGTTTATTATTAGGGTTAGTATTAGGCAAGTGCCCAATTAGGGTGATCTATTGATTGAAAATAATGAGAGAAGAATCAAAAAAATTTCTAATAAGAGTTACTATTAGGAAAGGTGTAGTGCCAACTTAAAAAGTCTTTTATCTAGGTTGATAGTGAGAGGGAGGGGGGTGCTTGAGAGTGGTCTGATCTCCTACGTGTCGTGCATGCATATAGCGAGTGGGCGAGTGGCGATTTCATATAACTCATGCAAGTGCATGACCAACGTACATCAACGGGTGGTCAGCGTATCAGGCCTTGCATGATGGTCGCTTCTAGTGGGTGGCTCCTTTGCGAAGATGAAGGGGCAATTGGATGGGGAGATTGGGATCCAGAGGTAGAGGAGGAGATGAAGTGTAGAGGTGAGGAGGTTGAGGTGGAGTGCGTCAAAAGGAAATGTATCCTTGATTGGCTTAACAAACATCTCTGTAACCATGTGAAAAGTAAGGTATTCTTGAAGCTGAGCCAAGATTTTATCAGAAACCAAGTAAGGTTATTCTCAATGTGTAGTGTTTATCCGTTCTTTCTAGGCAAACCTCCATGGAAGGGAGAATTAGGTAGGTGGTTGTAGAGCAAGAAACTATTTTACATGATTGTGTTGTGTCTAAGATCTTCTATCTTGGTAAGGGGTTTTTTAATGTGTTATTTATCAAAGGACAGTCTGTGTCTGAGTTATTTTCCAAGGGTCCTTTGTTCTTTGGCCAAAGGTTGGTACATGTTTTTCCCTTCGACCCTTTGTTTTGTGTCAATAAAAGCCTTCAAAATGCGTGCCCCGTTTGGGTTAAGGTGATTGGATTGCCTCCTTGGCTTAGACCAGCTCTGCGGCAACATTGCTCAGTCCGTGGGTCTGGTGTTGGGTGTCCCTGGCGATGAGGTAGGAGGAAAACAGGGTAATAGTGTATGTATCACATGGAACCCCTCTATTGAGACTCCTAAATCTGTTGAAGTTGACTTAGTTCAATTAGGTAAATTGGAATTGGGTCTTGAGTTTGGTGCATTTCCTGGAGCTTGCTTTAAGTGCCGGGCTTTTGGGCACATTGTTAAAGTATGTTTGGCCGTGGAGTCCACAAGGGAGGAGCCTAAAGGAGTGAATAGGGGGGGAGACGACAAGGAGAGTGGTCCGTTGGAGACTCAGAAAGCAGATTCTAAGGGGAAGGAAGTGATGTTAGGTATTGGGGAGAATAAGAAAGAAGGGGTCTGGGATAAAGTTAAGACTAGAGCCAATGTTAGGCAAAGTAAGGCTGAAGCTAGGAAAGCTCAGAGTAGTAGAGGTTATGAGAATAGGAGGAATGGGAGAGGGGAGAATCGAGATTCTATTATCTTCTCTAACCCTTATAGCCCACTATCAGAAAGAGATAAATCCTTGTTGGTAGAAAAAATTTCTGATAAAGCTTTGAGCGAAACTAGAAAGGAGTTTAATCTTGCTCAGAAGAGTTAGAAGGAATGCGAGCAAGTGGAAATGGTCCCGGAAACTCCATTAACATAATGAATCATGAAGAGTTCAAAGGATGTACATGGACATCAACATACTAACCAATTGATTGGTTGGGGGCCTCTCCTAAGACTAGAGAATCAAGCAAAACAAGAGGTACAGTGTGACTTTATGGTCTTTTTTCTTAATCTTCTAAATGTTTTTCACTTCTCAACCCCTCTCAAGCTTGAGAAGTATTGAATTGAATGGTTTTTCAATGCATATGAAGCTCTCTAATGAATTTTAATGATTAATCACATAAAGTTTACATTTATGCTTAAATTAAAATATTTTTTAAGCATGTCTCTCTCCCCCCCAAAGAATGGTCATTCCTATGACCAATTATGTATTCAAATGATTCTCTTCATGGAGCAATTCTTAATTCTAAAAGTAAACTCTATGCTAGTCAAATTAGAGGCCAAAGAAATGGCTTTTTAATGCTTTTATGTTACTTAAATTATGATAAACTTAGGGATTAAGTCCATAAATTGGATATTGATCCAAATGATAGTTATTCTATCATATTGTATTACTAAATCTTATGCTTTTCAAAATTATTAAAAATTATCAGTAATAGCAGAGCGGAGCTATGGCGATTTTTTTTAAATTAACACATAAATTATTTTTATGCAGAATGTAAAAAGAGGACTTCCTACCATATTCTAGGATTGGTCATCCTAGGTTAAATGAATAATTCTCATCATATTCATGGAAAATTAATTTTTAATGTTTATGTATAAATAGCGAATTAGAGAAAAAGAAGAATTTTTAGTAATTTCATTTTTATGATAAAAGAGGAATTCCCATGATATTGGAGATCCATGTATTCCAATGGAAAAAGAGAAAAATTGGAATATCAAAATAATGGATATTTTAATTAAAGAAGAATTTTAGTTAAATTTATTTTTATGCATAAATAAATTTAAATGATGAAAGAAAAGAAGGATTTGAATAAATTTTGTGTCAAAAGATGAATTTCCACCATAATTCTACCTAGGGAATTAAGGTTGAGAAATTAAGTGATAGAAAGAATATCTTTAGATATTTTATTTGGTTGAATCACTAAATTGGTATTTACCCAAAAATAGATGTTTATCTGAAGGGAATCCTTGATAGAACTAAACTGAATGAATTTGGTTAAACTACAAGAGGGACAGACAGTAAACTTACATGTCCATCTCTTGATCTGAATCAAGCAAAAATTGGTTAAACTACGAGAGGGACGGATAGTAAACTTACTTGTCCATCTCTTTATCAAAATCAAGCAAAAACTTCATGACCAATTCCAGTTCCTAAATACAAAGAATAGACTATCGTTGAACTAAACTACTTTTCCTTTCACCAAACTCACCAAGAATCTAGTTGGACAATCAGTGAAATGATGGGTAGATTACCCTGATGAGAGATCAAGGATCGTCATTATGAAACCAGGAATTATGAAAAAAGGGGTTTTATGGAACCTATCTCAAATTGGGAATTTTACTTGCATTGGAACCTCTGTTTTTCATTTAAAGGACCATTTTAGGCCAGAATGCTGGAGGAAGCATTTAGCATGTGTTTTACTAAGAGGAGGTTCATTGCAACAGCTAGCGGGGAGTTGTCGAGGGACGTCCCTCATGGGGCAAAGCCTATCGAGGTCTTGACGACCAGCATTGGTACGGTTAAAACAGTGCGCTTTCGGTACGATGGGCGAGGACCGACGAAGCGGTCCCTGAGTGAAGTGCCAAGACACCTAAGGAGGATTCTAGAGGGTTCTGACCAGGTGATGCACGGGCTCGCGGTTGTTAGGACACCCATGCGTGCGTCAAGGAAGATTCGGATGGACTAAAAGGAAAGATTTTTGTGATTCAAATTTTGATATTGGATCTCGTTGGTTGGCCAGATGGTCTTCAAACGGAGAGTCGAGAGGACACATTTTGTAATACAATGGACTCAGAATTTTGGAGGATGATGATCAGTAATATTATGATTTCTATTGAATTATTGTTTTAAAGCAAGTCGAATTTGTTATAAATGGCAATTTCATATTGGCTGTGTACGTGGTATGCTTACCTTAATTTTTGCATGAATCACTTGCTAGGGGGCCTGAGAACTCTTTTCCTCGGTACCGAGGCAAAACACAACCAAATCTTTATAAAGGAATCCCACCAAATACAAGGGTCAGGTGGTTGGCTAACCCAGTGACTGTGCCACGTTGAAGGAGAAAAAAGTGGTGATTCCATGGACCAAGTGCAAGTCTATTCTTGATCTGACCATGTGACATCAGGTTTGGTCAGATCAGCTTAACTAGTTAAGACTTTGACTCATTAGAGTAATTATCCCGTTTCGAAGATTTTCCCATGGCGGAATCGCCCGTGCCTTTCGAATGAGGGGAGTTTTTCCGGGCTCGGGCTCGGGCTTGGTCTTGGAGGAACCACTCGAGCTAGTCTCACATCCCATACATTCACAGGCGAGGCCCCAAAGTGTGGATCCCCGCCCTTGCGCAGAAGGCGATGCCGCCCTCCGCAGCGTCGACGCCCCTGGTGGGGGATCTCATAGTAGCTGGTATCAGAGCTTTGTTGAAAGCTAATAAGGATAAATGAATTCTTATCAAAAATTTGTAATAAAAACTCAGAAAGAGCATTTACACATTGTATTTTCATTTCGTAAGCCTCATTAATGAAGATTTTTAATCAAAGAGTTTGATTTTATAGATGGAGGTTCCACACTTATCTGGTGTTCCTGACCTCACCCAGTCACAAGATATGACTGGTGTTCCTGACCTCACCCTTTAAAAGATATGAATGTGTTTGCCTTCGAGCATCTCATCTCTTCCGCTACAACTTGAACGAGCCAAAACTTGAACGAGCCGAGCTAGACTCGTAGGCCATTTCAAGGATCTATATTTTCCTGGCAGCGGGGAGAGACGGTAGCACAAGTGGTTTGCAGGGAAGTATGTCCACGCCTCTTGCGACCACCGTGCAATGCTGAGGCACTGACCATGATTGTGATGAAGCCGAAAGTGATACACGGTGTTATTTTATATCACTCAACGCCTCAAAATTTCAGACTTTCATGCCAAATCTACAGACTCCTTAGTCTCTTTATTTCTAAAAGGAGAAGATAGTAGCTCCCTTGGCAATAAGGGAACGTTTGTATCAGGGCATGGATATAGCCCACTACCGCCGTCTTATGCATCTCCCGGGGAGATTTTGACTTCTGGAGCCAAGTAGCTCTATGTACATATTGCAATGTTTTGTTGAAAAATTCCCTGTTGTATGAGTGATTGTTTATGGACGAACTGATAAAGCAAAGTCTGTTACCGGACATATGTCATAGATCTCCAATAAGATCATTTATCTTGTTTAAGAAATTATTTTTCTAACCTCTTAAGTCTTAGGATCTCGCAGACGATATCAAAATAAAAATTTAATAATATATCATTTTTTACAAAATCATGAGGCAAGAAAACCGTGGGCGTCAGCTAGACCCTCTCTCTGAGAAGAAGAGCTTGACCGCTACGTTTGCAATGCTCTTCACAGAACTCAGCTAGGACCCTTCAAAGGTGAAGGGGAGAACCTGCAGGGCGAGGCCGTGGAGAAATGGGTGGAAGCTATGGAAGAGTATTTTGATGTCACAGGCTACAATGAGCAGAGAAAAATAGCTCTTGCCAGGCTAAAAATTGTGGAAACAGTCAGGGTGGCACGAAGGAACTATTGTGACACCAACCATCTGGATAGAAATACCTAGTCCTAGAATGATCTTAAAACCTATTTGAGGAGGAGATTTTGTCCCCCTGGGTTTTTAGAAACCAAAATGAATGAATTCTTAGAGCTAAATCAGGGGAGCAAAACCATCGAAGAATATCACCAGGCATTTGCTCTTCTACTCAAGTATTTACCACCCCTAGACGAAGAGCAACTTATGTCTAGGTTCATTTGGGGAATGAATGACCCCTTAGACATACTCGTCAAAATGCCAAGCTAGTATCCATAGCAGAAACTGACAGAATGGCGAAGGACTTCGCCAAAGCTTTCATCATAAAAGTCCCGCCAAAGCCAGCTCCCTCATCCATCAAAAGATTCCACACACTAGGAAGTTCTTCCAACCTTTCGCCTCCAAAGAGACACCAAGGTCCCAACCTGAATCTGGAGACAGGAAGCTTCAGGAATGAAGGAATAACTTTTCCTCAAAGTACTTTCTTAGGAACTTTGGCTCTCTCAGGAGAATGCAAAGGGAAGAGCTTCGAAGTGAGAACAGATGCTTCGGATGTCAGCGGTTTGGGCACAAGCTCAAGGATTGCCCATTTTCTTATGTGGGCCAAGGAAGTGTAAGATTCCTCCCCCAGCCCCTCAATATGTCCAATCTCTCCCCCTGTAATCATTCCCCTTGTCAGAATATTAACATATCTTGTTTCTACCTATTTTAGCTTAGAGAAAGAAAATATTCTAGAGAGAGATTATTCAATTTTTAGATATTTTTGGATGGGAAAATATCTCTTCTTATGAAAATAAATTCCCTTGAAACAGAAGTTCAAAAAGGATTTCAGAAGGTGCATTAGAAATAAATTATAATCTGTTCAAAAGGCCTTAGCCTAAGGGTCTAGATTTTCTGAAAATTTTAGATTAAGGTTCTGAGGGGCCAATTAGATTAATCCAAATGTAGGGAGGATATAAATTGAAGAAATAAAGAAAATCCCCCCAAAAATAAGTAAATACTCACATAAGATGAAGAGTTGACTAAGGGGACAAGGTTATTAGTTAAAAAAGAAGAGATATTTAGAGGAAATGATGCATTTTTGACACCTCAGTGTGGGGGAATTTCTCTCATGAAGGAGGCGCCTATTTCACATGCGTGGATGAGTTTTAAACTCACAAATAATGAGATATTTTCATCTCTCCTCTCTCCTCTTTCAACTAGAACCAAAAAGTAAGCTAAACTGACCTAACCAAACTGATCTGGAAAATTCTAGAATTAGTTTTTTTTTAGAGGCTCACTTTTTCCTATAAATAGAAGCCTCCCCCTTCGTAAAAGGTTAATAGGGTTTATGCACTGTTACTCTACTCCTCCCCAGAGCCAAAAACATTGAATTCATTGATAATTCACTTGTTTTTTACTATTTTCTCTACAAAGAATTGGTGGCCACTCTTGATCCAAGCAAGAGTAGAACCCTCAAGCCCTCAGGCCAAAGGATAGCTCACAAAACTCCATTTAAGTTAGAAATTCTACTTTCTTCTAATTCTATTCTATGGTTTTATGATTTCTTGATTCTTTTATGTGAGATCCCTCTGCCCCCTCCGCGCACCCGCCGATTCCCGGTAGCTGATAGGCGGAAGCAGCCCCCTCATGCGCGGGGCAGGGTTTCTCACTCGGGGCCTCGCCCACGAATGTCCTGGCACGAGACTAGGCTGGTGGTCACTCTGAAAACCGAAATCGGGAAAATTTCCCATGCCCGAAAAGCGGGGACGATTCCACCTTTTTTATTTTTCTTAACGAATTTTTCTAACGAGATCAAAATCTAAACTATCCTCCGCCTGAATAAACCAGATAGAAGGAAACTATTACTGATATAATTTGATCATCTGAGCAATTCAACGCTTTTTTCCTAATCAAGATATGCATAAAAACCATTTATGATGAAAATCACACTTTTAATATAAAAAAATATCTTTTATGCATAAAAAAATATCTTTTATGCATAAAAATCAAATATGATAAAAGTAACACTTTTATAATAAAAAATAATCTTTTATGCATACTTCTATGCATGAAAATCAAATATGATAAAAGTAACACTTTTATAATTAAAAAAATAATCTTTTATGCATACTTCTATGCATGAAAATCAATTATGATAGAAGTAACACTTTTATAATAAAAAATTAATCTTTTATGCATACTTTTATGCATAAAAATCAAATATGATAAAAGTAACACTTTTATAATAAAAATTAATCTTTTATGCATACTTCTATGCATGAAAATCAAATATGATAAAAGTAACACTTTTATAATTAAAAAAATAATCTTTTATGCATGAAAATTAAATATGATAAAAGTAACACTTTTATAATTAAAAAATAATCTTTTATGCATACTTTTATGCATAAAAATCAAATATAATGAAAGTAATACTTTTATAATAATACTAATTTACTTTTATACAAATAATCAAAATGCATCTTCTATGCATGAAAATGATACTTTAGAATATAGAAACCATAAGGATTACTCTTTTAGAATAATAAAAGATAAAATTTATTTCACTAATTTCCAAAATTTTTGCCATAACCTCCTTGTATGGCTGACCAGTTTTCAATTTTTAAGTCTCTAAAATTGATTAAAAGTGCACCAAGAGTATTGAGATTATTCTAAAGTAAACATTTTTCTACCTATTTAAGAGACAAACATTATAAAAAGCTTGACTTTAATCATTAATCATTCACCTAGGATAGAGAATGGTTGGATTTACTAGAGAAGAGAGGGGAATGCCTTTTGCAATGAGGCATAACATCATTTGCAATGTAGAGAAGACAAAAAGCATAAAAAAACCATAAAAACCATAAAATAAATGGAAAAGAGAAGAATCACCAACTTACTAATGAATTTGAGAGCTTTCCTTTGGCTTGCTGGTTTGAGGGTTCAACTCTTGTTTGAGACAAGAGTGGCCACCAATCTTCTAGAAGAAGGAAGGTCAAAAACTAATGAATTATGAATACAATTCATTGTTTTTGGCACTTGGGAGAGACAGGGTAACAGTGCAAAACACTATTGAGTTTCAACAAAGGGGAGGGCTTATATTTATAGGAAAAAGTGAGCTTCTAACCAAGCCAACTGATTCTAGAATTTTCCAGATCAGTTTGGTCAATTTTTGACCATTTTTAGGTCAATTTTGCTCACTTTTTGGATCTAGTTGAAACAGGAGAGAGGAGAGATAAAAATATCCCATTATTTGGGAGTTTAAAACTCATTCAAGCATGTGAAATAGGCACCTCCTTCATGAGGGGAATTCCCCCATGCAGAGGTGTTAAAAATGCATCATTTCACCTAAATATCTCTCTTTTTTAACTATTAACCTTGTCCTTAGTCAACTCTTCATCTTATGTGAGTATTTACTCATTTTTGGGAGATTTTTCTTTGATTTCTTCATTTATCTCCTCCCTACATTTGGATGAATCTTATTGGTCCATAGGAACCTTAATTTAAAATTTTGAAAAAATCTTCACCCGCCGACCGCAAGATAATGCCTCTTGAACAGATTATACTTAATTTCTAATGCACCTTCTGAAAATCTTTTTGAATTTCTGTTTTAGGGGAACTTATTTAAATAAGATGAGATATTTTTCTATCCAAAAATATTTACGATCTGAATATTCTCTTTCTAGAATATTTTCTCTCTCTAGGCCAAAACTAGTAGAAACAAGATCTTTTATATTTGTGAAGAGGGATTTGATTACAGGGGAAGATGCTGGACATCTTTTGAGGCGGGGGAGGAATCTTACATTCTCTCCCACTTCAAAAACGCGAGATGTCCTCATCTCGCAAACTGGGGATAATCCCGCAAAACAAATCGACTTCATTCTCCTAGGTGGCATCTTCAAAAGGATAGAACTTCCATTTTACCAATAATTCTCTGAGAATTCTGTTTCTGAGGATCTTTTCTCGAACATCAAGAATTTCTTCATGTTGGAGTTCCATCTGCCCTTGGGTTGAAGAGGTTAGGATTTCATCACATCAAGTACATGATTTGGGCTTGGCACATATTTCTTTAGAAGGCTTACATGAAATACATTATGAACTTTGAGATGAGGAGGCAGAAGAAGCTCGTAGGCTAAGTCACCTACTTTCTTTGTGATCAAATATGGCCCACGATATCTAGGGGATAACTTCTTGTACTTCCCAAAGAGATAAAGAACTTCTTTTGGGCCGTACTCGAATGAAGACCATATCTGCTTCTTTGAATTCTCTGTCTGTCCTCTTCTTATCTGCATATTGCTTCTATCTATCCTGGGCAGATTTTATATCCTTACGAATTGCCTGCATTTGTTGCTCCATGTCGTCAAGCATCTGTCTGGACATCTCAACCCTAATCAATGGGTTGGACCAAGTTAATGGAGTTAAGCAATCTTGTCCATACAGAGCTTTAAAAGGGCTCATCCCGATACTTCGGTGATAATAAGAAGCATTGTAGGCAAACTCGACTAGGTGCAGATAGCTTAGCCACTTCTTGGGTTCCCTGCCCACAGCATGACCGAAGTATATCTTCAATTACTTGGTTTACTCTTTCAGTTTGACCATCGGTCTCAGGGTGATAAGCTGTGCTGAGATCCAAGAAAGTTCCCACTGCTTTAAAAAATGCAGTCGAGAACCTTGAAGTAAATTTGGGATCTCGGTCACTTACTATTCTCCTGGGTAGGCCATGCAATCTGAAGATTTCCTTGAGGAACACTCTGGCCACATCCACTGCAGTGTAGGTTTCTTTTACTGGGATCAGATGGGAAACTTTGGTTAGTCTGTCAACTACCACGAAAATGGAGTTGTAACCTGATTGCACTAAAGGTAATCCAGTAATAAAATCCATACTGATACATTCCCACTTCATCTGGGGGATGTCCAATGGATGTAACTTCCTAGGCATTTTTACTCTCTCAGCTTTGACTTTCTGGCATGTCAGACATTGACGTACATGATTCAGTACATCTATTTTCAGACCAGGCCAAAAGAAGCTGTTCTTAACAGACATGTAGGTTTTGATGAAGCCTGGATGTCCTGCTCTATAAGGCTATCATGGGCTTCATTCAAAATTTGAGCCTTGGTTCCCTTATCATTGGGGATGCATAGCCTGTAATTATAATACATAATGCCATCATCCAGGCTGTACCCTTGAACTCTGTTCAACTCCTGAGGAGTTTTGCTTTCGTGCATAAGTAGGGTAGCAATAGGGCCAAAGAATCTATCCTGCATGATCTTCTCTCTTGCTTCAATAATCAAAGGATTTGATATTACAGTAATTGCAAGCAAGGAGGCTTTTCTGCTGAGGGCATCTGCTACCACATTTTCTTTGCCTGGGCGGTACTTGATTTCAAAATCAAATTCCTGCAGGGTCTGCATCCACCTTCTTTGGCGCATGTTGAGGTCCTTCTCAGTAAAGATCCACTTTAAGCTCTGATGATCTGTCTCATCAAAGTGAATCTTTTTCCCAGTAGGTAATGTCTCCACAACTTTAAGGCATAGACTACTGAAAGGAATTCCAGGTCATGGACAGCATAGTTCCTCTCATGCGTTCTGAGCTTTCGGGATTCATAGGCCACTGCATGACCTTCCTGCATGAGTGCACCTCTCCCAGGGCAAAACCACTGGCATCAGTTACTACCTCAAAGGGTAGAGAGAAATCTGGCAGCTTTTCAGAACGGGAGTGGTTACCAAGGCGGTCTTGAGCTTATCAAAAGCACTCTGACACCTGGCAGACCACTGAAATGGGGTATTCTTTTTGAGAAGGTTAGTCAGGGGGGAAGCTATGAGAGCATACTTTGGTATAAAAATTCTATACCAACCAGTCAATCCCAAGAGTCCTCTGACTTCTTTCACTGTCTTTGGTTCAGGCCAATCTAGGACTGCTTGGACTTTCGCAGAATCTGGAGAAATTCCATCTTTGGATACCAGAAAGCCCAAGTATTCAACGTGGTCGACAGAGAAAGTGCATTTTCTCTTTTTGGCAAAGAGTTGGTGCTTCCTTAGAATCTCAAGGACTTTTCGGACACGAGTCTCATGCTCAACTGCATTCCTTGAGTAAATCAAAATGTCATCAAAGAAAACTAGAACAAAATCATCCAAGTATTCTCTGAGGATATCCTGCATTAGGCGATTGAATGTAGCTGGGGCATTTGTCAATCCAAACAGCATGACAGTAAATTCATAATGCCCATAGCGAGTATTGATGGCTATTTTTGGTATATCTTGATCATTGATCTTGATTTGGTAATTCTCAGATTTGAGATCTATCTTTGTGAAGATCTGGGTTCCATTTAGCCTATCCAGAAGCTCATCAATTCTGGGGATAGGATACTTATAGCTAATTCAGACCTCTGTAGTCCACACAGAGTCTAAGAGTTCCATCTTTCTTTTTCTGAAAGAGAACTGGCGCACCCCAAGGTGAAACACTGGGTCTTACAAACCCTTGTTCTAATAGCTATCTAAGCTGTTCCTTGAGTTCAATGGCTTCAGGAACTGGCATTTTGTACGTGCGCAGGGCTACTGACTGAGCTCCGGGGGTCAGTTCAATCACATGATCTACTTCCCGAATTGGAGGCATTTCAGTTAGCTCTGTTGGGAATAGATCATCAAATTCACTTAACCATTCTGGTTCTTTAGCCTAAAGCTTTGAGTCTACTGGGTTCATTTTGACAACATAAATTTGCTGCTTCTTCTTAAGTCCTTTCAGCAACCTGGAAGCTTTTACTAACTGAAGGTCTAGGGATCCAAAAACTCCAGTTCCTTGAACTTTGTTCCCGTGAAGGTCATGGAAGGAAATGGTTCCATTGTGACAGTGTATGTCAGCTTGATTTTTGTGGAGCCAATCCATTCCAAGGATCTCGTCAAAAACTCCCAAAGGTAAGACTTTAAACTGACAGTCATTTCATTACAGTCAGTTTCATTACCATCTAGATTGAACTGGATAAGATCTGTCTCATGGTGAGTGAAAAGAGTCTTCCCACTGGCCAATTCAACTTGCATAGGTTTCCCTGATTTCTGTTCTAAGACTAGCTTACGCAAGCATCCAGGGGAAACGAAAGAATGAGAACTTCCTGAATCAATCAAAAGCTTAAAAGGCTTACCCTGATACTCTGTTGGAGTATGGATGACAGAGAACTGCTGGATCAATCAAAAGCTTAAAAGGCTTACCCTGATACTCTGTTGGAGTATGGATGACAGAGAACTGCTGGATCAATCAAAAGCTTAAAAGGCTTACCCTGATACTCTGTTGGAGTATGATGATAGAGAACTACTGGTTAGGCCCTTGATTTTCAATTGCAGCATAGATCTTCCCTTTTTCCTCTTCTACTACATCTGAAATTGTGACTCCTCTGGCTACTGCAGTCTGAGGTGGAACTCTTTCTCTTTGGTTTCCCCAGTTCTGGGAAGGAGTTCTGAGATTACTCTGGACAGAGGCAGATGGCTGAGCTAGAGTTCTTCTGGGTTTCCCTGCCTTGGGCGAGACGGACCTTGATTAGATTGGTATGAAGGGGTTGGTCTCTGAATTCGGGATCCTTGACTTCCCTGTCCCCTTGACATGGTAGGAATCGGGCAGTCTGGTGACCAAAACCCTGGCATTCACAACATTGGTTTTAAGTTCTGAGCCCATCCCTCTGATTTCTTGAAAGAGGTGGGGCTCCTGAGAAAGTATTCTGGGGGAAGGGTCTTCCTTCACTTTTGAATCTTCCTGCATCCTGATTCGGATTCAGGCCTTGCTGCCTCTTTGGGGGTGGAAAGTTTGAAGTACTTCCCTGGGCTTGGAATCTTTTAAAGTTAGAGGGTGCAGGCTTTGGCGGGACCTTTACTATACAAAGGCTTTGGCAAAATCCTTTGCCATTCTTACTGCTTCAGCCATGGACACTGGCTTGGCATTTTTGACCAGTGTGTCCAAGGGTTCGTTCATTCCCCGAATGAACTTGGCCATGAGTTGTTCTTCATCTAGAGGTGGTGAATATTTGAGTAGAAGAGTAAAGACCTGGTGATATTCCTCGATGGTTTTTCTCTCCTGCTTTAGCTCTAAGAATTCGTTCATTTTGGTTTCCAAAAATCCAGGAGGACAAAATCTCTTTCTTAGATAGGTTTTTAGATCATTCCAGGACTGAGTATTTTTATCCAAACGGTTGGTGTCATAGTGGTTCCTCCATGCTACCCTAGCTGTTTCCACTATTTTCAGCCGGGCAAGGGCCATTTTTTTCCGCTCATTGTAGCCTGTGACGTCAAAAAACTCTTCCATGGCTTCCACCCATTTCTCCACAGCCTCGCCCAGGTTCTCCCCTTCTCCTTTGAAGGGTCCTGGCTGAGTCCTATGAAGAGCCTTGCGAACATCAGGGTCAAGCTCGTCATCTTTAGAGACAAGGTCTAGCTGACGGCCACGATTTCCTCGTCTCATGATTTTGCCAAAAATTTATATATTATTAAATTTTTATTTTGATATCATCCACGAGATCCTAAGACTTAAGAGGTTCGGAAAACAATTTCTTAAACAAGATAATGATCTTATTGGAGATCTATGACATATGTCCGATAACAAATTTTTCTTTATCATATCGTCCGTAACAATCACTTATACAACAGGAAATTTTTATTAAGAAAAAAATTTTATATTTATATAAAAGTTGCAATATGTACATAGAGCAGCTCGCCTCCAGAATTCAAAATCTCCTCGGGAGATGCATATGATGACGATATTGGGCCATAGCCATGCCCTGATACAAACGTCCACTTACTGAGACAAGGGAGCTATTATCTTCCATTTAGGAATAAAGCAACTAAGGAGTCTGTAGACTTGGCATGAAAGTCTGAAATTCCGAGGCGTCGAATGATATAGAATGATGCCACGCACCATTTTTAGCTTTAATAGGATCATAGCCAATGAGAGGTTCTGCCCCCACAACATTGCACGGTGGTCGCAAGAGGCTGGACATATTGCCCTGCAAAACCACTTATGCTGTAGTCTCTCTGCTAGGTTAGGAAAATATAAATCCTCAAAATGGCGTGCGAGTCTTGCTCGGCTTGTTCGAGTTGAAGCCGAAGAGATGAGATGCTCGAAGGCAAACGTAGTCATATCTTGAGACTGGGTGAAGTCGGGAATACCAGATAAATAGGGAACTTCCATCTATAAAAACAATTTCTTTATTATTAAAGAAGCTTACGGAATGAAAATACATTATGAAAATGCTTTTTCTGAGTTTTTATTATCAATTTTGTATAAGAATTTGTTTATCCTTATTAGCTTTCAACTTTGCTCTGATACCAATTGTGAGATCCCTCTGTCCCCTCCGCGCACCCGATTCCCGTAGCTGACAGCGAAAGCAGCCCCCTCATGCGCGGGGTAGGGTTTCTCACTCGGGGCCTCACCCACGAATGTCCGGGAACGAGACTAGGCTGGTGGTCACTCCGAAAACCGAAACCGGGAAAATTTTCCATGCCTGAAAAGCGGGGACGATTCCACCTTTTTTTTATTTTTCTTAACGAATTTTTATAACGAGATCAAAATCTAAACTATCCTCCACCTGAATAAACCAGATAGAAGGAAACTATCACTGATATAATTTGATCATCTGAGCAATTCAATGCTTTTTTCCTAATCAAGATTAGGCACATCCGTTGATCCACTCAATCGAGAAATTTATCAGGGAGTTAACTATCTACTCGAATCCTAGCGTAATCCTAAGATTTTTCAGTTTGATTATTAAAACTCCATGATTCCAGCCTAGCCCCATGGGTTAGCCACCACCCTACCACTGGAATTGGTGGAACCAAACAAGTACTCACCCACCCATAGTTGAAATGCCTTTCTTAACTTTAGCTTTAGAAAATAGATATGCACACACTCCTCTTTATAAAAACAATCCCATTGACAAATAATTTACTGGTTACACATGTCATACTTTAAAATTTCCATTGAGTCTTTGTTTCTCACAAAACAGTATCACTCTGGACTCTCCGTTTATTGAGACCAGCGAGTTAACAACGAGATCCAGTTTGATAGATTACAATAACATTGGTCCTTCATACAATATCTTCCTCGACATACGAATGGGTGTCCTCAGCACCGCGAGCCCGTGCATCGCCTGATCAAAACCCTCCAGGATCCTCCTTAGGTGTCCTGGCACTTCATTCAGGGATTGCTTCGTCTCGGACCTCGCCCATTGTACCGGAAGCGCACCATTTTAACCATACCGAGGGCTGGTCAAGACCTCGGCAGGCTTTGCTACGTGAGCTGTCCCTCGAACACTCTTTTTGCCAGCTGTTGCAACCGAACTTCCCTTATATAAACATATATGCCAAATGCTCCCTCCAGCATTCTGGCATAAGACAGTCTTTTAAGAAAATAGGGTTTCTATGCAAGTTTATAGTTTTGATTTTGTTTGAATACTATGAATAAATCCGTATCCCAATACTTCTAGATCTAGGTCTGAATTCCAAACAGAATTCCTCGAATTCTGTTAACTTGATCCTCAGATCAAAATCAAAAGTCTTAACTAGTTTCAGATTCAGTGGGTGTTTTGAGTGTATTTTTCCTGAATTGATCGCATCTTCATTGACGAAGGAATTAGGTCTTGGTCAATAGCCTGGAATAGAGTTTGGGTGGTCTAGAAAGGTTCTTCCTACACTATCTTTCTAGAAAGGTTCTTCCTACACTATCTTTCTTGAAAGGTACTATTTCAATTTCTCTTTTTCTAAGTTTCGTTCGACGAATATTTGCTTACAGATTTCTAAAACATGGATTTATTAAAAGGAATAAAATAATCATTTATCTCGATCTCTGACTTCGATAGTTTAATTGAATTTTCTCATTACCATCTTAGTGAATATGAAATGGTAGAATTTCCTCTCACATATTATCAACCTATTCATTTTTTTAATTTTTACAAAAATTAACAGAAGATTAAAGAGAACTCTTATTTAATTATAAGAGAACCCTTATTTAATTATAAAGATTCTATATGCATCTAAATATGCATAAAATCCAATTTTGATGAAAGTCACACTTTTATCATCATAAAAAAATCATTTATGGTGAAAATCACTCTTTTCATAAAAAATATATCTTTTATGCACCCATTTATGCATAAAAACCATTTAACATAAATGAGCTGCTTCTTTTTAAGTCCTTTTAGTAACTTAGAAGCTTTTACTAATTCAGACTTGGGGATCCTGAAATTCTAGTTCCTTGAACTTTGCTTCCGTGAAGGTCACGGAAGGAAATGGTTCCATTATGACAGTGAATGTAATCTTGATTTTTGTGGAGCCAATCCATTCCAAGGATCCCGTCGAAAACTCCCAAAGGTAGGACTCTGAACTGATAGCAGTCAGTTAAATTCCCATCTAGATTGAACTGAATACGATCTGTCTCAAGGTGAGTGAAAAGAATCTTCCCACTGGCCAATTCAACTTGCATAGGTCTCAAGGTGAGTGAAAAGAATCTTCCCACTGGCCAATTCAACTTGCATAGGTTTTCTTGATTTCTGATCTAAGACTAGCTTACATAAGCATCTAGGGGAAATAAATGAATAAGTACTACGTGAATCAATCAAAAGCTTAAAAGGCTTACCCTGATACTCAGTTGGAGTATGGATGACTGAGAATTGAGGATTTGGCCCTTGGTTTTCAATCGCTGCATAAATATGTCCTCTTTCCTCTTCCACTAATTTTGATATTGTGACTGCTTTGGCTGCTTCTGCAGATCGGGGTGGAACTCTTTCTCTTTGGTTACTCTGGTTCTGGGAAGAAATTCTGAGACTACTCTGAACAGAGGCAGATGGGCTAAGCTACAGTTCTCCTGGATTGCCCTGATTTTAATGAGATGGATTTGACTGATAGGAAGGGGTTGGCCTTTGCACTCTTGGTCCTTGACTTCCCTATCCCCTTGACATGGCAGGAGTCGGGCAGTCTTTCAGCTGGTAACCAAAACCCTGACATCCAAAACACCGGTTCTCACTTGTGAGCTCATCCCTTTGAATCCTTGAAAGAGGCGGGGCTCCTGAGAAAGTGTTCTGGTGGGAAGGGTCTTCCTTCACTTCTGAATCTCCCAGTATCCTGATTCTGATTTGGGTTTATAGGAAAAAGTGAGCTTCTAACCAAGCCAACTGATTCTAGAATTTTCCAGATCAATTTGGTCAATTTTTGACCATTTTTGGGTCAGTTTAGTCCACTTTTTGGATCTAGTTGAAACAGGAGAGAGGAGAGATAAACATATCTCATTATTTGGGAGTTTAAAACTCTCCCACACATGTGAAATAGGCGCCTCCTTCATGAGGGGAATTCCCCCATACCGAGGTGTCAAAAATGCATCATTTCATCTAAATATCTCTCTTTTTTAACTATTAACCTTGTCCTTACTCAACTCTTCATCTTATGTGAGTATTTACTCATTTTTGGGGGATTTTCCTTTTATTATTCTATTTATCTCCTCCCTACATTTGGATGAATCTTATTGGTCCGTAGCAACCTTAATTTAAAAAAATTTAAAAATCTGGACCCCTAGATAATGCCTCTTGAACAGATTATACTTAATTTCTAATGCACCTTCTGAAAATCTTTTTGAACTTTTGTTTCACGGGAACTTATTTTAATAAGATGAGATACTTCTCTATCCAAAAATATTTAAAAAATAAATTACCACTCTCTAGAAGATTTTCTCTCTCTAGGTCAAAACTGGTAGAAACAAGATCTTTTATATTTATGAAGAGGGATTTGATTACAGGGGAAGATAGTGGACATCCTGAGAGGTTGGGGAGGAATCTTGCAAGTTCTTTGCTATCCTTTGTGTGTTTCCACAACAATGATGCCAAACTACTCTCTATATAGAGTAAGGGGGGGCTAGTTCTGGGAGCTGAGGGATTTCATGTGTGGTCAAGCTCCTATTAGGCCTAACATGAGTTGGTACACTGTGACCTTTATATCACATCCCATCCACATCTCTTCACATCCACATCCATTTACATCACATCACATCCCATCCACATCTCTTCACATCCACATCCATTTACATCACATTCACATCTCTTCACATTCACATCCATTTACATCACATTCACATCCCATCCACATCTCTTCACATCCACATCCATTTACATCACATCACATCCCATCCACATCTCTTCACATCCACATCCATTTACATCACATTCACATCTCATCACATCCACTCACATCCTATCACATTGCATTCACATCTTATCACATCGTATTCTCATCTTATTCACATCGTATTCACAACTATTCATATTTAGTAACATTTTCTACTTTCGATACCGATGGGACTTTTTCTAAATTTTTGCCAATTGCTTAGCCTAGTTAAAGGTACTTTTTCTCGATGGATATTTTCATATTCTTTCTCAAATTTCTCAAGTGAATTATATTCAATATTCTTCTTTTGAGTAAAATATTCATGGGATTTACAAAAATCATTTCTACCCATATTTTGCAATAAAATTAATAATGCTCAAAATTTCACTTTTGATAAATACTCATAATTTTAATTATGCTAAAAATTCCTCTTTTCCCATTTAATTGCTTGGATCTCAAATATAATGGGAATTTCTCTTTTTGCATTTAATTGATTAAATTCCAAATGTCATGGGAATTTCTCTTTTATCATAAAATAAATTTATCTAAAATTCCTCTTTAAATTTAAATAAAATGATCCATTAATTAAAATATGCCAAGAATTCCACTTTTACCATTCAAATGATTGAGTTCCAAATGTCATGGGAATTCCTCTTTTATCATTTAAATTTTCTCATGCAAAAAAAAAAATCTAAAATTTCTCTTTAAATAAAAATATTCATTATTTTAATATACCAAAGTTTCTCTTTTTCCATTCAACTACATGGATCTCCATTATCATGGGAATTCCTCTTTTTGCATAAAAATAAAAATACCAAAAAATTCTCTTTTCTTCAATTAATAATTTATGCATAAACACTAAAAATTAGTTTTCTATGAATGTGATGAAAATCATTCTTTTAGCATAGGATGACTAATCCTAGAATATGGTAGGATAGAGTTTTTTCTTAACCTCTAGCTTAACTAGCATAGAGTTTGATTTTTGAATTGAGAATTTATCAATGAGAAGCATCCATTTGATAAAGAACTAGTCATAGGAATAACTTTTCTTTTGGGGAGAGAGATATATACATAAAAAGCATCCTAATTAAGCCTAAAAACTAACTTTTTTGTGATTAATCATTAGAATTCTTATAGAAAGCTTGATTTGCATTGAAAACAATTAATTCGAAACTTCTCAAGCTTGAGAGGGGTTAAAAAGTGAAATCTTTTGAGAATATTAATGAGAACCATGAAATTCCTTCTTACCTCTTGATTTGGCTTGCTTCTTTATCTTATAAGGAAGCCCCAACCAATCAATTTGTCTAGTGTGATGAGAAGAAAGCTCCAAGAGTTGTTGAAGAGAGAGAGAAGCTCCAATCTCTCCAGAAGTAGAGGATTTTTAAGGGATAATAGAAAATATCATTATTTTAATGTAATACTAGCATGGTATAGTTCACATATTTTTTTTTTTAACAAAATACTAAGGATCTATTTATAGGTGAGGGATTCCAATAACCAAGTCTAACTGAGTTCTAGAATTTTTCACGTTCAGTTTGACTCAATTTGGATAAGATTTGGACTAGTTTGCTTCCTTTTTTATTTGGTTTGATCCAGGAGAGAGAAGAGATATCACAATTTTTTTGAATTAAAAACTCATCCACATGTGTGAATTAGGCGTCTACCTCAAGAGTCCCTCTCTCCTTACCAAGGTGTCAAAAATGCATCATTATTCCAAAATATCTCATTTTTTTAGTAATATCTCATAGTTTTTAACTAATAAACCTTGTACTGAGTCAACTCTTCATCTTATGTGAGCATTTACTCATTTTTGGGTATTTTCTTTTATTATTTGGATTTATCTCATCCCAACACTTGGATTAATCCAATTGGCCTATTGGAACCTTAATTAGACCATAATCCAGAAATTTCTAAAAATGTAGACCCCTAGGCTAAGGTCCTTTATATACACATTTTTAATCAATTCCAAATGCACATTGGAAAGTTCTTTTTGAATTTTTTGTTTCAAGGGAATCTATTTTAGACATTAGAAGGATATTTATATCCAGAGACATCTTAATTTAGGATTATCTCTCTAGACTTTTTCTCTCTCTAGGCCAAAACAAGGTAAAATAAGATCTTTCTTCTATTTTAGCGAGGGGAATAATTACAACAACAGAAGGGGAGGTTCTTACACCTTTACACCTCAAAAGCTAGAGGGAGGAATCTTACAATTTTTTTGTCTGTAATTACATCAGCGAAATCCCATATATGTATGCATAGGTCATACATAAAGCTCTATGCACATAGCAATGCATAGAGAGATGCATAGATCTATACATAGAGCTATAAGGCAATATGTATGCATGCATAGATCTATGTATACATACATAGAGCTATTATGCATGCATACAAAGAGCTACAAGGTTCTATGTATGCATGCATAGCTCTATGTATTCTTAGAGCTCATGCTGGGAAATCACAAATAACAAATCATGCACCTTTGGAGGATGAAATATTTCCATGATTGTGGAGTGTGAAGAAGAGAGAAAAGTAGAAGCTTGAGCACACAAGAGAGAGAAATTTGGGCACACCACATGATGATTATATTATGATTTATATGAATAAATCACCAAGTATAATACTCTTTGACTCTATCTAAAACGTAGTTCACACCTAGAGTGTTCACACCAAGTTGGATATAAACCTAATGGACCATGTGCCCATATCTCCAATGTCACATGATATTTTGTGTATTATTTTTAACACCCTCCCTCAATAAATATCTATGGATACTATAATGTCAATGCTAGCTCTAGTTATTGTTTATAATGTTGTTTATGATGACCATCCAAATGCCCGTAGGTCTAGGCTCATGGTGGGTTATAATGTCATTTATGATTCACCTAGGATAGAGGGGTGACTAAAGATTTTGGGGGAAAACCCAAGAAGAGAACCCTTGACTCAACATATAAACTAAATTGGAAATAAAGGGAGAATCCCCCCCATCGATGTTTGTGTAGATCCTTTTGTAGGTAGCATCATTTCCAATCAATGAATGATTGGGTCATCCTTTTTGGCTCATGGTCCAAGGCAGACCTGGAGGTAGATGTGTTCATCAATGAAAGCCTCATGACTTTCTTTATGAAAGAAGATAAATATGTAGCCCTTGTGATTGTCAGAGTCATATTGGTTGAAGCACCTCATTGTGCAACACATGCCTTATCCTTGACGAAAATGAAAGATGGAAATGATCCATTGAATTTCTTACCATTAAGATCATCTGAAGGGTAACCCACATGATGATAATGATGTAGATGAACATGTTGCTTTGGTATACCTCTATGATATAGAAAACCCTTTGTTTAATAAAGACTTAGAAAGCTTTAGAGGGTATGCCATTGATTGTTGTATGAAACAACTCAAACAAGAAAATGCTAAAGCCTATGACATAAATCTCAAGAGCTCATGCATATATATTTATGAACATAGCAATGCATAGATAAATTCATATAACAACAAGGCTCTATGTATGCATAGAGCTCATGTATAAAGCTATATTCATAGAGAAATGCATAGAGCCATTATGCATGCATACATAGAGCTAAAAGTCTCTATGTATGTATTCATAGCTCTAAGTATACATAGATCTCATGCACAGAGATCTATGCATAGTGAAACACATAAAGAAATGCATAGTGAAATACATAAAGAAATGCATAGAGAAATACATACAGACTTACATTCATATAGAGAGCCTTATAGCGCTATGTATGCATGCATATCTATGTGTATGCATACACATAGCTATTACGCATTTATACATAGAGCTACAAGGCTATGTATGCATAGAGCAACACATAAAGCTATTTATGTATGCATACATAGCTTTTCATATCTATGTGTAGAGCCTTGTAGCTCTATGGATAAATGAATAGATCTATGTATGAATACACAAAGCTATTATGAATGCATACATATGTATGCATTCATACCTCTATATATGCATAGATCTCATGCATCAAGCTCTAATATGGGTAGAGCAATGCATAGAGATATACATAGAGCTACAGGGTTTTATGTATATATGCATAGCTCTATGTATGCATATAGCTTATTCATAAAGCTCTATGGGTAGAGTAACATATGAAAATCAATAAATAGAGAACTGCATAGAGCTATGTATGCATACATAGAGCCTTAATATAGCTCTGCATATATCTGCATAGCTCTATGTATCCACTAATGGTTTATACATGGTGTAGAGCTCGTGCATACATATCTATCCATGCTGCATCAGTTATTAAACACAAATACTTTGAAAAAAACAACTTAATTCATGTAACAAGGAGTGATGCACAAAAAGTTCCATCCATGTTTAGTATGGAGTACACTCAAATTCATGCATGTCATAATTATTGTGTGTTATTTATAGGGGTGCCTATGCCTATGGCAAGCAATGTAAAATTTGTGTAAAGAATCATTATAGGAAGGATTTACAAGGTTAAAAAATTCCTCAAAAGGTTTTGAGACACTCTCTTATTATACCTTGCATCTAACATAAGTTTTGATGTCAATCCATTTCCAAGCTAATAACATGGCATGTGATCATCCTTCAACCACGATGGCATGATGAGTATTTTTTTCGACTCTCCTACTTAGGATCACACCAAGCATTCAAACATTATCCTTGCAATTCGCAACTTGGGTTAGGTATGGATAGAGGAACCCATTTGAATTGAGATCTGCATCATGGCCCACATAGGCCATTTTCATTGTGAATTACATTATTTCTCCCTTAATGTCCATTAAGAAGGGTCATGTGAATCTTGAACTTCTTGTTCTTGATAAGCATAAGGTAAAGAATATGATGTATATCTTAAGAGCCTTATTGATGAGCTCAAGAAATAGTAGAGAGCCATAATGGTGCATGATGTTTCCCGTCCCATTTCATGTCACAATGCAATGGTCAAGGGTAACTTAATGTGGATAATGCACAACTACAAGAGAAGTAAGCATTAGCAGTGTTCATTTGTAGAACTTTATGTTATGCTACTATAAGCGATGCTTAGAGGCTTTGAAAAACCGTGAGTATAAGCGCTAGCTGTATAAAAAAATAGAATGTTAAATTTGAGTAGAAATTAAAGCTTAAAATAAATTTAAGTCCAAAATCTTGACAAACATCCAAATGTTTTTGAAATAGAACAAAAAAATCACCAAATTATTACAAACCGATGAATATGTACATATATTATGATGATATATATATTTCATTAGTACTATCATCAAATATATCTTGCAATAAATCCATGCATACTAATTGGTCTATGTATAAGTCCATCATTTTGATGGCTCCTATATCAATACAAAGTTCTATTCCACTACTTGTACATGTATTATCATCATGGTTATGAAACATAAGCTCATTGATTTCATTAGATGAGACCAAACGTTATAGATATTCATTTGTATGGCATTCCTCAAATTTTTCATGGGTTTATTCCATTTCTTGGTCCTCATGGTGGTCATATTGATTGTTAGTTGCATCTTCCATTCATTTTGCACCATGCGTTTCTTCGTCAATATCTTGATCTTGAAATATTCAAAAAGAGTAATCCCCTTTGTTTGTGTATTCTAAAAGTGTTATTTTCATTCTATGCATAGAAAAATGCATATTGCTTTTTTATAATAAAAGTGTAATTTTCATTAGATTCAAAATCTATGCATAGAAAGATGCATATTGGATATTTTTTTATTATATAAGTGTGATGTTCATTAGATTTAAATTCTATGCACAGAAAGAAGCATATTGGATATTTTTTTATTATAAAAGTTTGATTTTCATTAAATTTAAATTCTATGCACCGAAAGATGCATGTTGGATATTTTTTGTTATTATAAAAGTGTGATTTTCATTAGATTTAAATTCTATGCACAGAAAGATGCATATTGGATATTTTTTATTATAAAAGTGTGATTTTCATTAGATTTAAATTCTATGCACAGAAAGATGCATATTGGATATTTTTTTATTATAAAAGTGTGATTTTCATTAGATTTAAATTCTATGCACAGAAAGATGCATATTGGATATTTTTTTATTATAAAAGTGTGATTTTCATTAGATTTAAATTCTATCCAGAGAAAGATGCATATTGGATATTTTTTATTATAAAAGTGTGATTTTCATTAGACTCGAATTCTATGGATAGAAAGATGCATATTGGATATTTTTTTAGTTGTATTTTTTGTCTAAGCTTGTGTTGTTGTTCTCTCTTGGTTGGCTTGACATTATCAAGGTAAGTGGCCTTAATCATTTAACCTCATGTTTATTGTACCCTTGGGTGCCGGGTTTAAGAAATGGACTTATGCATAGAGATTTGGGCATTGTTATATGCCATGTAGAATGCTTCTTATGTTAAGTTAGGAGTGGTTATCTGTGAGTAGGTGGTTATAGTGGAGGGGGAGCCCTAAATTTTCTCACTATCCTTATGTTATAAAAGAGGAGTTGCCTTTGGCTTTAATAGTTGTGAGCATGTGGAAAGTCCTTAGAAGTTATTATTCGAAAAGGGCACTGTCCACCCTCCTTGTCTAAGCAGTATTGTAGGAGGTCTTAACAATGTTCTAATATCACATGTTGTATTCTTCGTCTAAGATTTAAGTATGGCTTGGGTTAGAGAAATTGTGTTTTTTTGACTATGCATGTATGTAGCAGCAATGTCGATCAACCCGTCTCACAAGACCCCGATAAGGCCAATCTGCTATCCATTATAAATGAATGATATGGGCTGCAAGCTTTGTTGCATTTTACACACACACAGGTATGGTTCCATCAAAGTTTTTCACATACACAAAGTAAATCTTTTCTGCATTCTATAAGTCTTCTATTTTAATCTTATATTATGCAGGCGGGCTTACAGTCGGGCCAGTCTACCGCACTTGGCCAGCCGACGTCGTGGTGGGGGCAATCTACCCCACTTGCTCAATCAGAGCAGACTATGCCTTTGATAGGTGCGGGGCTGGCACGGGCCCATCACGATATGGTTGTTATGAGCCTACACCACCTTTCTCTACTAGACCCATCCCCAATCCCTCACGTCCATCTTCACCATATAGTAGGGAGATTTGGGGGGTAGTAGACGTACTAGCGGGGGGGATCAGGCTAATTTTTCTTTGGCAAAAGCTGCACTAGGTCTCCGGATGCGTCTCCCTAATAGGGGGGCCCTTCATCTACACATTATGAGCCAGAGCCCCCAGGATACCCATTCCACCGTTTAATCCGCGCCTCCTACCATACAATGTGGATGCGGATGGTGCCCTCACTGTGAGATCCCTGTTCCCACCGCGTAACGGATTCGGGGTACTAGCAGCGGAAGTAGCACTTCTTGCGTGAGGTAGGGTCCCACACTCGGGGCCTCGTCCATGGATATCCGGACAAAAGACTAATTCGTCGGTTTTTCCAAAACCGAACCCGGAAAAACTTCCCTTATCCGGAAAGCACGGGCGATTCCTCCAGGATAACTTTTACTCTAACGTAGTCAAGACCATTTCTGATCAAGCTGATCCGACTGCATCTATAAAGATACTTGGTCAGATCAAGGAAGAATCTTGCACTTGGATCATTGGGATCAACGCTTTTTTCCCCATCAAGAGGCACAGCCGTTGATTCCTATCCATAGAACAATTACTATCCGAGATTTACTTTATCTATCGTAGTAACAGAATTTGAGTCTCGATTTACGGATCCATCAGTCCAGCCTAACCCCATCCAGTCCCATGGGTTAGCCAACCGCCCAACCACTGTAGTGATGGGATCCAATTAAGAATTTGGTTAGGTTTTGTCCCGGGTACCAAGGAAAAGAGTTCCAAGGCCTCCTAGCCGGAAGTCCATGCAAAAAAAAAACTAGTCACACCACTTACACACCCAATATGAAATTGCCTTTTCACATATTCAACCAATTTTAAAACAATCCTTTAATAAAACCATAGTATCAGTGATCACAATCTTCCAAATTATCCGGTTGATTCTTAATTTCCCATCATTCCTCATCAGAGTATCTATGGCATCATTGGCAACCAGAACGCTTACCGCCTGTCCACTCACACAGGGGCCTTTTCAATAGTTCCTAGCCCATAATACTCGGCAATATAATCACTTATCAAGATGGACTCTCGTTGAAGATCAGCAAGATCAACCAACAGATCCATATAAAGAGCCATGGACTCATCCATTGAAGACCAGCAAGGTCAATCAACCAGATCCATGCTCGCGTGGGTATCCTAGGCGACCCAGAGCCCGAGCACCGTATGGTCAGCACCCTCTAGGATCCTTCGTAGGTGACCTAGCGCTTCACTCATAGGCCGCTTCCTTAGTCCCTCATCCACCGTACCGGAAGCTCACCATTTTAATCGAACCGAGGCTGGTCAAGACCTCAGCCGACTTTGCTACGCGAGACGTCCTCCATTGACTCTCCGTCTCAGCAGTTGCAACTTTATCAGTTAGGTCTCCACGACCTTAATCACAAGACGGTCAAAATGCTTTCCCAGCATTCTTGACATAAAGCATCCATTTACAAACAGCATTTACAAACAATTTACAAATACAGTTTCTATATTAACTCTCATTTTTCCACATTATCCCTCATCAATCCACATTACTTATTCCACATTCCATTTATATGTGTACTCATCCCAATCACATCATTTTCCATCTCATCACTTCAGATTCCTTCACATCACATATCATATATTCACATACATACATATATCCACATCCACATCCACATTCACATCCATACATCCACATCTACATCCATGCATCTATTTTCACATCCACATCTACATGCACATTCATGCATCCTCATCCATACATCCACATCTACATGTACATTCACATCCATACATCCACATCTATATGCGTACATTCACATCTACATGCATACATTGACATCCACATTCATACATCTACATCTACATGCATACATCCACATCTCCATGCATACATCCACATCCACATTCACATTCACATCCATACATCTACATCTACATGCATACATCCACATCCACATCTACATGCATACATCCACATCCACATTCACATTCATATCCATACATCTACATCTACATGCATACATCCACATCTCCATGCATACATCCACCTCCACATTCACATCCACATCTATACATCTACATCTCCATGCATACATCCACATCTCCATGCATACATCCACATCCACATTCACACTCACATCCATACATCTACATCTACATGCATACATCCATATCTCCATTCACATCCACATCTATACATCTACATGCATACATCCACCTCCACATTCACATCCACATCTATACATCTACATATACAGGTATACATCTACATCTCCATGCATACATCCACATCCACATTCACACTCACATCCATACATCTACATCTACATGCATACATCCACCTCCACATTCACATCCACATCTATACATCTACATCTACATGCATACATCCACATCCACATTCACATTCACATCCATACATCTACGTCTACATTCACATCCATACATCTACGTCTACATGCATACATTCACCTCTACATTCACATCCACATCTATACATCTACATCTACATGCATACATCCACCTCCACATTCACATTCACATCCATACATCTACGTCTACATGCATACATCCACCTCCACATTCACATTCACATCCATACATCTACGTCTACATGCATACATTCACCTCCACATTCACATCCACATCTATACATCTACATCTACATGCATACATCCACATCTCCATTCACATCCACATCTCCATTCACATCCACATCTATACATCTACATCTACATGCATACATCCACATCTCCATGCATACATCCACATCCACATTCACACTCACATCCATACATCTACGTCTACATGCATACATCCACATCTCTATGCATAATAAAATTCTTTTAATTAATCTAGGATGACAGTTCCTAGAATATGGTAGGAAGTCCTCTTTTCATGATTTGAATGAAATTATTTTATGTGTAATTTTTATAAAAATTTTGCCATAGCTCCGCTGCTATGACTAATAAATCTCAATTATCTAAAAAGATAAAGCTTATCCATTAAGGGAATGATTAGAATGATCCCTAATTGGATGATTAACCCACAATGGATTGAATCATCAATATTCATGAAATACATAAACTAAAAGTATAGGGAAAGCCATTAATTTGGTCTTAAGCATAGATTAATCTTGGATTAAGAAAAAGCTTTATGAAAAGCTTCATTTGGATTGAGAATCGGTCATGAGTATGACCATTTCTTGAGTGTGAGAGAGATATTACATAAAAACCTTTAGAATTAAGCTAAATAAAAATTTATGTAATTCTTTACTATCATTCATTAATTACTTCAATAGCATTTAAAAAACCATTTCAATTAAGCTTCTCAAGCTTGAGAGGGGTTGAGAAGAGAGAAACATTGAGAAATTATAGAAAAGATCAAAATTCACCACACTTACCTTACAAATTGCTTGATTCTTTGTTCACGGTAGAGGCCCCCAACCAATCAATTGGTTAAGTATGTTGATGGAGCCACCAATGGGAATTGAAGAAAGAGGGAAGCTCCAATTTCTTCAATTTGGAGAGAATTTTAGAGAATAGTAGAAATTAGCATTATTTCAATATAACTTTAATATAGTAAAATTCTCCTCCTTTTTTTCAAAGGACTCATGTTCTATTTATAGGAAATGGATGCTCTAACCAAAGCTAACTGATTTCTAGAATTTTCCAATTTCAGTTTGGTCGAATTTGGACTAGATTTGGACCTAGTTTGGTTCCTTTTTGATTCGGTTTCGTTCCTTTTTGATTCGGTTTGGTTTAAGAGAGAGGAGAGATAAAAATATCACATTATTTTTGAGTTTAAAACTCATTCAAGCATGTGAAATATGCACCTCCTTTAATGGACTCCCCTTCCTTACATATGTGTCAAAATGGAATCATTATACCCAAAATATCTCATATTTTTAATATTGCTCATAGTTTTTTACTAATAAACCTTTTACATTTTCAACTCTTCATCTTATGTGAGCATTTACTCATTTTTGGATACCCAAAATATCTCATATTTTTAATATTGCTCATAGTTTTTTACTAATAAACCTTGTACATTTTCAACTCCTCATCTTATGTGAGAATTTACTCATTTTTGGATACTCAAAATATCTCATATTTTTGATATTACTCATAGTTTCTTACTAATAAACCTTGTACATAGTCAACTCTTCATCTTATGTGAGCATTTACTCATTTTTGGCTATTTTCTTTTACAAAATTGGATTTATCTCCTCCCTACACATGGATTGATGCTATTGGCCCATAGGAACCTTAATTGGACCATAATCAAAAAATTTCTGAAAATCTAGACCCTTAGGCTAAGATTCTTTATACCCATTTCCAATTAATTCCAATTGCACATTGGAAAGTTCTTTTTGAATTTCTGTTTCAGGGGAACTTATTTTAATAAGATGAAATAATTTTCTATCCAAAAATGTTAAAAATCTGAATATTCTCTCTCTAGAATATTTTCTCTCTCTAGGTTAAAATAGTTAGAAACAAGGTCTTTTATATTTCTAAGGAGGGATTGATTACAGGGGAAGATGCTGGACATTTTGAGGGGCTGGGGAGGAATCTTACATTCTCTCCCACTTGAAAAATGCGAGATGCCCTCATCTCGCAAACTGGGGGTAATTTTGCAAGATGCACTGAGAGAAAATTTAATTAAGATTAACCACCAAGAGAAGTCTCAAAGAGAGCAAGACTCAAGACAAGAACAAAGATTTCAACTTTATTCACTCTTGGAACATATACAGCAAGATAGAAGAGCTTTCTACAATTCCATAAGCCCGTCCATCATATGGTCACAAAAGCAGCACTCACAAGCTGCACACGTATAAGGTAACTCATCTATGGGAATAATTCGGCTGGTTATTGCAGTACCTACCTCAGTGGTATGAGGTGATCTAACAAAAGGACCTCTAAGAGAGGCAAGCCGAAAACGGGATAAAGGCATATCTTCTGGTGAGGAAGAAAGCACGCTAGTAAGAAGACCCGCTCAGAAAATCCACCATGCCTTGATCTCATCACGCAGTAGTATCGGGGACCCAAACCCAAGGCTTCAATAACCATAGCCAAGCGGACATTGTTACGGAAGTGCTGTCGCCCCCACGGTGTTACCCTAGTTATATCTGGACAGGTCCGCCATTTGGTCTGAGCTACAGAAGTTCCCAAGTGAGGGAAAAGTGAGCGCTCATACAGTTCTATAAAATCCTTCTTCACAGACTCGCTTGCGTCTTGAAGGTGAGAAATCATCATGGACAAAACCAATTCTTGCTACCAAGCCATGAAGGAGATTAAGAAAGAAAGGAGATCGATGGAAGTAAGATTACTGTGAGCGACAAGTAAAAGTTATGACTTATATAAAGGAAGGTGCTAGCGTAACCTAGAAGCCAATGGTATCTTGCCACTGAAGTTTTACTGTCTTTCCATGATTTGGGTTTGGCACATATTTCTATAGAAGGCTTACATGAAATACATTATGAACTTTGAGATGAGGAGGTAAAAGAGAAGCTCGTAGGCTAAGTCACTTACTTTCTTTGAATTCAGATAATGTTCACAATATCTGGGGGATACCTTCTTATACTCCCCAAGAGATAAAGAACTTCTTTTGGGCTGTACTCGAATGAAGACCAAAACCTTGGTATCCTAAACACCGATTTTCACTTCTGAACTCATTGTTCTGAATCCTTAAAACAGGTGGGACTCCCGAGAAGTATTCTAGGAAAAGGGTCTTCCTTTTTTAAACAGAATCTTTCTTTTATTTTAGAGAGGGAATAATTATAAGATCAAAAAGGGAGATTCTTACTCCTGTATACCTCGAAGGCTGGGGAGGAATCTTACATTCTACCCCACTTAAAAAAGTGCGAGATGTCCTCATCTCGCAAGGTAGAGAACAACTTTTTTTCTTAAGATCCAATTTTATTCTGGGGTTCCTTATATTCTGGTCAACCCAACAGAATACTCGGATAAATATCCCTTATATAGAACTCATCATTAAATAACAATTCATTCAGATCATATCATTCATATCTTTAACATGATAATGGTCCATTAGACCGAAAAATTTCCTTCTGAACATTTCTCCACGGAAATTTCAGTCAAGCAAAGTCACAATTTGTCATCCCTTAACTTGATCTACCGGTCAAGTGCTAATAGTAGCAATCTGACAGCACAATCCACTAATCTCATAGTGATTTGCTGAATTCATTATCATAATTCCAGTTATATGAATATCATCACAGGGACTCGTCCCATTCATCCTCATTGTGGTTTCGTTCAGATTAATATATTTCAACTAAATTTCAAAAATCATCATTTTTCAATCAGAATCCAAATCAATTCATCAATTCTCAAACAGAATTAAAAATCATATCAACCACATTCGAAATCATCATCTAGATAGCATTAACGCTTATAATTTCAAGTCTTAGATTACTCGTATATAATGTCAGTAAAGAGCTGCAGTTATACTCTCGGTATATACGGGTAGTCACTACCCTTGGAATTATGAGGTAAATACCATCATGTCTAGGCCTCAAGCAAGTCAGGGATTCTATATAATTGCGGTACTTCCATTTGAAGACCCAATTACTAATTTACGAATTTTCAGTTTGAATATCAAATTGTATGAATTATATCACACAATTACAACCTTTTTGTGCTACTTGATAAACTTTTGACATATTTGGCTTCTCAGTTCATCTTTATTAGCCAAAGGCTCTGATACCAACTGTGAGTTCCCTGTTCCCACCGCGCAACGGATTCGGGGTACTAGCAGCGGAAGTAGCACTTCTTGCGTGAGGCAGGGTCCCACAGTCGGGGCCTCGTCCATGGATATCCGGACAAAAGACTAATCCGTCGGTTTTTCCAAAACCGAACCCGAAAAAACTTCCCTTATCCGGAAAGCACGGGCGATTCCTCCAGGATAACTTTTACTCTAACGTAGTCAAGACCATTTCTGATCAAGATGATCCGACTGCATCTATAAAGATACTTGGTCAGATCAAGGAAGAATCTTGCACTTGGATCATTGGGATCAACGCTTTTTTCCCCCATCAAGAGGCACAGCCGTTGATTTCTATCCATAGAACAATTACTATCCGGGATTTACTTTATCTATCGTAGTAACAGAATTTGAGTCTCGATTTACGGATCCATCAGTCGAGCCTAACCCCATCCAGTCCCATGGATTAGCCAACCGCCCAACCACTGTAGTGATGGGATCGAATTAAGAATTTGGTTAGGTTTTGTCCCGGGTACCAAGGAAAAGAGTTCCAAGGCCCCCTAGAATAAAACTAGTCACACCACTTACACACCCACCAATATGAAATTGCCTTTTCACAGATTCAACCAGTTTTAAAACAATCCTTTAATAAAACCATAGTATCACTGATCACAATCTTCCAAATTATCCAGTTGATTCTTAATTTCCCATCATTCCTCATCAGAGTATCTATGGCATCATTGGCAACCAGAATGCTCACCGACTGTCCACTCAGGGGCCTTTTCAATAGTTCCTAGCCCATAATACTCGGCAATAATCACTTATCAGGATGGACTCTCGTTGAAGATCAGCAAGATCAACCAACAGATCCATATAAAGAGCCATGGACTCATCCATTGAAGACCAGCAAGGTCAATCAACCATATCCATGCTCGGTTTCACAAAAAAACTCTTACTCCTTGTTCCAATATCTTCCTCGATGCACGCGTGGGTATCCTAGGCGACCTAGAGCCCGAGCACCGTATGGTCAGCACCCTCTAGGATCCTTCGTAGAGCAGGTGACCTAGCGCTTCACTCAAAGGCCGCTTCCTTGGTCCCTCATCCACCGTACCGGAAGCTCACCATTTTAATCGAACCGAGGCTGGTCAAGACCTCGGCCGACTTTGATACGCGAGACGTCCTCCATTGACTCTTCGTCAACAGTTGCAACTTTATCAATTAGGTCTCCAAGACCTTAATCACAAGACGGTCAAAATGCTTTCCCAGCATTCTTGACATAAAGCATCCATTTACAAAGAGCATTTACAAACAATTTACAAATACAGTTTCTATATTAACTCTCATTTTTCCACATTATCCCTCATCAATCCACATTACTTATTCCACATTCCATTTATATGTGTACTCATCCCATCACATCATTTTCCATCTCATCACTTCACATTCCATTACATCACATATCATATATTCACATACATACATATATCCACATCCACATCCACATTCACATCCATACATCCACATCTACATCCATGCATCTATTTTCACATCCACATCTACATGCACATTCATTCATCCTCATCCATACATCCACATCTACATGCACATTCACATCCATACATCCACATCTATATGCGTACATTCACATCTACATGCATACATTGACATCCACATTCATACATCTACATCTACATGCATACATCCACATCTCCATGCATACATCCACATCCACATTGACATTCACATCCATACATCTACATCTACATGCATACATCCACATCTCCATGCATACATCCACATCCACATCCACATTCACATTCACATCCATACATCTACATCTACATGCATACATCCACATCTCCATGCATACATCCACCTCCACATTCACATCCACATCTATACATCTACATTTACATGCATACATCCACATCTCCATGCATACATCCACATCCACATTCACACTCACATTCATACATCTACATCTACATGCATACATCAATATCTCCATTCACATCCACATCTATACATCTACATGGATACATCCACCTCCAAATTCACATCCACATCTATACATCTACATCTACATGCATACATCTACATGCATACATCTACATCTCCATGCATACATCCACATCCACATTCACACTCACATCCATACATCTACATCTACATGCATACATCCACCTCCACATTCACATCCACATCTATACATCTACATCTACATGCATACATCCACATCTCCATGCATACATCCACATCCACATTCACATTCACATCTATACATCTACGTCTACATGCATACATCCACCTCCACATTCACATCCACATCTATACATCTACATCTACATGCATACATCCACATCTCCATTCACATCCACATCTATACATCTACATCTACATGCATACATCCACATCTCCATGCATACATCCACATCCACATTCACACTCACATCCATACATCTACATCTACATGCATACATCCACATCTCCATGCATAATAAAATTCTTTTAATTAATCTAGGATGATAGTTCCTAGAATATGGTAGGAAGTCTTGTTTTCATGCTTTGAATGAAATTATTTTATGTGTAATTTTTATAAAAGTTTTGCCATAACTCCGCTGCTATGACTGATAAATCTCAATTATCTAAAAAGATAAAGCTTATCATTAAGGGAATCATTAGAATGATCCCTAATTGGATCATTAGCCCATAATGGATTGAATCATCAATATTCATGAAATACATAAACTAAAAGTATAGGGAAAGCCATTAATTTGGTCTTAAGCTTAGATTAATCTTGGATTAAGGAAAAGCTTTATGAAAAGCTTCATTTGGATTGAGAATAGGTCATGAGTATGACCATTTCTTGAGTGTGAGAGAGATATTACATAAAAACCATTAGAATTAAGCATAAATGGAAATTTATATAATTCTTTACTATCATTCATTAATTACTTCAATAGCATTTAAAAAACCATTTCAATTAAGCTTCTCAAGCTTGAGAGGGGTTGAGAAGAGAGAAACATTGAGAAATTATAGAAAAGATCAAAATTCACCACACTTACCTTACAAATTGCTTGATTCTTTGTTCACGGTAGAGGCTCCCAACCAATCAATTGGTTAAGTATATTGATGGAGCCACCAATGGGAATTGAAGAAAGAGGGAAGCTCCAATTTCTTCAATTTCACTACTACATGTTAGCCTAATACCGGGGCTTGTACCGGCGCTATTTAACGGGGTGTAAAAAAGCCACGTCATCGGTATAAGCGCCGGTATATGCGCCGGAACCATAGCGTCGGTATAACTGTCGGGTAACACACCCGGCACCTATACCGACGTCTATACCGGTGTCTATACCGGCGCCTATACCGGTGCCTGTACCGACCTTAATATCGACGAAAATACCAATGAATATAGCGACGTCGGTACCGGGGCATATACCGACGCTGTAGCAGAAATTTTTTTTTGGGCAGAATAGTGCTGCCTGGCTGTTGCCTAGCTGCCTGCAATGAGCAGGATCAACAACAGTAACAGACAGCACCATTCTGTCTACAATAGAGCACAAAAACAACCGTGCTCGTTTGCATATTCTCCTGATCGACAAACAAGAAATTAAATTAAACATTAATACTCAAGAATGTTTTGATCATATTTCATTAGTTTGAAGGTCATCTTACATCATGGTAATGCCTCCCAATTGACGGTCTCTCCTTCTTCTTCAAGCATCTCAAACAAGGCCACAAGGCCATGTTTGTGAGCGTACTTCTCCTCTCGCCTACTTGGTGGGCGATTCATGGCCAACTCCTGCACACACGATTAACAATTATAACTTTTAGAAATCAACATTTAGTCCACAAACATACATTTACCTAAATAAAATTGCTACAAACACTTACGAATTCATGGCGCATGGTTTCGTAACCACCACTCCCGAGATGAGAAGCCCCTATTGTTTGGAGTCTTGCCCTTGCCGCCTCTCTTTGTTGTTGAAACCTGTCTGGTGTCTCGGTGAGCTCCTGAGCAATGGCTGCCCACTCCCTGTCATCTAGCCAAACAGGTTTCTCCTTCCCCTTTCTAAATGCGTCCCTCGCCTCTGACCTACGATGCCCCATCAAAATGCGAGCTGTATACTGTATCCACTCATTAGAGACGACATTCATAGGGTCAGATGGCTGGAACTCTTGCTTTATCTTTGTGTTTATATAATTTTTCTTCCCCTTGTCTTGCTGATCCCATTTAGTCATGACAGAGTCATGAAACTGTATAGTGCACAATTTTCGAATGCGTGTCTTCATTGCTTTCCCTGCACTATCCATTATTGGTGCCCCATCCCTAATTGTGTAAATCTTGCTGTTGTCATGGTCATGTGCACCCCAGGGAGTGGAAGGTGACCCTATGGGTGTGCTATCAACAGATGAGAGCGAAGGACGACGCTCACGTGGTGGTGGTGTCACAGCATCTGTGGCACTACCACCACAACAACCTCCCCCTGAAGACCTACTACGTGAGCGCCGTCTATGTGAAGAGGTGGTAGATCGAGCTGTAAGAGGAGTGGAAGGCTGTGTGGTATGAGGTGTGGGAGCTGCTGTCGTACCCACGGGTGTGGGAACTGGCGTCGGGAAGCCAGATGGTGAGGCAGATGTCCCTGCTCCAGAACCCCAATAACTCTGAGCCATGGCTCTCTGCTCTGGAGTCATGGACGAAAGAAAACCATATAACTGCTGGGGACTCCACAGAATGTCAGCTACATTCTTGAAAATATGCATCGGGTCAAGCAAATGGTTTAAGGAGATCACCCCAATAGGGGAGTTGGTGAAAGATAGAGAGCCTCTTCATCCCAGGACATGCCAAGTTGCCACATTCCTCCCATTTGATCTTCCAATCGCTTGCCTTCAATGCACTTGGAGGAGGTCTTCCTAGATTACCATCCCGCAATTCATGATTTTCTGGAAGATACCTAACATGTCCTTGGTAGACATTCTTTCTTAATGCTTTTGAGTATCTTGAATCAAGTCGAGGACCACATACAGGACATGCATTGTAACCCGATATAGACAAACCTGAGCATTCTCCATAGCCAGGCCAATCATGCATTGTCCACATGAGAATACCTTGCACAGTTGTAAGTCTTTGGCCACTCTGCTGCTTTGACATGTCCTTCACTTCAATTCCGTTCCACAAGGTGCGTAACTCATCAATAAGTGGTGCCAAATATACATCCATGTTCTTCACCTTGTACTTTCCTGGAACTATTAATGAGAGCAACAGATGACCTTTCTTTATTGCTAACCATGGCGGAAGATTATAATTCACAAGGCAAACAGGCCATGTGCTCCATGAAGAGCTCCTTAAACCAAAAGGGTTTACACCATCCATTGCTAGGCCAAGACGGAGGTTTCTAGGTTCTTCCTTAAAAGCCGGCCATTTCTCTTCAATGTGTCTCCATGCGGGTGAGTCAGCAGGCACACGCATCACTTCATCTGTGGATCGAGTTGTGGCATGCCATGTCATCAAGCTTGCTATTGATTTGCACCTGAACATGCTTTTTATCCTTGGGATGATTGGAAAGTGCCTGAGAACCTTTACCGGGACAGCTTCCCCCTGAACATCTTCTCTATATCTGTTAGAGCCACAATGGGGACATTCTTGCAAATGCTCATATTCATGGCGGAAGAGGCAACAATCATTGCGACAAGCATGAATATTATTGTAATCCATGCCTATGGATTTCAATAACTTCTTCGCATCTGCACGAGATGGAGGCATCTCGTTGCCAGGGGGCAATATTTGATCTTTCAAAAGCCTGCAAGTATGGCAATATCTGATTTTCTCAAATACAAGTTGATAATTTAACATTTCAACAGTAGGTGTAATCTCCAAAAAAAGACCTTACTTGAATAGTTTAGTGACACTTGTATTAGACCATCCAAAAACTGACTGCAAATTTAGCATCGTAAGAGATGCACGCAATACAGATATGTTGGCACCATTGTATAATGGAAGGCGTGCAAGTTTACGCATGGCCTCTTCCTCTGGTTCATAATTTGACCGTTGAGAATGTCGTGGTTGATGATCTTCATGTTCATGCTCCTCGAAGAGAGCTTCTTGTTGCTCGATGAAGGCATCCAACATTTCTTCCATTGGACCTTCTTCCATTTCCTGACCTTCTTCCATTCCCTCGGGTGCTGTTAATTGAGCTCCATCTGTCACTCCCTCCTGCGATATCCTCATCCTTTGTTGGGGACGAGAATTCACAGGCGCAATGTTATCAAGATGCGGCTGCACACTTGCTTGGTTGTACGATTGAAACCGTAAATTTTGCAAGCGCTCCATTGGAAATATGCCAGCGTCATGAACATGCTCGTTGCAAATCCTTCGTTTTCGAAAGATTTGGTACTTACATCGTATGCATGGACACGCTATTCTCTCTTCAAGATTGAGAGGCTCCATCTAGCAGGATAACATATACATGCAGCTCATTAAACACAAATCAGCTTATCTCCTCTCCATACAAAATTAAATAGAATTTGAACAAGGATGGAGAAAGAAGCTATCTCTATTCATAAATAGCTGTTTATAAAGGCCTTATGCAATAATCTAAATGCATATTATAAGTATAAGCTTGCATAAATCTTAAAAATGCTCGTCTCTCCTCTATCCTTCTCGTTCTTGCATCTTCATATTTATCAATCCAAGATTTCATCACGAAAGTGGTAAGAAGAAAAATGTAATGAGCTTTTTATGCATGGACTCATCCATCTTTCGAATGTGTTCCTTTCCATGTGGCACACATGACACCATTTGGTCATCCTCATCGTTATGCATGAATCTTGGTATAGATGGATCAATTTGTTTCAAATGTATATAAGGGATTCTTGTATTAACCACCCTCTACCACACTTCCTTCTGGCCTTGCCCTTTGCCTCACAAATCCCTTCAAGGTTTCCATGAAGCATTCAAGAAAGAACATCTACCGATTATGAACGCCATATATAGCAACCTCATTTGCCAAATATACTAGAAGGTGAAATTGAGTTGTAAGTATGCTTCTTGGAAAGCTTTCTTCAATCACACACACTGCCTCAATTGAGTAACCTTGAGTAACCTTGAGTAACCTTGAGTAACCTCAAGCCTTCTCAATGGAATCTTGATGAATCTCCTTTAAGACTATCCACCTATTCAACTACGGAAGAAATGATAAATTAAAGAAGAATAGATAATTTCAAAGCTATATGTTATACCAAAAGCACAAATCTATAGTTTTGACTAAAACTTGAAAAGATGTAGAGGAGAAGAGAGCTTGAACTCTTGCAAGCACACACACACTCACAGAAATCCTATAAGAGAACACACAAGGTGAGAGGATGTAAATTCTTCTCCTTGTTCACACAACGAAAGAGGTCTACAAAGAAGATAAAGTGACTTACACACATAATAGAGTATATACAAGTGGTTCATAATGTGAGCACGCTAAGTGAAATGGATAGGTGTGGACTAGTTGGTGTAGTCAAGTTGTAGAATCTCTGGTGAAGATATGTCAGTGCCAACTACCAACCTGCCGCCAGTGATATAAATGTCGAACGGTCATGCAAGTGCCTCGTGATGAGTGCCAGCTCATGTTGAGCTTGACATCTCAACACTCCCCCTCAAGCTCAACTCTAGCTCATGAACTCTAAGAATATCTCAAGATCTTTGGAGCTTCTGAACTCCCAAGGCCTTTGTGAAGATGTCAACGACCTGATCCTGTGTGCTGACGTAGGCCAAGTCGATGTCGCTTGTTGCCAAGGCTCTCGATCTCCCTTATGAAGTGGTAATGTACCTCAATGCATTTTGTCCATGCATGAAAAATTGGGTTCTTGACTGATTGTATACTGCTAAGATTTTCACAATATATAACAACATTTCTCTCTACATGAAACCCCAAATTAGCAAGTAGCTTGCGTAACCAAGCTACCTCACACATTGCCACCGCTGCACAACTCCTCCGTACTCGGACAAGGCAACTCTAGGCTACTTCTTGCTGTTCCATGTCACAATTGCACTCCCCAATGAAAACATAAATCCACTTGTAGATCTCGTGTCTGAGATGCTACCTACCCAATCTGCATCTGTGTACCCATATAGCTCTAATGGTACACCTCCTGCACATAAAACAATGCATAATCAACAGTGGCCCTCAAGTATCGAGGTGTGCGTTGCATACTATCAAGATGTGGTTTGCACGGAACTTGCATAAGCTGGCTCTCTAAGCCAAGAGTGTAGCTCAAATTTGGCCTGTTGATCGTGACATAGATCAAACTCCCCACAATCTTTACATACATACTAGGATCCTGCAACACATAACCTGCATCCACACACTAAGCTTGCCATTTTGATCTAATAACTTACAATAAACCATCCCATACTTGGACAACATGTCCAATACATCCTGTCTCTATGATGACAGCCAAACACCATCAGGTGTGCAAATGACCTTAATTCCCAAAAAGTAGCACAAATCCCCCAAATCCTTCATCTCCAACTTCCTTTTGAGAAGACTTTTCACATGCTCTATCTTATCCAAGTTGTCACCCCCTATAATAAGATAATCTACATATATGGTGATGATCACAATACCCTTATCACTCTTGCACACACGTATAAAGAGTGATTTGCATCTGCCATGTGAAAACCAATAGTGACAAGATACTCAACAATCTTGTCATGCCATTCTCATGGAGCTTGCTTCAACCCATACAAGGCCTTACAAAGCTTACATACATACTCTGGGTGACCTTTATGCTCATGGAGCTTGCTTCAACCCATACAAGGCCTTACAAAGCTTACATACATACTCTGGGTGACCTTTATCCTCAAAAATTAGTGGATGATCCATATACATCTCTTCTTGCAAGTCACCATCATGCAAGAATATATTTTTTACATCCATCTGATGTAAAAACCAGCCTCTAGATGCAGCCACCACAATCACAACTCTCACAGTTTCCATCATTGCAACTGGGGTAAATGTCTCCTCATAATCAATCCCATGCATCTGTGCATATCCTTTGGCTACCAATCTAGCCTTGTACCTAGTTATGCTACCATCACTGTTATGCTTCACCTTATATACCCACTTATAGCCAAGAGCTTTCTTACCTTCAGGTAATGGTACCAAATCCCAAGTCTCATTTCCATACAATGCATCCATCTCCTCATCCACCGCTTTCTTCCAACACACATTTCCAATAGCCTCATCAAAACATGTGGGTTCTACAACCTGCACAACATTTTCCATATAAGCATAGTGATGTGCCACATAACCATCATAAGTCAACCTCTGCACAGGGCTTTAGACTCTTCAAAATCTTTGTAACTTTGTAGTCATGGTGGCTTCCATGGCCTTCTTCACACCAGGTTTCCTCATTGTTGGAATCCCAAGCTCTTCATCAAGGCTCATCTCCGAGCCACTAGAATCTCCATCAACAAGAGAATGCCCTACAGAAATATCAGGCATACCAAGGGACTCAAGTACTTTCTCTTTGGCTTTATGTGATGTACCAACTACATTTTCAGGATTAGTATTATAACGTAGCATGCCACTCTATGGTCTATCAAAAACTGTGAACCGCTAGATGAGGAATCTCCTGGTCCACTCAATGATTGTGATGCTGACTTGCATTCTATGTAACCATGTTTCCACTTACATCATTCCCAACAACATCCTTTTCAGGATCATACGAGAGCTACTCATCTCATCAAATACATCCCTGCTTACCCTCAATTCATGTGTAGCAGAATTATAGCATCTATATCCCTTTTGCTCAAGGGAATACCCAATAAACACACATTTTTCTTCCTTTGGATCCAGCTTAGTACGCAACTCATCTAGCACATGCACATGCACATATGCAATACATCCAAAAACTTTCAAGTGTGACAAATCAAGTTTCCTACCATTAAACTTCTCCCTTGGTATTTAATGCTCAACATAGGAGTTTAATGCTCAGCAACTCCATTTGGTTGTGGAGTGTATCTACATATACATTGTCTTTGAATGCCATTCTTTTGCAAGAATTCAAAGAACTCATTGGAGAAGTATTCTCCCCCTTCATCTAACATTAGGCATTTCACATGCTTTCCTCTCTGTTTTTTAGCCTCACTCTGAAATTTTGAAAATGAGTGAACACTTCACTCTTCTCCTTCATGAAATACACCCACACTTTCCTCATGTGGTCATCAATGAAGAATACATAATACCTGTAGCAATGAAGTATTCTCCCCCTCCATCTAACATTAGGCATTCCACATGCTTTCCTCTCTGTTTTTTAGCCTCACTCTGAAATTTTGAAAATGAGTGCACACTTCACTCTTCTCCTTCATGAAATACACCCACACTTTCCTCATGTGGTCATCAACAATGAATAATACATAATACCTGCAGCCACCCATAGAGATAGTCTTCACGGGACCCCATACATCTGAATGCACAACATCTAGTACATTCCTGCTCACATTTTTGTCATGTGGAAATACATGATTTATTTGCTTTCCAAATTGACATGCTTCACATTATTTCTGCATACCTTCAACTTTAAACTTAGGCTGCCATGTCACAATTTCTTTAGTCTGCATATAGACTTCATTCTTTGCACATTTACATCCCCAATTCTCTTATGCCAAATGTATGTATTTGCAACAACTCCTGAACCATTTGCAAATATTAGAGCACTCACTTCAGGCATATTTCCATTGAATGTAAACATTATGCCCACTCTGTTGCCTTTTGAAACCACCCCTAGACTTATCTTTAAAGTCTTCTACATAATAGCCATTAGGGTAAAATTGGACCTACAAAGCTTGCTCAATCAACTGACCAACAAAGACCTGATTCTTTGTAATGTTTGGAACATGAAGTACATTTACAAGGTACTTCACCTTACTATCCTATAGACAATGACACATCTCCAACATGGGAAATCGGATGAGCAGTGTCCTCTCTTGTTTTCTGACAAAACCTGGTCTTTTAAGAGTCTTCATTTCCTTGAACCACTCACCATGATTTTTCATGTGTTCAAAGAACCTGAATCAACATATCATACATCATCCTTACATGCTGCTACGTCATTTCCAGACATAGTAGCATTAACTACATGTTGCATAACAAACAACCTCTCATTATCCTCATTATTTTTGCTAGAGGATGCATAGTTATTTTGCTGTACTTTTCCATTTCGCATGTCACTCTTCTTCTTATTACAATCTGCCTGCACATGTCCAGGCTTACCACAGTAAAAACAACCTCATGTATCATTATGCTGCCTTTGCCAATTACCACGACCTCTTTAACTCCAGGTGCCTCTAAACTGGCCTCTTCCACCTGTGTGTTATTATTTTGTAAATCCTGGGATTGTTGCTGTTGGCTGACCATAATTGTGATTACCTATTCTCAGCCACCACCACCTTAACCATGTCCACGACCTCTACCTGAACTTGTGTAGAAGGCCTGCTGTGATATAAATGTTGAAGGGTCATGGAGGCGCCTTATGAGTGTGAGCTCATGTTGAGCTTGACATGTCAAGAAAACCCACCTAATTTATAGATGGCATTCTGAGCTTTTTCTTTGCACCCACCAGGAAGTGTAAACTAATGTCATCAGTTTTTAAAAACAATAAAAGACCAACATAGAGTCCATATAGCATAAAATGAGGAGTGCCTAAAAAATAGATATAGTAACGTATGTACCTACATCATCTTGTGCCAATGATGTGATTTGATACCATACCATTGATTCTCACTCTTCTTCTTTGTTATTATAAATGCACCCTTTAATGAGTGCATTACAAAGTTTGGTGTACGAAAAGATGAAATTTAATTCTTGACATTCTTTTCCTCTTGCTTTGTCAACCTCCATGGCACATTTGGTAAAACCACCTTATCATTGACTACCCTTGGCCACGCCCTTTCCATGCATATAATATTGGTTAGGTCATACCTTATTGCATTGGTGTATTTTTTATTAACTAGATGGTCCCAAATCACTGATGCCAAATTGTGAAAAATATGCATTGGATCTAAAATATGATTTATTCTTAACTCTGTTCAATATGGTAGATGAAAGAAGATTGAGTACCTTTTCATACCTGCACGTGCAGTGATGGGAGTCACCTTCCATCTCTCATCCTAGTCTCCATCTATCCATCTTCCCTCCAATGTCATTGTAGGAGGCAAATGCCACATGGCTTCCCACTCTGCACCTCTCATCACAATTGGAGAAACCTCTAATGGATTATAATTAGGGTGGTTTTTGGAGGAAGAAATCTATGATGTTCATCATAGACCACTTTCTCTAATGCATGTGCTTGTTTAGATACAAGTGTTGGTCCACAAATTGGACATGCATTATATCTTGCAGTTATGAGACCTACCAAAATGGTATGTAAGAATTGAAATTTAATAGACATTATAGTACATTAGAGTTATAAATGGAAGTTATACATGTGTGATAAGAATCAATTTATTTGGCGACGTACCTAAGAACTTCGTATAGCCTGAAAAACTTCGTACTACCTAAGAACTTCGTATAGCCTGAAAAATCATGCATAGTTCACATCAAGGTACCCTTGACCATTGCATTACGACATGAAATTGGATAAGAAAAATCATGCAACCTTATGGCTCTCCATAATTACTCAAGCTCATCAATCAAGGGGTATACATCCATATTCTTTATCTTGTGCTTCCCGGGTATAAAAAGCGCAAGCATTACATGACCCTTCTTCATGGACATTCGTGGAGGAATATTGTAATTCAAAACAACAATGGGCCATGTGGACCATGATGTAGACCTAAATCCAAATGGTTTCACCCCATTGATACCCAATCCAAGCCATAAATTATGGGGCTCATCTTTGAATTTTGGCCATTCATCCTCAATGTGATCCAAAGCCTGTGAGTCAGCGGGAATCCTTATCATGCCATCGGTTGAACAATGGTTCACATGCCCTGTCATTAACTCAACAATGGATTGACACCTAAACATATGCTAAATGCGAGGTATGATGGGAAATTTCCTTTAATACCTTTTTGCACAATTTTTTCACCCTTTAAATTCTTTCTGTAGAACGATCCTCTGCACAAATTGGACATTTTATGACATTGGCAAAGGCACCCCTAAATAGTACAAAATCATTACGACATGCATGAATTCAAGTGTAATCCATACCAAGCTTGGAAAGTATATTTCAAGCATCACATCTTAATGCAGGCATCAAATTGTTTGTTGGGAGCATCTTCTCTAATAATCAAAGTAGGCTATTCACACTATTATTTCTTTATTCATATGTTGTTTGCAAGTTGAGGATTTCCAAGCATGCCTGTAAAGTTGAGTACTTTGCACCATTATATAATGGTGTGTTAGCAATTTGAAAGTTAGGTGTCTCTTCCTCACTCTCTCTTTTAAAAAGTAAGTGATCATCTCCTACATTACATCCTCTTTCTCTATCTCATGTGGAGAGAGTCCCAGGTCTTCCAAATGTACTAAACATGCTCCACTTTCTAAGTTCTCCTTAATGACACTTATACTCCTTCATCAAGTTTCCCCCAATGGATAGAATAATGAGGCATATTGTGTAATACTTGTGCATAAATTTCCATGCCCTCCTCATTCTAATGAACCAAATTTAAAAATAACAATCAATGTTATATATGTCAAACCATGAGTATACATATCATCTCATAAGTTTATATACTAATAATGAAGGCCTAGTGAGAGAAAATGTCTAGAGAGAGGTAATTCAAAATTGAGATATTTTTGGATACAAAAATTCTCCTAATGTCTAAGATGAATTCCCCAGAAATAGAAGCTCAAAATGAACTTTCCAATGTGCATTAGGAATTAATTGAATAGGTGTATAGGGGACCTTGGCCTTAAGGGTCCACATTTTCAGAAATTTTTGGATTAAGGTCCAAATAAGGTTCCAGAGGGGGCCAATAAGATTAATCCAAGTGTTGGTATGAGATAAATAGAATGAATAAAACAAAATAGCCTAAAAATGAGTAAATGCTCACATAAGATGAAGAGTTCACTGAGTACAAGGTTTATTAGTTAAAAACTAAGGTATATTAGTAAAAAAATGAGATATTTAGGTGAAATGATGCATTTTTGACACCTCAGTAAGGTGGGAAACCCACTTGACTAGGCGCCTTCTTCATCATCATTGTTTGGCTTTTTTAATACAAAAAAATCAAGATATTTTATCTCTCCACTCTCCTAGTGCAAACTGGATCAAAAAAGGGGGCCAAACTAATCCAAATCTTGTCTAAATAATTGGGTCAAACTGAAGCTGGAACGCTCTAAAACCTAGTGGGACTTGGTTAGTGGCCTCCCTTACTATAAATAGACCCTCATTCCTTTGTATTTTCATATTGGAGCAATACCATGCTAGTATTTTCTCTAAATTAGCATATTTCTATTATCTCTCTAATTTGCCTTTTCTCTTGAGAGCTTTGGAGCTTCTCTCTCCTCCATCCTCTCTTGTAGACTAATCTCCCTCTCTTGGTGGCCAATGACTTGCTTGGGGGCTTCACTTCTAGCCAAAGAAACAAGCCCATATCAAAGGTAAACCTATTTTAATGGTTTTGTTTCAATTTTCACAATGATTTTCTTCTTCTCAACCCCTCTAAAGCTTGAGAAGCTTTCCAATCAATGGACTTTTCTTAAAATCAAGCTTTTTATAGATTCATAATGTCTATTTAGATTAATGTTAAATTTTATGCTTAATTATAATGATTTCTTTAAGAATGTCTCTCTTTTGGAAAGATTAGTCATTCTTATGGCTAGATCCTTGGTAGGAAAATGATTCTTCATAATAATCTCTTTATCCTAACCCAAACTCCAAGCTTGACAAGCTAGAGAAAGAGATTAGTTATTTTTATAATTTCTAAATCTAGAAAAAAAAGGATGATAAATTCTTATTTTAGTTTAATCAAGAGAATTAATCATAATTATGGTTATAATTATAGTTATAATTGTGCTATGAATGCATAAATTAGTTTTAGTCTAAAAGATGAGTTTCTATCATATTTTCATTGCAAGTTTTCATTTTAAATTAAAAAGTTAAACATTTGCAAAAATTACAGCGAAGCTCTGGTAAAATTTTCTAGAAAAGAGATAAATCTTATTTTTATGCAGATTTAATTAATTAGAGAAAAGAGAAATTTTTGATATAATTATTTAAAAGAGGAATTCCGATGATATTCTAGATTCAAACATTTAAATGTTAAAAGAGGAATTTTTGGCATATTTCAAAATATGAGTATTCTTATTTATTTATCAAAAGTGGAATTCTGAGTATTATCATTTTCTTAGAAAATATGGGAATGAACTTATGTAATAAATTTTATGCAAAAAGAGGCATTTTGAGCATTATCCAATTGACAGAAAAATAAAGAAGGTTATGCACATTTTTTTTTCTAGAATCATTCAATTTACGAGAATTAAGGAAATGATTCATTAAAATTAGTGTTTATATTGAAAGAAGAAATATGGGTATAATTGATTTTGTAAATTCCATGAATCTTTTATTCAAAAAAAAAAGATTATTGAGTATATCTTATTTTGAGAAATTTGAGAAAGAATGTGAAAATATTCACCGAGAAAACTTGGATAATTCTTAATCCGAAAAGGAATTTTTAATACTTTTTTGACCTTTGGAAAATTGAAGTATACATCTAGATTCTTGGAAAATAGAATCTTGGAGTACTTTTTGAACGGGAAAAGGACTTCCCAGAAAAAGACCAAAAACACGCTTAGTTGAATGAACGTATGACTAATTTATTCCTAGTTTCCCTGAAAAAGGAATCTGAAATCCCAGAGAGGATCAAGGATCCAAAAAAGTGAATGAAAATTTAGATTTAAACATGGGATGTCCATCTCTAGAATCCAATTCATCGATCAAAAGTCTTCATTAATGAAGCTTAAGAAATAAAAACACAATACGTAAATGCTCTTCTTGAGTTTTTACTATAAATTTCTCATATAATTCATTTTTCTTTTTTAAGCCTTCAACAACACTTTGATACTTAGATTTAATGGAATCAAGAAAATCTTACCTTTAACTAAGCCAAGTAACTGGCAGAGACCTAGAGTTTTTACTATAAATAAAAACACAATACGTAAATGCTCTTCTTGAGTTTTTACTATAAATTTCTGATATAATTCATTTTTCTTTTTTAAGCCTTCAACAACACTTTGATACTTAGATTTAATGGAATCAAGAAAATCTTACCTTTAACTAAGCCAAGTAACTGGCAGAGACCTAGAAAAGTTGAGTAACCATACTCTCAAACTGATGTGAATGGATCTGAATGAATGAGATGAGATGTGAATGGATCTGAATGAATGAGATGAGATGTGAATGGATCTGAATGGATGTGATGTGATGTGAATGGATGTGATGTGATGTAATGTGGATCTGAATGGATGTAAATGGATGCGAATGGATGTGATGTGATGTAATGTGGATCTGAATGGATGTAAATGGATGCGAATGGATGCAAATGGATGTGAATGGATGTGAATGGATGTGATGTGATTTAATGTGGATCTGAATGGACGTAAATGGATGTGATGTGATATAAATGGATGTGATGTGATTTAATGTGGATCTGAATGGACGTAAGTGGATGTGATGTGATATAAATGGATGTAATGAGGATCTAAATGGATGTAAATGGATGTGATGTGATGTGATGTGATGTGATGATGATCTGAATGGATGTGATGTGATGAGGATGTGAACGGATGTAAATGGATGTGATGTGATGTGGATCTAGATGGATGTAATGGATGTGATGTGATGTGATGTGACTAGATGTGATATGATGTGAATGGATGAGAATGGATGTGAATGGGTGTGTTATGACTAGATGAGATATGATGTGAATGGGTGTGTTATGATCTAAATGGATGTGAATGGATGTGAATGGATGAGAATGGGTGTGTTATGATCTGAATGGATGTGAATGAATGGGAATGGGAATGAAAATGGGAATGGATGTGAGTGGGTGTGTGAATGATCTGAATGAATGTGAATGAATGGGAATGGGAATGGATGTGAGTGGGTGTGTGAATGGATGTGAATGGATGTGTTATGATCTGAATGGATGTGAATGGATGTGTTATGATCTGAATGGGTGTGAATGGATGTGAATGGATGTGTTATGATCTGAATGGATGTGAATGGATGTGTTATGATCTGAATGGATGTGAATGGATGTGTTATGATCTGAATGGATGTGAATGGATGTGAGTGGATATGGAATGATCTGAATGGGAATGGATGTGAGTGGGTGTGTGAATGGATGTGGAATGATCTGAATGGGAATGGATGTGAGTGGGTGTGTGAATGGATGTGTTATGATCTGAATGGATGTGAGTGGATATGGAATGATGTGAATGGATGTAGGATGATGTAAATGGATGTGATTGGATATGGAATGATGTGAATGGATGTAGGATGATGTGAATAGTCATGAATGGATGTGGAATGATGCGATATGTGAATTAATGTAGAAGAAATCAGAAATGACATGGAACAATGTGGAAAGATGGGAGTTCGTTGGAAATTGTATTTGTATATGAAACCTATTTTTAAAAGACTGTTTTATGTCAAGAATGTTGGGGAAGCATTTTGACTATCTTGTTGACTAAGGTCGTGAGGACCTAAGTGAGAAGGTTGTACAGCTGACGGAGAGTCAATGAAGGACGTCTCGCGTAGCAAGGTATCGAGGTCTTGACTAGCCTCAGTTTGATTAAAATGGTGAGCTTTACAATAGATGAGGAACCAAGGAAGCGGCCTATGAGTGAAGTGCTAGGTGACCTGCGAAGGAGCCTAGAAGGTGTTGACCATATAGTGTTTGGGCTTTGGGTCGCCAAAGATACCCACGCGTGCGTCGGGGAAGAAAATGAGTTAGAGTTATTTTTTGAACACGGGCATGGATCTGGTTGATTGGCCTTGCTGGTCTTCAACGGATGAGTTCATGACCATTTTACATGGATCTTGTTGATTGATCTAGCTGATATTCAACGAAGAGTCCATTTGGATTTTTATGTGATTATATTTCTAGGTACTATGAGCTAGGAACTATTGAAAAGGCCCCTTAATGAACAGGTGGTGAGCATTTTGGTTGCCAATGATCCCATAGGTACACCGATGAAGGAATGATTAGAAATTTGACTTCAAGCTAGATATTTTGGAGGATTATTATCACTGATACTATGGTTTCATTAAAAGTTTGCTTTAAAGATAACCAAATCTGTGAAAGGCGATTTCATATTGGATGCGTAAGTGGTATGTTTGAAATGTACTTTGCATGAATCCGGATAGGGGGCCTGGGAATTCTTTTCCCTGGTACCTGGGACAAAACATAACCAAATTTCTAAATGGATCCTATCAATACAGTGGTTGGGCGGTTGGCTAACCCATAGGATTGGATGGGGTTAGGCTGGACTAATGGATTCAATTATGTTAAATTACGATAGTTGAAGTAAATCACGGATAATCCTTGTTCTATGGAAAAGAATCAACAATTGTGCCTCTTAAACGGGGAAAAAAGCGTTGGTCTCTATGATCCAAGTGCAAGTTCCTCCCTTGACCCGGCCATGTGACTTGCGAGTTTGGTCGGAATGAAAAAGGGTAATTTAAGTCTCCCGACTACGTTAGAACAATTGTTTCAAGGAGGAATCGCCCATGCCTTCTGGGCGAGGGAAGTTTTTTCGGGTTCAATTTTGAAAGAACCGAGAGATTAGTCTCTTGTCCAGATATTCGTTGGGCGACACCCCGAGTGGGAGACTCTGCCCTACGCAAGAAGTGCTACTTCCACGTTGCTAGCACCCCAAGAATCTGTTGCGCAAAGCGGGCAGGGACCTTTAAGCTGGTATTAGAGCAAATTGTCTAAAGTTGATAAACCAAGAGGCAAGAAATGTAAAAAATTTATGAGTTACCAGTAGTAAAAGATTGAAACCGTGTGAAGAAATTCATATGAATTGATATTCAGAATGAAGATTCATAAATTGGGAATTGGGTCTTTAGATGGAAGTACCACAATTGTGTGGAATCCCTGACTTGCTTGAGGCCTAGATATGATGGTATTTACCTTATAGTTCCAAGGACCGTGACTACCCGTATATAATGTGGGTATAACTACAGCTCTTTACTGACAATATATACAAGTAAATCTAAGACCTTGAAGTTATAAGCAAAAATGCTATCCTAGATGATGATTTCACATGCTAGTTGATATAATTTTAGAATTCTGGTTGAGAATTGATAAATTGATTTTTGGATTCTGATTGAAAGATAATGATTTCTGAATTTTGGTTAAAAGAAAATAAGTTGAATAAAGCCACAATGAGGATGAATGGAGAGAATCGCAGTGATGATGTTAGTAACTTGGAAGACCATTATGACTTTTAGAAGATCACTATGAGATTAGTGGATTGTGCTGATAGATTGTTCGCAGTTTAATCTTTGACTCAAGAGACCTAATTAAGGAATGACAAATTGAGAAATTGTATAACTGAAATTTCTATGGGAAATGTTCATATGGAATTTGTGGTCTGATGGACCATTATTATGTTAAGGATATGAATGAACTATTTTCTGATAATGAGTTCTGTATGTTCTTCTTGTAGAAGAAATCTTTATCCCAGGATTCTGTGAGGGTTGACTAGACCTTAAGGAACCCCAGAATGAGTTGGATCTAAAGTTGGATTCGAATTATAAATAAAGTGGTATTTTCACCTGAGTGTCTTGGTTAAATTGGAAAAAGGGAATTAACAAGAATTTTTGTATTGATAGGATCATGGATCGCCATCGTCATGGTAGGAAGGTTAACCCCCAACTCGATGAAGAAGAGCTCGACACAGATGTTTGTAAAACTCTTCTCAGCCAGGACTTTTCAAGGGTGAAGGAAAAAACTTGGGCGAGGCTGTGGAGAAGTGGATCAAAGCAATGGAAGAATACTTCAATGTCACAAGATATAATGAGAAGAGTAAAATGGCTCTTGCAAGGCTGAAGATAGTAGAAAGAGCCAAAGTGGCATGGAGAAACAGATGCGAGACAAACCATCTAGAGGATCGAAACACCCAGACATGGAATGATCTCAAGATTTACCTAAGGAAGAGATTCTATCCTCCCGGCTTTTTGGAAACCAAGATGAACAGTTCTTAGAGTTAACCTAGGGGAGCAGGAGTTTTGAATTGTATCACCAAGCGTTCTCTCTCCTCCTCAAATACTCACCACCGCTGGATGAAGAACAGTTGATGGTGGCCAGGTTCATTCAGGTAATTAACAAACCTTTGAATACCCTCGTAAAGAATGCCAACCTAGTTTCCATGGCTGAAGCAGTTCGGATAGCGAAGGATTTCGCCAAGGCCTTTGGTTCCACCCGAAGCGAGGACCATCATCTTTCAAAAGATTTCTAGCTCCGAAAGGTGACTCCAACTTTCCGCCTCGTAAGATACATCAAGGTCAAACCTAGGATATAGGAAGTTCCAGAATGGAAGAAAGGTCTTTTCCCTGGAACTCAATCCCCTGGAATTCAACTTTAGAAGTTCCACCTAAATAAGAATACTCATTTTATGAAATATACCATAAATTCCTCTTTTAACATCTAAATGTTTGAATCTAGAATATCATGGGAATTCCTCTTTTAAATAATTATATAAAAAATTTCTCTTTTCTCTAATTAAATAAATATGCATAAATACTATACAATTATTTTTCATAAAAATGATAAAAATCATTCTTTTTGCATAAAAATATATATATCTAGAATATAATAGGAATTTCTCTTTTTGCATTATTAAAAATTATGCATAAAAATAAGATTTATCTCTTTTCTGGAAAATTTTATCAGAGCTTTGCTGCAATTTCTGGAAATGTTCAACTTTCTAATTTAAATTGAAAACTTGTAATGAAAATATGATAGAAACTCCTCTTTTAGACTAAAATTAATTTATGCATTCATAGCATAATTATAACCATAATTATGATTAATTCTCTTGATTAAACTAAAATAACCATTCCTCATTTCTGAAAATGTTAGCATAACCCTCTTTCAATTTAGGATGAGTTATTATGATTTTTCTATATCATAAATAGTATAAAAGAATTAATCATCCTTTTTTCTAGATTTAGAAATCATAAAAATAACTAATCTCTTTCTCTAGCTTAGTGTTTGGGTTAAGATAAAGAGATTTAGAAATTAAAAAAAACTAATCTCTTTCTCTAGCTTGTCAAGCTTAGAGTTTGGGTTAAGATAAAGATATTATTATTTAGAATCATCCTCCTACTAAGGATCTAGCCATATTATTATTTAGAATCATCCTCCTACTAAGGATGTAGCCATAAGAATGACTACTCTTTCCCAAAAGAGAGATTTTCTTAAAAGAAACATTATATTTAAGCACAAAAATTAACATTAATCTAAATAGACATTATGAATCTTTGGAAAGCTTGATTTGAAGAAAAAAACCATTGCTTAGAAATCTTCTCAAGCTTTAGAGGGGTTGAGAAGAACAAAATCATTGAGAGAATTGAAAAAAAACCATTAAAATAGGTTTACCTTTGATTGTTTCTTTGGCTACTAGAAGTGAAGCCCCCAAGAAATTCCTTGGCCACCAAGAGAGGGAGAGTAATCTCCAAGAGAGGATGGAGGAGAGAGAAGCTCCAAAGCTCTCAAGAGAAGAGGTAAATTTTAGAGAGATAATAGAAATATGCTAATTTAGAGATAATACTAGCATGATATTGCTCCAATATGAAAATACAAAGAAATGAGGGTCTATTTATAGGTGTGGGAGGCCACTAACCAAGTCCAACTGCGTTCGAGAGCCTTCCAGCTTCAGTTTGACCCAATTCGGACAAGATTTGGATTAGTTTGGCCCCCTTTTTGATCTAGTTTGCACCAGGAGAGATGAAATATCTTGATTTTTTTGAATTAAAAAAGGAAACCAATGATGAAGGATCTTAGATCAAGTGGGTTTCACACCTTACTGAGGTGTCAAATTGCATCATTTCACCTAAATATCTCATTTTTTAACTAATATACCCTAGTTTTTAACTAATAAACCTTGTACTCAGTGAACTCTTCATCTTATGTGAGCATTTACTCATTTCTGGGCTATTTTCTTTTATTCATTGTATTTATCTCATCCCAACACTTGGATTAATCCTATTGGCCCTCTGTAACCTTATTTGGACCTTAATCCAAAAATTTCTAAAAATGTGGACCCTTAGGCTAAGGTCCCTTATACACATATTCAATTAATTCCTAATGCACATTGGAAAGTTCATTTTGAACTTCTGTTTCAAGGGAATTCATCTTAGACATCAGGAGAATTTTTGCATCAAAAAATATCTCAATTTTCAATTACCTCTCTCTAGACATTTTCTCTCTTAGGCCAAAACAGGGTAAAACAAGATCTTTTTCCATTTCTGAGGGTGGAATGATTACAAGAGATAGAAGGGGAGGTTTTTACACAGTTTGTATCAGAGCTTTGTTGAAAGCTTAGGAAGGAAAAACAAATTTTATTCAAAATTTATAAACTCAGGAAGAGCATTTACATATTGTATTCTCACTCCTTAAGCTTCATTAATGAAGACTTTTAATCTATGACTTGGGTTTTTAGATGGAAGTATCGCAATTGTGTGGAATCCCTTACTTGCTTGAGGCCTAGATATGATGGTATTTACCTTATAGCTCCAAGGACCGTGATTACCCGTATATACCGTGGGTATAACTGTAGCGTTTTACTGACAATATATACGAGTGAATCTAAGACCTTGAAGTTATAAGCAAAAATGCTATCCCAGATGATGAATTCCCAATGCTAGTGGATATGATTTTAGAATTCTAAAGTTGAGAATTGATAAATTGATTTGGATTCGGATTAAAAGATGATGATTTTTGAATTCTAGTTTAAAGAAGTTAAGTTGAATAAAGAAGTTAAGTTGAATAAAGAAGATAAGTTTGAATAAAAGATGATGATTTCTGAATTCTAGTTTAAAGAAGATAAGTTGAATAAAGCCACAATGAGGATGAATGGAGAGAATCCCAGTGATGATGTTAGCAACTTGGAAGATGATTATGACTATCAGCAGATCACTATGAGATTAGTGGATTGTGCTGATAGATTGTTCTAGTTTAACCTTTGACCCAGAGTACCCAATTGAGGAATGACAAATTAAGAACCTATATAATTGAAATTCTCGTGGGGGATGTTCATATGATAATTGGAATTTACTGGTCTGATGGACCATTTTTGTGTTAAGGATATGAATGAACTATTTTCTGATGATGAGTTTTGCATGTTCTTCTTATAGAAGGGACCTTTATCCCAGGATTCTATGAGGGTTGACGCAATTATAAGGAACCCCATAATCAATTGGATCTAAAGTTTAATTCCTGTCAGATTTTTGAAGTAATCTTTTCACTTGAGCGTCTTGGTTAAGTTGGAAAAAGGGACTTAATAGGAGATTTTCGTATTAATAGGATCATGGACCAAGGTCATCGTGGTAGAAATGTTAACCCCCAACGCGATGAGGAAGAGCTCGACCTGGATATTCGTAAAGCTCTTCATAAATCTCAGCCTTGACCTTTCAAAGGTGAAGGAGAGCACTTGGGAGAAACACTAGAGAAGTGGATCAAAGCTATGGAAGAGTACTTCAATGTCACTAGCTACAATGAAAAATCTTGTGGGCTTCACTTCTAGCCAAAGAATCAAGCCAAATTCAAAGGTAAACCTAATTTAATGGTTTTTTTTCATTTCTCTCAATGATTTTCTTCTTCTCAACCCCTCTAAAGCTTGAGAAGCTTTCAAATCAATGGCTTTTTCTTCAAATAAAGCTTTCCAAAGATTCATAATGTTTAATTAGACTAAGGTTAATCTCTATGATTAGTTATAATATTTTCTTTAAGAAATCTCTCTTTTGGAAAGATTAGTCATTCTTATGGATAGATCCTTGGTAGTAGGATGATTCTTAATGATATTCTCTTATTTTAATCAAAACTCTAGGCTTGATAAGCTAGAGAAAGAGATTAGATATTTTCATGATTTTTAATCTAGTAAAAAATGATGATTAATTCTTTTTAGCTTGATTATGAGTAAGAAAAATCATATTAACTCATTCTAAATTGAAAGAGGGTTATGTTTACATTTTTGGAAATGAGGAATGGTTATTTTAGAATAATCAAGAGATTTGTTCATAATTATACCTATAATTATGATTATACCTATAATTATGATTATAATTATAGGTATGTATGCCTAATTTAATTCTAGTTGAAAAGAGGATCATATTTTCATTACAAGTATTCAATTTAAAATAGAAAATTGAATATTATCAGTGGTTGAAGCTATGGTAATTTTTTAAAAAAAAAGATAAATCTTATTTTTATTCATAATCTTAATAAAGCAAAAAGAGGAATTCCTATCATATCCTAGGCATAGATATTTTTATGCTAAAAGTGGAGTTTTGAGCATTATTCAATAGTCTGAAAAAAAAAAAGAAAGTTATACACAAATTGTATAGAATCATTTAATGGATGTGAATAAATGTAGGAATGATGAGAATGGATATGAATGAATATATGAATGATGTGAATGGGTGTAGGAATGATGTGAATGGATGTAGGAATTATGTGAATGGATGTGAATAGATGTAGGAATGATGTGAATGCATGTGAATGGATGTAGGAATGATGTGAATGGATGTGAATAGATGTGAATGGATGTGAATAGATGTGAAATGATGTGAATGGATGTGAATGGATGTGAATAGATATGAAATGATGTGAATGGATGTGAGATGATGTAAATGGATGTGAAATGATGTGAATGGATGTAGAAATGATGTGAATGGATGTGAAATGATGTAAATGGATGTGGATGGATGTGAATGGATGTAAAATGATGTGAATGGATGTGAAATGATGTGAATAGATGTGGATGGATATTGAGTGGATGTGATTGGATGTGAATAGATTTGAAATGATGTGAATGGATGTGGAATGATGTGAATGGATGTGAAATGATGTGAATGGATGTGAATGGATGTGAAACGATGTGAGTTGATGTGGAAATGATGTGATTGGATGTGAGTTGATGTGGGAATGATGTGATTGGATGTGAGTTGATGTGAAAATGATGTGATTGGATGTGAGTTGATGTGGAAATGATGTGATTGTATGTGAATTGATGTGAGAATGATGTGAGTGGATATGAATTGATATGGAAATAATGTGATTGGATATGAGTTGATGTGGAAATAATGTGATTGGATATGAGTTGATGTGGGAATGATGTGATGTGATATGGATTGATGTAGAAAAATGTGGGAAGATGAGAAATGATGAGGAATAATGTGAAAGGATATGGAATGATGAGAAAAGATGAGGAATAATGTGAAAGGATATGGAATGATGAAGGAAAGATGGTAATTTTATTTGGAACTATATTTGTATATGTGAAACCTATTTTTTAAAGATTGTTTTATGTCAAGAATGTTGTGAAAGCATTTTGACCATCTTGTGAATGAGATCGTGGGGACCTATGTGAAAAAGTTGCAACAGCTGAAGGACATCTGGCGTGGCAAGATTGGCCGAGGTCTTGACTAGCCTCCATTCCATTTAAATGGTGAGCTGCCAGTAAACGGTGGATGAGGGACCAAGGAAGCGTCCTATGAGTTGCGAGGAACCTAGAGGGTGCTGACCATACGGTGCTCGGGCTCTAGGTCGCCTAGGATACCCAGGTGTGCGTCGAGGAAGAAAATGAGATGGAGTTTGTTTTTTGAACACGGGCATGGATCTCATTGTTGACCTTGCTGGTCTTCAACGGATGAGTTCATGACTCTTTTATATGGATCTTTTTGGTTGATCTTGCTGATCCTTAACTGAGAGTCCATATGATTTTTATGTGATTATATTCCTAGGTACTATGGGCTAGGAACTATTGAAAAGGCCCCTGAGTGAGCAGGTGGTGAGCGTTCTCGTTGCCTATGATGCCATAGGTACGCTACGGAAGGGATGAATGGAATACTTGATTATATTCCTGGGTACTATGGGCTAGGAACTATCAAAAAGGCCCCTGAGTGAGCAGAGGGTGAGCGTTTTGGTTTCCAATGATGCCATAGGTACGCCAAGGAAGGAATGACAAAAATTGGATTTTTTGATTGGAAAGTGAAAAAGTTGGAAATTGGATCTGGATATTTTGGAGGATTATGATCAATAATACTATGGTTTCATTTCAAGTTTGCTTTAAAGACATCTGAATCTATAAAAGGCAATTTCATATTTGGTGCGTAAGTGATGTGTCTAAATTGTATTTTGCATGAGTGCCGGCTAAGGAGCGTGGGAACTTATTTTCCTGGTACCCAAGACAAAACATGAATAAATTTTCGTAATGGATCCTATCAATAATACAGTGGTTGGCTAACCCATGGGACTGGATTGGGTTAGGCTAGACAGATGGATCCCTATAATTAAAATTCGATTCTGTTCAAGTTACGATAGTTGAAGTAAAGCACGGATAATCCTTGTTCTATGAAAAAGAATCAATGGATGTGCCTCTTTGATGTGAGGAAAAAAGCGTTGATCTCTATGATCCAAGTGTAACAGTACGATTACTTTGGCAAAATATGATGAAAAGCATTCTTTTAGTATAAAAATATCTAAACCTAGAATATGATAGGAATTTCTCTTTTTGCATTATTTAAAATTATGCATAAAAATTATATATATATATATATATATATATATTTTGAAAAATTTACCATAGCTTCGCTGCAATTACTGAGAATATTCACTTTTCTATTAAAAATAAAAACTTGTACTGAAAATATGATATAAATTCTTCTTTTATAGTAAAATTAAATTATGGAATCGATGACTTACCCGCAGTGCTCGAAATCGCCTGCTTTCTGAAAAAAGGAGATCGTAACGCGCTCGAAACGCATAATTATAAACATAATTATGAATAAATCTCTTGATTATTCTAAAATAACCATTCCTCATTTCTAAAAATGTTAGCATAACCCTCTTTCAATTTAGAATGAGTTAATATGATTTGTCTTACTCATAATCAAGCTAAAAAGAATTAACCATCATTTTTACTAGATTAAAAGTCATGAAAATATCTAATCTCTTTCTCTAGCTTATGAAGCCTAGAGTTTTGATTAGGATAAAGAGATTATCATTGAGAATCATCCTTCTACCAAGGATCTAACTATAAAGATGATTAATCTTTCCAAAAGAGAGAATTTCTTAAAGAAATCATTATAATTAAGCATAAAACTTAACATTAATCTAAATAGACATTATGAATCTATGGAAAGCTTGATTTGAAGAAAAAGCCATTGATTGGGAAGAAAATCATTGAGAAAATTGAAAAAAAAAACCATTAAAATAGGTTTACCTTTGATTTGGACTTGTTTCTTTGGCTAGAAGTGAAGCCCCCAAGCAAGTCCTTGGCCACCAAGAGAGGGAGACTAATCTCCAAGAGAGGATGGAGGAGAAAGAACCTCCAAAGCTCTCAAGAGAAGAGACAAATTAGAGGGATAATAGAAATATGCTAATTTAGAGATAATATTGGCATGGTATTGCTCCCATATAAAAATACAAAGGAACGAGGATCTATTTATAGGTGAGGGAGGCCACTAACCAAGTCGAATTGGGTTCTAGAGACTTCCAGCTTCAGTTTTACCCGATTTGGATAAGATTTGAATCAATTTGGCTGTCTTTTTGATCTACTTTCACGCGGTAAAGAACCTCCACTTCTGTCTCTTGTAATCATTGCCCCCTCAGAAATGGAAAAAGATCTTGTTTTACCCTGTTTTGGCCTAGAGAGAGAAAATGACTAGAGAGAGGTAATTCAAAATTGAGATATTTTTTGATACAAAAATTCTCCTAATGTCTAAGATGAATTCCGCTGAAAAAAAAGTTCAAAATGAACTTTCCAATGTGCATTAGGAATTAATTGTATATGTGTATAAGGGACCTTAGCCTAAGGGTCCACCTTTTCAGAATTTTTTGGATTAAGATCCAAATAAGGTTTCAGAGGAACAATAGGATTAATCCACGTGTTGGGATGAGATAAATACAATGAATAAAAGAAAATAGCCCAAAAATGAGAAAATGCTCACATAAGATGAAGAGTTGACTGAGTACCAGGTTTATTAGTTAAAAAACTAAGGTATATTAGTTAAAAAAATAAGATATTTAGGTGAAATGATGCATTTTGGATACCTTAGTAAGGTGGGAAACCCACTTGATCTAGGCGCCTTCTTCGTCATCATTGTTTGGCTTTTTTAATTAAAAAAAATCAAGATATTTCATGTCTTCTCTCTCCTGGTGCAAACTGGATCAAAAAGGGAGTCAAACTGATTCAAATCTTGTCCAAATTGGATCAAACAGAATCTAGAAGGCTCTAGAACCCAGTTGGACTTGGTTAGTGGCCTCCCTCACCTATAAATAGACCCTCATTCCTTTGTATTTTCATATTGGAGCAATACCATGCTAGTATTATCTCTAAATTAGCATATTTATACTATCTCTCTGATTTGCCTATTCTCTTAAGAGCTTTGGAGCTTCTCTCTCCTCCATCCTCTCTTGGAGACTACTCTTCCCCTCTTGGTGGCCAAGGACTTGCTTGGGGGCTTCACTTCTAGCCAAAGAAACAAGCCCAAATCAAAGGTAAACCTATTTTAATGGTTTTTTTTTTCAATTCTCTCAATGATTTTCTTTTTCTCAACCCCTCTAAAGCTTGATAAGCTTTCTAAGAAATAGTTTTTTTTCTTCAAATCAATCTTTCCAAAGATTCATAATGTCTATTTAGATTAATGTTAATTTTTACGCTTAAATATAATGTTTCTTTTTTAAGAGAAAATCTCTCTTCCGAAAAGATTAGTCATTCTTATGGCTATTTCCTTGGTAGGAGGATGATTCTTAATAATAATCTCTTTATCTTAACCCAAACTCTAAGCTTGATAAGCTAGAGAAAGAGATTAGTTATTTTTATGATTTCTAAATCTAGAGAAAAGGATGATTAATTCTTTTAAACTATTTATGATATAGAAAAATCATATTAACTCATCCTAAATTGAAAGAGGGTTATGCTAACATTTTTAGAAATGAGTAATGGTTAATTTAGTTTAATTAAGAGAATTAATCATAATTATGATTATAATTATGCTATGAATGCATAAATTAATTTTAGTATAAAAGAGGAGTTTCTATCATATTTTCATTACAAGTTTTCATTTTAAATTAGAAAGTTGAACATTTCTAGAAACTGCAACAACGAAGCTCTAGCAAAATTTTCCAGAAAAGAGATAAATCTTAATTTTATGCATAAATTTTAATAATACAAAAATAGGAATTCCTATCATATTCTAGATATAGATATTTTTATGCAAAAAATAATGATTTTTTATCATTTTTATGAAAATTGCTTTAATAGTATTTATGCATATTTATTTAATTAGAGAAAATAAATTTTTTTGATATATTTATTTAAAAGAGGAATTTCCATGACATTCTAGATTCAAACATTTAAATGTTAAAAGAGGAATTTTTGACATATTTCATAAATATGAGTATTCATATTTATTTATCAAAAGCGAAATTCTGAGTATTATCATTTTCTTTGAAAATATTTAAAGCTTAAATCTTATCCATAAATCTTGCATAGAGATTAATTTAATATTAGAGCTTATTCATTTAAGATCAAACATAAGCTTAAGTGTAAGTTTATACATAAAGCTCCATGCATTCATAAGTTATACACATAATAGATATGTTTTTTAGGTACTCCTTGTTCTATACACATGATAGACTTATTTTTACAATGTAGACATGTTGGGGAGGATCCAGACGTCCTTATAGGTTTGGTTGACTAAATCACAGAAGGTAGACATGTTTTATACATATGAGAGCCCCATTTTTATCACCACAATAGAATTAGGGTCTAGCAGCAAAAATAGCAACGTTTTTAAAACTAGAATAGTAGGTAGATGTCGGGCTATTTTTGCAACTAAAACACTGCTATTTTTGTTACAATAGGTTTGCTGCTCAACAGCGAAAGCTCTGCACAATAAAAAAGGAGCTGGGACATACTAGGGAGTTTGCACACCTGACTCCCTAGTCTGCCCCAGCTCATTTTTTTATTAAAACAGAGTCACAATTTCAATTTTATGTGACAAAGACAAACATAAGAAACACATAGATTGTGGAGAATGCAATTAAGCTCAAAATTTATTATATTTCACAAAGTTTTGGGCCTTTGGCCATATATCCATAAAGTGTTTACAATGAAGAGGTATCGAACTAGAATCCTCATTGGATTCCAAGTAATCATCATCATCGTCTTCTTCATCCTCTTCACTTGCTTGGTGAGCTTCATGCTCATAATTAGGATCCTCCTCTTCATCTTCCCCTTCATCCTACATACATGCCATCAAGCACAAGGTAAGCAAGGGCATTAAAATACAATTAGATGTAGAAAAGAGACTCCACTCCTGGACTATGCAAACGCTAGGCTTCTCCAAGTTATTCTTTATTGCTCTCTTGATGTTTTCTCTCCTATTAGAGAGCAAAAGCTTGATTCACCTCTTCATCAACTCCTCGGAGAAGCAAAGACCCGCATGTCGAATAGGGAACTCCGACTTAAGCACATCGATAATGTATTGCTTTGAAAGTTCATCTTGTGCTTTCCACTGTGTTTGAAGAAGTTCGCAGACTCCAAGTTTGCAAGTACATGCATGCAGTTCAAAGACTCCAAGTTTGCAAGTACATGCATGTTTTTCTCATGCATCCATCACGAGGGCACCATCCACATCCATATTGTATAGTAGGGTGCATGGATCGAATGGTGGAATGGGTCTCCTAGGGGCTGGCTCATAATGTGTAGATGAAGAGCTCTCGTGTTCACAAGATGCATTGGGAGACCTGCTGCTACTTTTGCCAAAGCAAAAGTAGCCTACTCCCCCCCCGCTAGCACGTCTACTACCCCCTAGACTCCCTAGTATGTCGTCGTCTAGTGACGGACGTGAGGGAGCAGGGGTGGTTCTAGTTGAGGAAGGTGGTGTAGGCTCATCACAACTATATCGTGATGGGCCTGCACCACTCAGCCCCATGCCTATCAAAGGCGTGGTATGCCCTGACTGGCCAAGTGGGGTAGATTTCCCCACCACGTTGATTGGCCAAGTGGGTTAATCTACCCCCATGATGGCAACTGGACCGATTGTAAGATCGCCTACATATAAGATTAAAATATAAGATCTATAGCATACATCAAATATTAAGATCTAAAGCCTACATATAAGATTAAAATATAAGATCTATAGCATACATCAAATATTAACTTTGTGTATGTGAAAAGGTTTGATAGAACCATACCTATGTCTGAGTAAACTGAGACCAATCTTGTTGCCCATATCATTCATTTATATTAGATAGCAAATTTGCCACATTAGTGTCTTATGATGATGGGTCGATCGACATTGCTGCTACATACATGCATGAGGCAACAAAACACGATTTCTTTAACAAAAGCCATACTTAAAGCTTAGATAAAAAATACAACATGTGATATTAGAACATTTTTAAGACCTACTACAATACTACTCAAACAAGCAGGGTGGATAGTGCTTCTTTCGGATGATAGCTTCTAAGGACTTTCCATATGCTCCCTACTATTAAAGCCAAAGGCAACTCCTCTTTAACAAAAGAGAAGGATAGTGAGAAGATTGAGGGCTCCCCCTTCCCTATAGCCACCTACTCGTCTCGTGAATAACCACTCCTAACTTTACATAAGCAGCATTCTAGATGGCATATAACAATGCCCCATATCTCTATGCATAAGTCTATTTCCTAAACTCGACACCCTAGGGTGCAATAAACATGAGGTTGAATGAATAAGGCCACTTATCTCGACAATGTCAAGCCAACCAAAGAGAAAAAAACAACACAATCTTGGACAAAAAATACATGTGATATTAGAACATTGTTAAGACCTCCTACAATACTTCTTAGACAAGTAGGGTTGACAGTGCCTGTTTCGGATGATAGCTTCTGAGGACTTTCCACACACTCCCCACTATTAAAGCCAAAGCAACTCCTCTATTACAAGAGACGTATAGTGAGAAGATCTAGGGATCCCCCCTCCACTATAACCACCTACTTGTGGATAACCACTCCTAACTTGACATAAGCAGCATTTTAGATGGCATATAACAATGCCCCATATCTGTATGCATAAGGCTATGCGCATAGCCTATATATATTGTATGCATACCCTAATCATACCCTTATGCATAGCCTATGCATACCCTTATCCCTAGCCTATGCATACCCTATGCATGGCCTATGTATACCATATGCATAGCCTATGCATAACGTTATGCATACCCTATGCATAGTCTTAAACATACCCTACGCATGGCCTATGCATAGCGTATGCATATGCTAGCCTATGCATAGCGTATGCATATGCTAGCCTATGCATATGTTATGCATAGGCAATGCATACCCTTTGCATAAACTATGCATAGCCTATGCATTGCCAATGCATAACGTATACATAGCCTATGCATGACCTATGCATAGCCTATGCATGACCTATGCATAGGGGCCACAGGCTCTTGACCTACATGGCCGGAACCCTTGGTGGTTGTTTGCTTGAATAGATCTACAAAAGATTATCATAATAAATCAAAACATTAGTTCATTAGTTTATAATAACTATGCATAAGCCTACTATTAAGGCTATGTTTAAGCCTATTGTTAAGACTATTATGCATAAGTCCTATTGTTAAGGCTATGCATAAAGCCCTATTGCATAAGGCCTATGCATAGCCTCTGCGTAAGTCTTATGCATAAGGCTATACATAAATCCCTATTGCATAAGGCCTATTGCATAAAGACCTATGCATAAAGCCTATTGCATATCCTATGCATAAGCCCTATGCAAAAGGTTATGCATAAAGACCTATTGCATAAGGCTATGCATAAACCTATTGCATAGTGTTTATACATAAGCCCTATTGCATAAGCCCTATGCATAAGGCTATGCATAAACCTATTACATGGGCCCTATGCATAAGCCCTATTGTATAGCCAACTGCATAATCCCTATGCATAAGGCTACGCATAAAACTATTGCATAGGGCCTATGCATAGCCTTATGCATAAGGCTAAGGCTATGTATAAATCTATTGCATAGAGCTTATGCATATGCCCTATTACATAAGCTCTTTGCATAAGGCTATGCATAAATCTATTGCATAGGACTTATGCATAAGGCCTATGCATTATCCTATTTGCAAGAGGCCTATTGACCTAACCCTAATCCCCAGCACCCAAGCGTGCAAAAACACAAAGACAAGAAGCATAAGACAAAATGAAGAGAGAGGGCTTACCGGCTATGCCCAAACCCTTGCTCACTTGAATAAACCTACAAAAACGAAACATAATAAATAAAAATGTTAGTCCTCATTAACACATTAGATCAAGCAATAAGAACAAGGGAAAAAAGAGTTGAGTACCCTAAACCCTACTCTTAATGCATAAGTGAATGAAAAAAATAGTTTCTGTTAAGCCTAAACCCTAGCTCTTAATGCATAAGTGAATGAAAAAAATAGTTTCTGCTAAGCCTCAACCCTAGCTCTATGCATAGAATGCTTAATAGAAATCTTTGATGGAGAGCTCTCCATCAAAGCACTCTATTAAAGCTCTATATATTAGGCTAGGGTTAGGGGCAAGGGAGAGGAAAGAGACCTTGGGAAGCGATAAAGGGGAAGGAAAGAGAGAGGAAGGGGAAGAAAAGCTCACATTAAGCTATAAACAAGCTTTCCATGAAAGCTAGGATGAAGACAAAGATTGAAGAAAACCATTAAAGATTGAAGAAAGTAAGAAAGAGAGATTACCTTAGACATGGAGAGTTGATTGATGCAAAACCCTTGAGACAAGAGGTGTGGTGAGAGGAATAGTCGGGTTGTTGCAAGCGTAGCCTATGCATGTACAGGATATGGGAAGTCGGTAGGTATTGACACCCGTCGCGACGGTGATTTAGGTGGGAGTCACAGCTCACAGGTCACTGCTCAGTAGCAAAATTTTGTTACTAGTTTCACTCTGCTGAACAATGGATTTTTGTTGCTTGGTAATAAAAAAACACTATTGTGTCCGTTGTGCAACAACGAAACCCTAGTTAATTTTTTGTTTACAGTTTTTGGATGTTTTTGTGTGTTTTGTATGAATCCTAAATCAGTTTTTGGCAAGCTCCAATGTCACAAGAGGAGGAAACCTTGCATAGAGAGGCAAGCACCCCTTTGTATGAGGGATGTTTGTACTCCACACTGCGAGCAAACTTGGAGCTATTGATCTTACAAACAACTTATGGATGGAGTGATGCAAGTGTCACAAGTCTTCTTCGGTAAGACCGCCTCATTCTATTCACTCAAATAGAAAATGTTTCATGTTCTATATACTCTCCTTTTGCTAATATTTTGACAGATGATTTCTTATGAACTTGTTGCACTCTTCTCAAGAAGATTCTTCCCCCTCAAAATCTATTACGAAACTCACAAGATGGTTGTCGTAAAATGCTCTCTATTCTAGGTATGGATTACACAAAAATACATGCATGTTCCAATGATTACATTCTATTTAGAGGGGTTAATAAAGATGCAACACAATGTCTACAATGTGGGGAGAGCCACTATAGGTATGATTTGCAAGGAGATAAAGTTCCTCGAAAGACACTTCCCTATCAATCCTCGCATCCAACAGATGTTTAAATGTCACGAGATTGCAAAACTCATGACATGGCATGCTACTAATCACTCGACTGATGGCATCATGAGAGGATTGAAGCTTATTCACTAGCATGGCAACATGTAGAGCATTAATGGCTAGAGTTTAAAGATGAGCCTCGTCACTTACGTCTTGTCTTGGGCATTGATGGTGTTAACCCATTTGGCTTCAATCCACATCATGGTCTACTTGGCCTCTTGTATTGGTGAATTATAACCTCCCTCCATGGGTGGCAATCAAGAAAGCTCATATCATGCTTGCTCTCCTTGTACCACGCAAGTATAAGGTGGGAAACATGGATGTGTACATCAATCCTTTTATTGATGAGGAGCTTGAGACACTATGGCGAGGTATCAAAGTACATGACGTTTCAAGGTGACGTTTCAAGGCCAATAAATAGGCGTGAAGCGGAGGTGAAAGGAGTTTTTCTTTGGACAATGCATGACTGTCCCGGGTTCTCAAAGTACTTGAACCTTATATGTATAAGGCTTTAGCCTTTAAACTTTAAGTTTATATTTCTATCTCAATTATCTCAATTTTAAAATAGGTTTAGCAACATTTGGACATCGTGTATGTCTGATTTGTGGACCATCACTTGTTTTGAAAAGACCCCCTACACTTAAGAAGGCGGTGAATGACAAACATCATCAATTTCTCCCTCCTTCACATCCAAAGTATGTGCCACATGATGTCTCACTACTTGTGATGAGAGGTAGAGATTGGTTTGAGGCATGGAGAAGCACTCCCAATCCAAAACCAAATGGGATATCTGGGTTGTTGCAAGATCAGGGTATCCAGTTTTATCCAGTTTATGCTGGACTGGGACATAGCTTGGAGAGCAAATTTTGGGGGCAAGGTACTTAAAATTAGATCAAGCAAATAATAGAAAATACGCTTGCCCTTAAATTAAACTAATATAACTTAAATTAATATAAATTAGTCTAATTAATCAAAATTAATCAAAAATATGATGAAATGATAAACAAATGATCTTTCCATACTTAGAGTGATCCAATTTATTTTTCCATAGATGCACCATTACAAGTACACTAGTCCCTATAGGTTTTAGATGATTCACATCAAAAATGTAAATATTAATAATTAGATTATTAATATTTACAGGCCTTCTGATAGTCTGGAAGAATTTTGAAAAAGAGATCATTAAAAATCCAACCATTGGATTTGCAATTTTTACTAACCACCACATTCTAATAATGTCTCAATATCTACCCACTCTTTTGATCTACAAGATTGAGGATTTTAAGTGGTAGCTATTGTGGGTACAAAAAGAGGCGTATATTATAACACTTTAGAGACCTTGAAATATTTAAAGAAAATAGACAAATATCTTAAAATATTCTCGAAAAATCAAGTTAAGCTCCATATTATGTGAAGATCTAAGGTACAAAGTGGGAATCTTATATGAGTTTATATGTAAAAGATATTAGCATTTTATGGAATCAGTTCAAATTTGGGACAGGGTGTATACATTGACTTTGTACCTAAGAAAATGAGGACTTTTGACCATCTAATGCTTAATCAAATTATGCAACTATATTTTCAACTTTGAATATGATGTTTCAACAAAAGAACTTGAAACGAAATTCCTTCATTTACTAGGAGAGATTAGCCACTAAAGGTAAACAAATGCCTATTTTTTTACTGTTTACAGGGTGCCTGAGTGGACAAAACTGGGCACCCTGATCTTGCAACCACCCATCTAGACACTCAATCTTCTTTCGACTTCCATATTGGTGTGACATGAAGATCAATCATCTCTTAGATCCCATGCATATTTTCAAGAATGTGACAACAAATATTTGGGACCATTTAATTGGTAGAAGAGATACAAAGGGTGCAAGGGATGACTTACAAAACATTGGATGCCTTCAAAGTGCATGGCCAATTGAAAGTGAGAGTGGCAAAATACTCCTACCAAAGGCACCATGGGTATTAATCAAGAGGGAGCACAATAAGGTGAAAAGTGTGATTGCATCTTTTCTTAGACCAATGGGAGTAATGCATTCATTGATGGGTTCCTTCCCAAAGACCAAAAAGAAAGGAGAGGAATAATTATATAGTCTCAAGACACATGATTGGCACAAGATATTGCAGGTATATAAATATTCACTTATTCATTTTCTCTTTGTGGTACATAATTTGTAAGCTCATATAGTAAGCTCCATTTTTTCTATGCATAGTTTATTCTTCCAATTACTATAGTCTATAGTTGGTTATGGAGACAAGAAGGTGAGAGAGGCTATTTACAAAATGGGAATCTTGTTGAGGTATGAATGTTCTCTTCAATTGATTAAGTTATATTACTTATATTTGGAATTCTCATACGCTCACAAGTCATGGATTGGTAAATAGTACACATGATTGCCATGTATGTAGCTACATATCCTTAAAGGAGATAGATCCTACATCTACTGAGATGGCTCGTCTCAATGCTATTGAGGTAATTAATGTATGATTGAGGACAACTTTCCTACAACAATTATCACTAGCCAATTGCATATTGTGGTACATTTGGTTGATGAATTGGTATTGTGTGGTGTTGTTCATGTTCGATGGATGCTTTTCATTGAAAGATTCATGCTCGATTCATGAAAACCTTAGAGGACTTTATGAGATGAAGAGCAAGGCCAGAAGCAAGCATGGCAGAGGGATGGTTGATGCAAGATTCTCTTGTGTATATCTCGCATACATCCTTCCATGCCACGATTGTGGAGTAATGAGGAGGATGACCGGCTAATCACTAATGTGCCTCAGGGAAAAGGAAGGCAACAAAGTCTGTATGAAGCATTATGCCACAAGGTGAATACATTCTACATTCTAAATAGTCCCATCATGTGGAGAGGTGGATTGGGAGATACAAGGATTCAATCAATAGACGAAAGGATGAGAGAAAAGCAAATAGAAACTTTCCATTCCCGCCTAGCTTGGAACCTCTACAAAATGTGATCAATATATAATGGCTTTGTACGGCAATATTGATGGCATCACAAAATGGAGAGATGAGCACAAGAGAAGAGAATGAGTATGCAAGAGGATGTGACCCTCAAGTAAGTACATTCTTCATCTCTATCTCATGTATATACCTTGTTTAATGCACTATACTAAATGTCATGCTTTTGTTTAATGTTATTATAAATAATATAATGCAATACGGTCAAAGAGGGAAGGCAGTTTTGCATGGAGCGTGTGGATTCTAAAAGAAACACATTTGATGCACTATACTAAATGTCATGCTTTTGTTTAATGTTATTATAAATAATATAATGCAATACGGTCAAAGAGGGAAGGCAGTTTTGCATGGAGCGTGTGGATTCTAAAAGAAACACATTTGATTGTGGTGTGATGGCAACTTTTGAGCAAGAAAGTCGTGATACCAATGTAATAGAGGACAATCTTGAGTATTGAGGATATTATTGAGGTTGTATTTAGAGCATTTAGTCTATTCTTTGATGTCAAATGGTTCAAGGTGATATATAGAGGTGCAAAAGCAACCGTGAAGAAACATCCAAATGGGTTCTTTCAAATTGCCTCCACCAAGTTTTGAAACGATGAGAAAGATATCTTCGTACTACCTCAACACTGTCAACAGGTTAGTAACCCAAATTATATCTTGATGTAGTATAATAAATCCTTTGTGATATTAGGTTGTGTTTCATGCCGAACGAATTGATCCAAAGTGGTGGTATGTTACACAAGTTTCCCCTCTCGTTCAAAACATATCTTTCAAGATCAAGATGTGGAGGCCAAATCTCTGGATGAGGTGCAAGTACTACCTCAAATCGGCTCATTGGAAGGAGACGATGAAGAAAACATTTTGGATGGGACTGATGAAGAGTACGAGGAACATCAATCCGAAGAAGATGATGCTCGTCACCTATCAATCATAAAAATGATTCATTGGATCATGATTGTGATATTGATATGGAACCCCATCTTTTCATTAAGCTTTCATTAGATATATACATTGATGAAGCAACACATATGGATTTATTACAAGATGGGATAGATTCATGATCTTGACATTGTTTCACTTTTCAAAAGTTTTCAATTATCTTTTTTTTTTGCTCGAAACATGGCTCCAAGGGTTCTAATGGATGTGTTTTTAAAACTATATATCATTTTCTGTGTGTATGTGACATGTATTTTTAAAATTCGACATCCAACAACTCTCTAGAATTTCATGCAGCGAAAATAGCAGTGTATTTTCGCTGCTATTTTCATTGGTCAGGCAAAGTTACAGTATAGCATCGAGATTTTGCTACTAGAGGCGCCAATAGCAGAATTTTGCTGCTATAAATGCTATGTGGAGGAGCAAAATTTTGTTGTTAAAAGCGCTGCTGAGAGGAGCGAATGGAATCCTCGACATCTCAATAAAAAAAACAATGCTGAAACGCTGCTAGAAAAATGCTGGTATGCCCTCGACATGTTGAAGTGTATAATGTAGACATGTGGGAGAGGATCCAGACATCCTTATAGGTTTGGTTGACTAAATGATGAAAGGTATAATAAACCCTCCATCCTATGTCATCCATATAAGGCCCATTATCCTCATCTAGGATATAGTAAATCATCCCACCCTCCCTGGGCATGTCACTTGTCGTCTCGCCATAGGGGAAGGTGACCATGCAACTCCCCCAAAGCACCTCTCCCACTTCTTGATCATTGTCAGCTCTAAGAAGTCCTCAAGTTATCACCACCTTAGTAGCGTTTAAGGATGTTGTATGTTGGGGAGATGGCACCGTGGATGGGATAGGAGTGCGCTGAATACTAGGAGGAGATGAAGGGAAATAAGAAGGGAAAGTGGAAGTATAAGAGGTAGGCAAAGCAGAATTGAGAGGGGTAGGGAAGGTGGTGGAAAGCATGTATGTGGGAGACTGTGGGATAGCTCACGTGTCAGGCACATAATAGGAGGGGGATAAGCTCAATTGACTGAATTTCTCTACCCTGTACCTAGAGTTTAGGAAGTTCCAAGCCGCCTACGTCTCTAAAACACACTACAGATATGGGTCGTCTATGGGTATGGGCATGGCACTAGGGGACTTAATGCATTATGCATTAGGCTTACATAGATCATGTGTATACTCTATGCATTAAACAATATACATTAATGCTTGATGATTCATGCATTAGTCATCAAGCTTAATGAAAAATGCATAAGCTTTCATGCATAAGTACTAGAGATAAAACATATGCAAGAAATAATCCTTGGAACCTGAAGGTGCAAAAATAACAAAGAGTAAGGTCAAGGTGCTTACCTCATGCTTTTTAGAAGCTTATACGGGATTGATCTTCTTTGGACAAGATATCCTTAACCTAGCCAAAGAATACCTTGACCTAGCCATAAAAAGAAAAAGAAAAGTAAAGTTTTTATTTATAAAAATACTATTAATACAACTAGTTAAGCATTCAAGAGAGCATTCAAGCATACAAGAGAAGCAAGCATATCATAGAGGACACACAATACATTTGAGGTAAGTCTGAAACCCTAGAAATTAGTGCACTTTCAAAAAACAAAAGATTATAGAAAACAAAGAAGATAAGGATATGATTCATACCTTGATATAGCTTTCTTGTGATGCTTACAGAGATTGGGCCTTTCTTCCTTATGAATGGAGAGGAGGGTTTGTTGTGAAGGGTTTAGGGTTGTGAAGGTGAAGGGTTTGCTTGTGAGAAGGGATTGTGAATGTGGGAAGAGGAGGAGGGCTTGTGAAGGGAGAAGAGGAGGAGGGCTTGTGAGAGAGAAGAGGAGAAGGGCTTGTGAAGGTGAGAGAGGAGGGTTGGATAAGGGCTTGTGAGCCTTGTGAAGGGATAAGAGGAGAGAACTTGTGAAGGTAAGGGAGGGCTTGTTAAGGAAGAAGAGCTTGTGCATGGCAAGGGAGGGATTGTGAAGGGAAAGAAAGGAGAAAAGATTAGGTAGCCTACAACATAACCAAGGAGCAATGAACTCAATAATATGAAAGCACGTGCCACAATGTGTAGGAGGGAGGTATTCTGATTTTTTCCCCAAGTACACAATTATCGACATGGCTATGGTTGCGCCGATAGCCGCATACTGGGGAAAAAATCCAGAGTTGTTTTTAGCAGATTCGAGAGAGCTTCTGTCTGATGAAGAAAAATGGAGTGTTAACACACTTGTATTCTATGAGTTGCTTTTTAGGTGCCCACCATACATAGATGACTATTAACACCTTCTTCATCAATTGATGATGAGGCACCCATGTGAAGTCCGAATTAGTGGCTACGTCAAAAGATTTCATGTCCATGTGAGAGATGCAAGGGAGCAATCGTGCATTTACAATGAATCACAATAACCATGTGTAAGATTACGGCCGATTCGAAGATGTACGATATGCCGCTAGTTCAATAATCATAAATATGCTCTATCGCAAGTTCTTATGCACATTATTTAGGTATTCATAAGGTACTCCATGTTTTTTAGGATGAGTATGAGGAGGATGTTGATGCTTTATATAGCGTGCCTACCTCACCCTCGGCTGGTGTATTGTGTCTCTCTCTTTCTCCTTTGATCAACATGGTATCAAAGTGATGAAGATAGTCATTCGATCATCCCTTGCACCGCCTTCCAAAGCTTGTGCTATGCCTACTTTGGCTTGCTTTTTGGTGACTAGCTCTTGCCATGCTCTGCCACCTCTCTCTTCTTGCCGGGGTTACCAACACCAAGGAGATGTTCTTGCCTTGCCTATTGCATTGTTTCTTGCCTTGCCGGGGTTAGCAACACCAAGGAGATGTTCTTGCCTTGCCTATTGCATTGTTTCTTGTGACTTAGCGTTGCTAGCTATCGTGTGTCCAACTTTTATCTCACGTGTATTGTTTTTATCAGAGCATGTATCAGTACGGCTACGATGGCAGCGGCCAGGCCCTTACCATAGGATACTTCTCCTACGACGTGCTCAATCTGTCGGACGTTGTAGGAAAGGATCTAAAATTCACCAACTTCAGCTGCAGCTGCCGGGCCATGTCAGCCGCGTCGTCAACAACGTCATAGGCAGTAGCGGTATCATCGGACTTGGTCGAGGTGTGACATCTCTAATCTCTCAGCTCAAAATAAAGCAATTTTTTTACTACTTACATAGCGTTTTTGAGCGCAAGTCCAACACAAGAGATTATTGCTTCTATGTATTTTTTCTAGAGGTATATTACATGTCTTGAGTTTTCATGGCTGCCTCTATGTTTCTATTTTCTAACAAGGTCTGATTGTGAGTGTGCATGAAGAAGGCAGATATCAAGTAATTTTGTGTATGAAATAATCTGACAGTTAATCTTTTTGGTGAGTGCAAGTGCATGTCCAAGAGTAAGTTCCATATAGCTTGGTGGGTTACAAGACTTTACTATTGTGTGTATTTTACCACCTTCTTAAGCTTTAAAGCTACCAATTGTGTGTTTTTGTATGTGATAACAATTGTGTATCATTTGGACACTTTAGCACTATGATTAGATTTAGGCTTGCTATATGGAGCTTTTTCACATGCTATGGTTTTGATCCATTTTCCATACAATTGGAGCTTGTTCACATGCTATGGGTTTTGTCACGTAGGCTGTAACGCCTGTGACCGACGTCAGACCGGACCGGAGCGCCAAGGACGTGGCCATCCGGGGTTCAGTGGGAGAGGACGTCCATGCGGAGTCATGGGCGGCCGGGTTAGTGTGGACGGCAGGCCACACACTATATAGCCTGGGGGATGAGGGGCAATCCTCATTCTTCCTCTGTGGGGCTGGGTGGTGCCAGAGGTCGTCCCCTCCTGTGGTAGCGCCCGTAGTGGTGCTACGGTGATCTGACATTGGTATCAGAGCATCAGCTGTTGTTATGTTATCTCATTGGACATCTATTTGGATGACTATTCGATGCTGATGCTGTTATATTATCTCATTTGACATCTCTTGGATGCTGATGTTGCTAAATTATCTCATTGGACATTTATTATTTTAGATGACCATTGGATGCTACTATGTTATTCTATTGGACATTTATTTAGACAACTATTATATGTTGATGCTGTTATATCATCTCATACTATTGGATGCTGATGTTGTTATATTATCTCATTAGACATCTATTGTTTTAGATGACCACCATTAGGAACACTCTGGCCACATCCACTGTAATGTAGGTTTCTTTTCCTGGAATCAGATGGGCAACTTTGGTTAGTCTGTCAACTACCACGAAGATGGAGTTGTAACCTGATTACACTGAAGGTAGTCTAGTAATAAAATCCATATTGATACATTCCCACTTCATCTAGGGGATGTATAATGGATGTAGCTTCCCAGGCATTTTTACTCTACATGTTGATAGCTTATGTGGGCCATAATAGCAACCCTATGAAATTAGAGGGAGAGGTGATTAGGTCACATAAATAAATTAAATAATATAGCTCAAATATAAAACAAAAAATGAACTATAACCATTAATTTCTCAAAGAAATAATAGTCAGATTGTATCTCCTGAAAGGTGTAGTTCTCTGCAAAATCGACCACACTCACAACCACACCAAAAAAGGGAACTCCTTTAGGCATGCTTAAAACAAACGATCCTATCACTTGGCACAATGAGTGTACTGTGAGACCCCTCTACCTCTTCCGTGCACCGGATTCCCGGTTGCTAGCAACGGAAGTAGCTTTCTCATGTGCGGGGCAGGGTTTCCCACTCGGGGCCTCCCCCTTCGCATGTCCGGACACGAGACTAATCTGGTGGTCATTCCAAAACCGAAACAGGGAAAATTTCCCTTGCCCAAAAAGCGGGGACGATTCCACCTTTTTGATTTTCCTAACGAATTTTCTAACGGGGTCAAGAGACTAAACTATCCTTCACCTGATTAAACCAAATAGAAGGAAAACTATCACTGAGTTAGTTTGACAAAATCAACACTTTTTTCCTAACCGAAATCAGGCATAGCCGTTGATCTAATCATTTGAGGAAATCAACATTTTTTTCCCACTATGTTATTCTATTGGACATCTATTTGGACGACTATTGGATGTCAACTGATGCTGTTATATTGTCTCATTGGAGAAATATTATTTTCGACGACCATTGTACACTGCTATGTTATTCTATTGGACATCTATTTGGACCAATATTGGATGCTACTATTCTATCAAGATGCAAGATGGATGTTGCCATGTTATCAATATGGACATCTACTATTTTGGATACACTCCCATTCTTCGGATGATTTGTACCATAAGAATATATTGGCCTTATGACCTTTGCATTGTAGGAGTAACAATCTTATGACCATAATTGTAACTTTGTAAACATTATCAATACAACGATATATATGTATAGGGGCCGTGGATTTTTCCCTTGACTCCCCAAGGGTTTTTTCATCCATAGCTAGAGGCCTTTGATTGAGTGAGGGTGTTTACGCTATATATAGCGTGCCTACCTAACCCTAGGCTCCAACCTATATATATATATATCTATAGCGTATTCAATACACTTATGGGAGCTATCTCTGGTGTATCGTGTCTCTCTCTTTCTCCTTCGATCAAAAAAGGAGGACATGTCGTAGAATGAGGGAGTCTATGCGTGATTACTCCATATTTAGTAGACGGTTACATAAAGGCTTTAGAGACCTCCATGAATTAATTTGGGTGAGCCCGCGTGCTCGACATGAGGTAGAAATGCGTCTGTGATCTAATTGGGGTGATCCCGCGTGCTCGACATGAGGAAGAAATTCCTCCATCAACGGCACATGAAGTTGATGAAGATTTGGGCATGGACGAGATGATGGATGACTTATTTGTGAAAGAAGGAGAGGAGAAGCCTGAAGCCACACTTGACAAAGGTCAACTACAACAAGCCACTTCCACTCCACTCTATGAGGGGTGTGCATAATCCACCCTTGGTGCCACCTTGAAGTTACTAAACTTGTAAACCATGTATGGTTAGAGCAATGGTAGCGTTACAAGCCTCTTTCAGTAAGTCCTTAGTGTTTGTGGTAAGCAGTTCACAATTTTGACATATCATACCCTTTATAAATAATATCCTCATAATATCTAAGTTTAATTTGTGTGTTGTTTGTGAATTTTATATCTCATGCATGTGCAGAAAAAGACAATGAATTAATTTAATTACTGTCTTCGTCTTTATTCATTTTTGGGACCTAAACACCTTATGTATTTTGCAACTTTGTATATAATTTGCAAGTAATAAAAACCATGACATTGCTATATTGCAAAACAAATTTGGTGTTTTAAGTGTTTGTCTTTAAAAAAAGTTAAATAATGTATTTTGCAACTTTGTATATAATTTGCAAGTAATAAAAACCATGACATTGCTATATTGCAAAACAAATTTGGTGTTTTAAGTGTTTGTCTTTAAAAAAAGTTTAAATAATGTGATTTTATAAAAAACGGGGATAGAATGGGTGAGATATGGGGAGACATATGTCCCCACATATCTCACCCATTATGTCCCCAATTTTTTTTGCAGGCAGTACGTGGCTATATGCACTACTATAAACGTGGTTATTTGCACTGTTGTAGCCATGTGCTCTTAGTCGCATCCATAGCGGCGGGAATGTTTTTTTCCATTTATATATCCTTTGAAATTTATGTGCTCTTCATGTGGTTGCGCTCTTCGTTTGTTGTAGTGAATCATTTTTAGGCGCACCATCTATAACACTAGTGTATTTAAAAGGTTGGCTACTCCTAATGGTTTTTTGTTTGTGTAAAAACCATAACCTCCAAAAGTAAAGAAAGTTTTCCATAAAACTACCTGTAAACATATATAACAAAATGGAAATGTGGGGAACTTGAAATCCAAGTCATACCTAAAGAAGATGAATACAAAAAGGACATAGGGAGGATGAAAAATAAAAGTAAGAAGAAAAAGAAAATATAATTTAGAGCTTCAAGTAGAATTCAATGGCAAGGACAAACAAGAAGAATGTAAAAATTGAAACGAATGAAAAGGAGGTAGCTTATTAGAGAAAAGTGTGTGTGCATGTGTGTGTTTGATGAGAGCTATCTTTGCTCAAATATACAAGGACAACAATACCCCTAAGATTATAGTTATATTGAAGAAAACATATTGTCATACACTACGAACCTTACATTCAATTTGAACACTCTTCTTGTTTCATTTTTCAAATAACCGTACCTCATAAGAGGCTCATTGAAAATAGAAGGTCAGTTTTACTTTCTTGTTGAGTTATAGAAAAATGTACATGAATACGAGGTTTCTTATTTAAAAAGGTGAGAAAATCCACACACAATGGGTTACCTTTTAATCTCTTTCTTTTGGGGGAAAAACATAGATATAAATAATTGTATTATTGAAAGAAAGGGATAGAGAGTACATATCACTCCTTAACTCATGCTAGACACCCAAAAAAAAAGCATACTTAAGGGGTGTATCTAAAGTATAAAAATGCATTTTTGAGGGGTATTTGAATACCCTTTGAACACATGTACTTTATAGGCTTTTTAAATAGTGGACCCCCATACTTTATAGGATTTTTAAGTAGTAACCCCCTCTCCCTTGCCCAGAAATAAAGTGAGCGGCACCTAGATGAGTGGACCCACTCTCTCTCTCTCTCTCTCTCTCTCTCTCTCTCTCTCTCTCTAGCATCCCCTTATTGTGTGTGTCTCTCTCATATTTTATAATAAAGTTCTTAAGGAATCTCTCTCTCTCTCTCTCTCTCTCTCCCACCCCTTTATTGTGTGTGCCTCTCATATTTAATACAAAAGAGGAGGATTTTCTTAAGGAATTCCCATCTTGTTCTCGTCTTCTTGGTGTTTCCGTGAGTTCTCTCTCTCTCCATATAAATTTTCGGTTTTGTCTTAAAAGACAAAAATGCAAGCATGGAGCTTTGCAACGTAGTACTTAGTACTAATTACGGTGTTCGAGAAAGTATTTCGACCAAGTTACTAATACTTAAAACCCAAAGGGAGATTAGACTCGGTGAAATTGAGCGAGCGTTCAAACTTCAGGGAGCTAACACGTGGTAAGGCCCGCGCGCTGACACACAGGCTATATTGCCCATGAATGAATGATGCTCAATTTTCTTGCTAGATCTTGTGTGCGAATTTCGAAGGCAGATGCTTTTGCTACGGAGGTGTTCAGCCACGCTCACACAAGTTGCATCTTACAACTGTGTAAGGCTCAAGCCTCAAGATTCAATTAGCCTTAGCCCATTAAGCCCGTCTGTTTAAGCATGTAGAAGCGACAAGCCTTGGGAGGTGTAGCCATTACTCTAGAGTATGTACTCTCTATAGGTTTGCTTCAGCTAGTTTGTACCACATTGAGGAGCACATATCACTAATATATACGGGAGAATCCTAAACGTGTCATGAAATGTTTGGGGTGTATATCGACTCTTCCTCACTATAGAAACAATGTTGATTAGTAGTGGGGCAGATAGTAAAACATTTATTATGTTCATTATGTGTAACTTGGAGGTGGGTTTGGGTTGGGGACAAGGTTTCTTTTTTGATGGGCGTCATTCCCAAGCATTATTTCTATTAAACTCGTTATTATTATGAAGGGTGACTCAACCCGCCAAAAATCATCCTTTGTTGGGGTACTCTAGTGGAGTAAGGGGGTCTACACACTTTTAACGGGAAACTTGAAAAACTTCAATATAAAGAGGGTGGGCAAGTGTATGGATGAGGGAGACTCCTTGTCAATGAAGTTTCGGGGGTGAGATTTCCCTAAAAAAATCGAAACTCCATTCACTTTTTTGTCGCGCTTCACATTTCCACCCAAACTGTGTCATTTCTAGAGGGAAAAAATTAGGGAAATTTTGTAAAAAGAGGGTGGGCAGGAAGATTGATGAGAGAGACTAGTACCCGTCCACGAAGTTAGGCAGGCAAGATCTCCCTAAAAATTTGGGATTCGATTTTTTTCTGACACGCTTTGCACTTGCACCTCAAGCATGTAATAACCCCTTAAGAGTGAAGGAAAAAGCAAAGGTAGCTTTCACTCTTTTCTTGTGTTGTGTGAAGCGAGTATTCAACAAGAGCTTGGTAATGGGACAGATAGTTTAACATTTATTATACTCATTATTTATTTGTAATATGGTTGGCTAGTGAGAATTGTAGTAAAGAGTAAGGGCCAAGGAAGATTTTTGATAAACAAGGTCATGCTTCAAAATGTTGAACAAGTTAAGGAAAAAAAAGTGCTTTTTTTCATATTTTACCACATTTTTTGACAACCGGTGTGACGAGCTAGGTCATGCTTCAAAATGAGAGAATAGGTTTTGTAAAAATAATGTTTGTTTTTTCACATTTTACCTTGTCTTTTGACAGGCACTCAAGGTGGCTGGCCATATTTTACACCAAAATGCCCAAAAAACGGACATGAGGCTCATCAAAAGGGAACCTTGGGATTAGTCAAGGAAAAAAGCAAAGCTTGCTTTTTGTAGTTTGTGGGGAGGGCAAAAGCAAAGCTTGCTTTTCTAGTTGTGGGAGGAATTGGCAAAAGCAAAGCTTGTATTCGTAGTCTCTCTTGTAGGAGGGTTTAGTAAAACCAAAGCTTGCTTTTTCTAGTTTGTGGGGAGGGCAAAAGCAAAGCTTGCTTTTCTAGTTGTGGGAGGGTTTGGCAAAAGCAAAGCTTGTATTTGTAGTCTCTCTTGTGGGAGGGTTTAGTAAAAGCAAAGCTTGTTTTTCTAGTCTCTCTGCTTGGGAACGAGTACACATTGTACACAAGCGTGGGGGGAGTGTGTGTGAGAGAGAGGAGAGAGAGAAAGAGAGAGGGGCCTCCCCATTCCCCTCCTCCTTCCAGAAAAATATTAACCTGCGTGAGTAGTAGTACGGCAGAGAGCTTTTCGGTTTGCGACCACTGCAGGCTCTGAGCTGCTCGCATCTACATCTAGCCTCGTTATATCATCATTTCCCCCTCCCACATCTAGCCTCCCCCTCAGACTTCCTCTTATGTTCATCACCTCTTCAATGCTCCCTTGTACCTCTCTCTTTGACGCTACTTCCTTTTAAAAGATTCACTACATAACAGTAGCGCTTTGGCAAAACCTTGGTTTTTTGACCGCATGTTCCCCTTCCACCAAAGGGGTTTATCATTATCAATAACAATCAATATGAATATTAATTAAGCAAAGGTTTTCTCCCTTACCACTTATCACTTTCTCTTCATGTAAAACCATCTTCTTTGCTCTTCCTTTAACTCATGTGGCATCAATCTACAAACGGCCAGGTGGGGTAGTGCCACATAGCAACGTGCCGGTACAGATCTAGCCCTCTTTTTTTAAGAATTGAGGTGATTCTACTCACACACCTTTCTTAGTTGAGTGGAGAGTTTAGAGAAAAAAATGCCCTTGACTATGGTTAAACTAGACCTCGGTGTTACTTTTGAAATTTAGACCTCGAAGCTACTCACTTGTTGGTAGTGCTACAATTTGGAGGTTGTCGTACACTTCCAAAGGAGTTCACCCTTAGAAGACTAGATACCAAATTTTCCCTTCAAAAGAAAGTCAAAGTTGTTAAAAAAATAGATTATGCCCTTCCAATCTCTTCACATGGCAATGGTTCAAATTTAACACAAGCCCCGTGGATCAAGTTTTGGGGTTGTCCTTCAAATTCGAAGGTTGCTTCAAAGTATCTAGCTAGTAAATGTACTCATGTGCATTAGGGTAGGTGAGAATCAAGGATGCTTTTTGACGGGCACCCTTACCCTTCATTTTGATGGGACTCCATTGGTTTTTTTGCAAGTTTTTACCACTATGTATGTAATTTAGGATGAGAGACCTCAAATTTCAAGGGTATTTTTGATGGTCAAAATGCCCAAAAAGGCATGACTACTGTCAAAAATCAAGCCTAGTATGTGCATATTGGCATGCTTGTAAAGCTCCTATAGACACTCTGCATAAACATGCACAATTCACGAAGTACATAAATATTGAAAACAATGACAATCCATCAGCTAGGTCATCTTGATGCCACAATTTAGGATGAGGTAGACTACCATTATAAAACTTGTAATGAATGTGTCATGATCATGAATATGTGAACTTCGAACAATATCGAATATTTTTTTAAATTTTGTAAGTTGAAATCGTAAATATTATTAATCAAAATTGCTGTCTCTCTCTCTCTCCAAGCTTTTCGCCCTATTTGGAGGTTTAGTAGGAGCAAAGATTCTTAGCTGTCCCTAGGCACAATACAACCCTCACATGAAGGTGGCCATCGGCTACAACGAGTTGGGACATCATGCTCAAGGGTTAAATCGGCTCTACCAACTTGCATACATGTTATAGAGTGGGATATGTACGAAGTTAAGAAAATGTACCTTGGAGAAAAGATTCTTAGCTGTCCCTAGGCACAATACAACCCTCACATGAAGGTGGCCATCGGCTACAATGAGCTGGGACATTGTGCTGAAGGGTTAAATCGGCTCTACCAACTTGCGTACATTTCATTGCTTAAAGAGTCAATACAATTAAGATAATATTTTTATGGATGATAAATGGGTGGAAAGTTGGCAATGATACTTTGAAATTCAAGGTTAAAAACATATATATATATATATATATATATATATATGTATGTATATATATATATACATATATATATGTATATATGTATATGTATATGTATGTATACATACATATACATATACATATATTTATATATATATGTATATATATATATATATATATTTATATGTATATGTATATATATGTATACATATATATATATATGTATATATACATATGTACATATATATTTATGTATACATATATATATACATATAAATATATGTATATGTATATATATGTATACATATATATATATATATGTATATATACATATGTACATATATATTTATGTATACATATATATATATGTACATATGTATATATACATATATATATATATATATATATATATATATATATATATATGTATATATGTACATATACATATATATACATATACATATATTTAGATATATATATATATATATATATGCAAATTGGCAATGACATTTTGAAGATTCAAAACATTACAAATATTTTATAGTTTCCCTTTTGGAGAAGAAGAATGGATGATATGTGGATCATGTGGAAGGTATGTGAGCGATAGGGGTCCATATGAACGTGAGGCTGTATTGTCTCTATTGTAAGGTACATGGCTGATACTGACGCAGCAACCCCGCCTATTTGAAGATGCAGTCATGTCCCATCCACACTGAGCTGATGAGAATTATTTTCGTCGATAGATTTGATGTGGCTTGAGAAGATGGCTTAGAAAGGCCTTACAACGTACAATTGTTGTGGGTTTTTTCTATAAAGGAAGGACGCTCAGTGCGCCCAAGGACAAGATGAAGAGAGAACTCAGAACATTCAATGTTCAAAACTTCAAAGGAGAAGTGATTCCGCGTGTGAAAAAAAACTGTTTCATTTCTTTTTTAGACATCCATAATTACTCTCAGCCTCTGCATAAATCAACAAATTATATAAATTCAAATTAAAAGAGACTTATTTACAACACAAGATAAGATAATTTTCTTTAAAATATACAACGAGCTTTACATAGCTTTTGAGAATTACGATCATGCGAGATATACAAAAATAAAACTAAAGATCTTGGCCCAGAGGATCTCTCCAGCATCGCATACGTCGCAACACAAACTGCATGTCCTTTTGAGTGATGGTGACCCTCTTCGCATATGGACAGCCAAACATCATGTCACAAAAAATGTCCACTGCGTACACTTCCACAGCCTCCTCGAGTGCCTCCAAAGCTTGGGCTGTCCCATTGTGTAGGTAGTGGGCTTGATACTAAGTGAGCCTAGAACCTCCTATCATGAGGCATTGCAGATCCCGCGTGATCTCTCGCACCACACATTGGAAGGAGAGCTTCGGTATGAGCAAGTTCACCATCTTTTTGCATTTTCTAATCTCATGGAGAGCCACAGTGCCAGGCTTCCACCTACGCTTGCGATGTTGCTGCTATTGGTGGTTGGATGGGGGGTACTCCATGTCTCCCACCTTGGGGGGCCAAACTCTCCTAGCAGTTTGCTTGGTGTGAGCCATGCTCTTGGAGGTGAGAGAGAGAAATGAAAGATGAGAAATGAGGTGAAATGAGGGTTACTTCCATAATTATAGATAAAAATTTATATATTTTTTAAATTAGCTCAGTACATAAATTTGATACTTTTTAATTTTTAAAAATAGTTTTCCTTATCAGAATGAGCTCTAATTTTATGTGTACATATAAGTATCATGGAACACCTCCTAGAAAAAATATCAACCCCATCAGAGGTCTATAGGGCCCTTGTTCGAAGGCTCGTGTGTATAGACCTCGTATTAAAAAAATAAGGCCTCTATACTACGCAAGCCTTCACACAAGGGCCCTACAGGCCTTTGATAGGGGTGATAGTTTATCTAAGACATGTAAACTATATGATCTATGCATAGAATAAATTTCAACCCATTCTGATCACTGCACACCATGCATCATTTTTTTCTGGGAGAAAAAATATTATTGTAAAAAATAGCACTTGCACATGTACATGGACTTGCTTACACATGCAGATGCATGCTCATGATGTAAGCCACATGATCTATGCACATAACAAATTTCAGCCCATTATGATCTATGCACACCATGTGTCAATTTTTCCTACACATGCACATGCACTTACAATTTTTTTTCCAAGAATATATAAGAATATACACTGACATTAGAAATGAAGAAAACTCAAAATATTCAAATCAATGGGTAAGTCGGTTACACAACATTGGAAACAAGGAAACTTAAAATATCCAAAATCTGGTACATCACATATAAAGTACAACTAGTTGAGTAGAACTCAAGGAAAATGTGAAAACACAAAATGATACACAAGCATTTATACATCTCTTCAAACCATGTCATGGTTAAGGTTGAATGAATCACTATTGTTTACGAATCCTATGAACAAGTGTGAGATCTGAGGGCTTGAGTGTGATGCGTCGGGAGTGGATGGCTAATAGCTAACCATCATGCATGAGATTCACTAAGTAACTTTCAGCTGCCTCTTGAAGAGCAAGCAATGCTTGGGCTAACCATCGCTCCACATTATATGCTTGATCTCTTGAAAAGTACCAGTACTTCTTTTCCCTTTGTAGATCTTGCAGTATTTCTTGCACCAACCTTGAGAAAGGCACCTTGGGTACTATCAACTCGGGACTCTTCTGGAACCTCCTAATCATCACAAAGAGCGGCGGTGTTTGGTCTCCATCTTCTCTTCTTATGCATAGGTGGATGAGAATTTCCAACTGGAGAGCAGCGAGAGCAGCTTTCCTAGCTGGAGCAGCGGCGGGAGGGGCTTAGGCTGCATCATTATCGGTGTCAATACGTTCACTAGATCCGAATGAATGAACCGATTTCTTGGAAGGCATCTTTTTTTTTCTTTGCTTAATACGCGCCATACTCACAAGCTAGAAGGAATGGAGAGAAATGGAGGAATGGAGAGAAATGAAAGAAGTAGCTTTATTAATAAATGGAACTTACTATAAGTTATTGACACTTACTTTTAACAAATATCAACACTATCAAAAAGTTATCCATGTTGAATTTAGTAAACACTTATTTTGAAAAAGTTATGCATGTTGACTTTAGCAAACACCTATTTCTTCAAAATATTGGATTGCTCCAATACTCTCACAAACATAAAATGTTATTTCATAATTACAATTCTATCTATATTTCCATTTACCGACTCTCTCTACCATTCTGCATGATGTTCTTTGGCCATGTTATTTTCATATCTTGCTTTCCTCACTTCATATATTGCCCTGCGAATACCTTCTGTATCATTGGATTTGTACTTTATTAATTTGTCCTCATATCTTATCTCTATTCTCCTATACCACCATCGGAGTAACTGCCTCATAGGATTGGAATCATTTATTCCACCTCCATCGGAGTAACTGCCTCATAGGATTGGAATCATTTATTCCACCTCCATGTGTTGTTGCCTTTTGGAATCCTCTTGAGCTTGCCAATGAGATTTCTCCATGCCTTGTGTGGACCATATCGCCAAAACTTCCTTGTTGAGCAAAGTATGGACCATGAGCCTCAAGTATGTGCTGCATTCAAAAACACAAGATCCACAATTAAACTCAAAATATTACATTCACAACTGAATTGTAAAAATGAAATGGAGACCACTCTGACCATATAGTGTGTAATGTAATTTGAAGTCCATGCCTCTATCATTGAGTTATGAAAGTTTACAACCACCTCTTTAAATGCATTGACATCATCAGAATTGAATGTCATCTTTTGTAAAAGTGGTGCCAATTTATCAAGTAGTGCAATCCACACATTTGCCTTTGCTATCCACGTCTGTCAACCATTGCTCCGATTAGGGAAAGCCATGTGTAGTTTTTTCCATGCTTCGTACTTCTCTGGTTGTTATACAAGCAACTTACTATCTTTATCTCATGGTGATGATAGGAATTTCCTAGCCTTCGCTCCTCCAAAACACGGTTTGCATGGCAAATTTCCACTCTTTTCTAACTTTTTCGCGTTCTTTTTTATTTCTACTTGGCCCCGATGCAATCCAACATTAGACAAGACTTGTTCTACCTTCTTGCATGTTGCATCAGCGTCTGAAGCAGGCTACATCTTGTAGGCAAAACACACATACTCAAACATCAACTTCTCTATTATCCTTACTATGCAATGCAAGGTGCAAAAGTGGACCCTTGTTAAGGGTATTTCTAAAATAGGATCCCACCACTTAGAATCTAATGGCACCAACATTCCATTCCTTTTAACACACCGGTCACGTGTTGGAACACCACGTTGTCTTGTCCTTGCAATCCACTGTGTCTTTCCATCATTGCCTTTCTTCCTGGATTGCATGCAATATAAGCAAGGGAACTCAGTTGATGCTGAATTTGAAACACCAAACCTACATTTCAATGTTTTCAAATCGCCAGTAAGACTTGTACATTGTATTCAAATCCATTGACAGGCAAAACTTCACCATTATTTTGCCGTCATACAATATTTGGTATCTGGGTTAAGTTTAAAAAAATCTTAAGTACTTCATGGTCCTCCTTTGGTACCTCAAATGCAACAAGCCACCATATTTCATTCTCAGATTGCACACTAAAATATTTTGGATGTTTTGAATTGATGCTAGGATCCAACGTCCTATTCATTATTAGTGTCAAGCTAACACGTTCAAGATTTTGGCCCTAAAAATGACTTCAATCTCATCAAGATTCCAAATAAATTGAAGCTTACCTCTGCACTCTTTGATAGACATGTTGTAGGACTTTACCATTGCTGCTTATAGCTTGCATACATTTAATACAAAGTTATTGTCTACATGCAATTTGAAGGGCACTTCCTTTGATCCAGACTTAAGCATCTGTGTATGTTCCAAATGCATTGGCTCACCAATTGTGTCTAAGACTTTTGCATTAAGATCTTTTCATACTTGCTTTACATGGAACGGTTTAGGGATGGGCACCACCCATCTCTTGTTAAGAACAGCCTTAAACCCTGCATCCAATTGCTTATAAATCATAGCATAGGATTAGGAGCTAATACCTACCCTATCACATATGCCTTGAGCATCTGTAGTAGCTGTGAAGGTATTGCTTACCTCCTTCGAGCGTACTCTTATAACATCATCACCAATGGTTTTGAATTTAGGGTTTTTCAATGCATACTTCACCATACCTTTGCTTAAGACCTTTGCAATTGCATGGTCAACCTCTTCACTTGGGTTGGAAAACATATTCTTCATGATTGCACATTTTGCATAGACCTGCCGATTATATTGCCCACTCCCTCTAGTCAACTCATGAAGTGGTTTGAGCAACCTCACATGCTCACATGCTTGTTTGGTTTTCGTTTGAGGGTCCAACAAAAATAACAGTCTTTGAAAGCATTACTGCTGACATCGTTTTGTTGTCCTTCTCCGAACCCTGCATTTTACAATGCAGTTCTACATTGTCTACCTCGACAACATGCATCGCATCTTGCAAACTCTGATTCTCTCTCTCTCTCCTTTTCACTTAGTGATTTTGTGAGCTCTTTAATCCTTGCATCCATGCCCATCACCACAGTGCGCTGAACAGATGTGTAAACACTATGAGGAAGCATTGCTAGCTGTATCCAATAACCCTGCATTACCTTCACACACATACTTAATGAAAGATGTAAGCCCACTAAATTGTGGAGGTGTTTGGGTAATTGGATCGAGTGGATAAATAAACCCCCCAACCCAAAGATTGACATGTTTTTTCCTTGAATTTCTTTCTTGTTGCGTTATCTCTGGTTGCTTTCTACTTGTTGCCTTTCTCTTGTCTAGCGGTGCATACTCAGTCTCTAATTGGAAGTGAATGTCTCTCTTCTTGTTCCAGCCTACATCCTAAGATTAGCATTTGGACAAAACACAGCTATTAACCAAAAATTAGCTCTGAACAAAACACAACTATTAACAAAAAAGTACCTTTTATACATTTGTACAACTCAAAAATATAGCCAGAAAAAACATTATTGAAAATATCTTTTTAACCAAATATAACTTCAATATAATTTAGAACTAAATCATAACTTGTAATAAAAAAACACACTTATTTCACCCAAATAACACAAAGATAACATCATAAATGACAAATAACATTATTGAACATAACATATAGACTTGAATATATCCTAAAACTAAATTATAACTATTAATCAACAATTATATTTCACACTTCTTTCACTCAGAAAATCACTAATAAACAATCTAAATAACACAGAAATAGCATCGTTAAACTCAACTATTATCTTCTATTTTACACATGATTAAATCACATTTAGAACAATAAGATGGTCAAAATAGAAAAGAAAAGAAAATAACTCAAACAATATTAAACCATAACAAAACAATCCAAATAGTACAGAAATAACATCATTAAACTCAACTATTATCTTCTATTTCACACATGACAATCACATTTAGAACAATAAGATTAACATTAATAGAAAAGAAAACATAATAACTCATACAAAATTAAACCATAACAAAACAACATGCCGGATAACAAGATGGACATACCTCCATTGCTCTCTTGTTCTTTGATTCTTTGCAGAGATTGATGAACATAAAGATGATTGAAGGGGAAGATGAATATGTGGTTCCAATTAAATGGCACCAAAAAATCAACCTACCCTTCAATTTCTCTCTGCTATACAGAAGAGAAGAAACCCCATGATTAAGAATATCTAAACTCATTAATGTGATTTAGGAGGGAAATAAAGCTCTTGAGCATAGCTACTAAAGAAAACAAACACATATTTGAATTTTCTCTGTGTACAAAGGAGGGAAAGTGAAAAACCTAAAGCAATATCTCATCAAAGCAAACTAAAATTGCCCCAAACTGAAAACCCTACTTTTCTTATTCTAAAAAATCTAGAGAAGTCTCTAAATGAAGAAAAAATTCATAGACCCCTGTACAATTAATGAAAAATGACGAAAATTAACAGTCACACTCTTAGAGCATAGAGGTAGGCGTGGGTTTAAAAAAATTCAAAAATATGATGTCTACATCAAGTCATTCCATTTTTTTAGCTTTTCCATTTTGAAATATGTAAATGCAATCTATTTGGAAGGATTTAGAAGCTAAAAAGTCAAGTGGGCATTTCAGAGTGTCACATCTTAGATGCTTCACGTTTTAGATCAAATAGAATATTTTTATTTAGATTTGAGAATTTTGAGGATAGGTGGTCCTACAATAAAATAATAGGTGAATCTCTTTTAAAAACAACATAAAGAGATCTACTTTATTCTATAAAGAGATCTACTTGATTCTACAAGAGCTAATATTATCACATTATTTTAGAATCTTTTTCTAGACAAAGAGAAGTGAGAGAAACCCCTTAAGGGACAAAATGGAGAGTCCATATTTCTCCTAATGGCTAATCTTGCCACTGTTGAAGAAAGTAATTTTGTGGGTCCTGATTTTGATGATGAATCCTATGCTTTCTAGTTCACTCTTTCTTTTTGGATTCTAAAATCTTGTCTTTTATCCTACATGACCTTGATTGTATTATGGAGAAGAGTACACACACCCAATGTCATTAAGGGGGGACTCTATCTCATTCTTGTATTAAGGGGGATTACTAAGTATAAGCCCATGTATTGAGTGAAATGTTTAGCTTGAGGGGGGATGTTAGAAATAATCCAATCATTTTCCCTAAGCTATGTCACATAGGATAAAATGTATGAATCACCTCCTTGCTAGCCACTTGTGATTATGCTACCTCATCAATGATGTCATCTCAAAAATGTTTTTCAGTCACATTGAGTGTACCTCCCATGGCTATATAAGCATTATGTACAAGCTGATTTGTATCAATGCAATCATATCTTTTTTTAATATGAATGCCTCATTTCTCTTTCCCCATTAGTTTCTAATAGGTGGAGACTAGGCAGTGCCACTCTTTATGAAATTAGGAGGCTCCAAAAGAGTCCTAAGTTTATTATACCTAAGGCCTGTTTATGGAGATTGGTGCGCAAAATATTACAATATCTAGTAAGAGGAGATCATTACAGATACTTTTCAAGAGGTCAAGCACGTAATGTGGAGCGATGGTCAGCCTAAGCATTGCTTGCTTTTCAAGAGGCAGCCAAAATTTACTTGGTGGACCTCATGCATGATGGTCAACTGCTAGCCATATGTGCCTAACACATCACACTCAAGCGCTTGGATCTCTTTTTTGTTCATAGGATTTGTAACAATAGTTATGAATTTAACCTAAACCATGACATGATTTGAAGATATGTGTAAATGCTCATGTATCATTTTGTGTTTTCATGTTTTTGTTCAGTTCTACTCAACTAGTTGTACTTGATGTGATGTACAAGATTTGGATATTTTATGTTTTCTTTATTTTCAATGTTGTGTCCTTCATGTGATGTATCAGATTTACCTATTGATTTGGATATTTTAGGTTTTCTTCATTTCCAATGTCATTGTGTATTTGTATATTTTCATGGAAAAAAATTACATGTGCATGTGCAAGCAAGTGCATGTGCGTGTGTAGGTGCTTCTTTATTTGCATGTGCATGTTCATAAATGTTTCGAGAAAAACTCAATGCATGGTGTGCAGTGATCATAATGGGCTAAAATTTGTTCTATGCATAGATCATGTGGCTTACATCATGAGAATGCATGTGCATGTGAAAGCAAGTCGCATGTGTAGGTGCTATTTTACGATAATATTATTTTTTCCAATAAAAAACTAATGCATGGTGTGTAATGATCAAAATGGGTTGAAATTTGTTATGTGCATAGATCATATGGTTTACATAGCCTACATAAAATATCAAATCCATCAGAGGCCTTTAAGACCCTTGTTTGAAGGCTCTCGTATATGGAGGCTTTTTTTTTTAAAGTAGGTCTCTACATGCAAGCCTTCGGACAAGGGACCTACAGGCCTCTGATGGAGCTGATAATTTATTTCGGAGGTGGTATATGATAATTCTATGTACACATAAAATTTAACCTCATTCTGATAAGGAAAAGTATTTTTTTTTAATTTAAAAAATATCAAATTTATATACCAGGCAATTTCTTTTTAAAAAAATCCATCTATAAGTATGGTTGTGACCCTCATTTCATCTCATTTCTCATATTTCATTTCTAAGAGCATGGCTCACACCAAGTAAACTGCAAAGAGAGTATGTCCCCCCCTCACCCCCCCCAAGGTGGGATGTGGAGTACCCTTCGTCCAACCACCACCACAGATACATCACAAAGTGTAGGTGGAGGCCTGGCATTATGGCTCTCCATGAGATTAGGATATACCAAAAGACAGTCCAACTGCTCTTTCCAAAGTTTTCCTTCCAATGTGTGGTGCGAGATATCATGCAGGATCTGCAACTCTCTCTGACATGAGGTTCTAGATTCGCGCAGCGCACACTACCTACACGATGGACAGCTCAGGCCTTTGAGGCATTCTAAGAGGCTTTGGAGGCATACGTAGTGGATTTTTTTGGTGGCATGGTGTTTGTAGCTATCCTCCATACGAAGAGGGTCACCATCACTGAAAAGGACATGCGGTTGGTGTGACGCATGCGTCATTGGAGAGATCCTTTGGAGAGATCCTCAAGGCCAGGATATTTAGTTATATTTGTATATATCTTACATGAAAAGGACATGCGGTTGGTGTGACGCATGCGTCATTGGAGAGATCCTCAAGGCCAGGATATTTAGTTATATTTGTATATATCTTACATGAATGTAATTCTTAAAAGCTGTGTAAAGCTTAATGAAATATACAAAGTTTTTTCTCTTATCTTATGGTGCAAATAAGTCTTTTTTAATTTGAGTTTATATAATTTGTTATTCTATTTGTGAGAGGCTACAATTTTCATTTAAGTTACATGTCTAATTTTAGTTTATTTTCTTGAGTTGACTAATAAAATACATTACAAGACACGTATTAAACAAAAAACTCCGCAACCCAAATTTCCATTCATAGCATAAAAAATTATAGTCATCAAAGGTTACATAGTCATCATGGCTATATCCTCGGCTTCTTACTACTAGGCTCTCCAGACTCTGAAGCTGCCTTGATGGCTGGAATCAGAACAATCGAGAACAAATAAAGCAAATAAGGGACCCAACCTTTGAGTCGAGAACAAATAAGGCAAATTTGAGCATCAAACTAGAACAACTTTTTTCAAACTTGAATTATTCAGATTAAGTTTCAATGAATTACCCTCCTTTGTTAGTGCTTTAATCTTCAAAAAGTTCTCTATATACCCTAGAGAGTTACTCTTGTGGAAGACTATCACATCATTGGCAAGTTCGCCAATGTACTCCTTTAGCATAGAGTCCTAAACCCTTCCTTGGCCCCTAGACCTTTCACTCTACCTCGATGCAAATTCATCAAAATATAAAAATTCTTGCTCACCAATAAATTTTAATGTCAATGTACTCCTTTAGCACAGAGTCTTGAACCATTCCTTGGACCCTAGACCTTTCACTCTACCTCGTTGCAAGTTCATCAAGATACACAATTTCTTGCTCACTAATAAAAATTATTGTCAGCATCATGGATCATGCAATGCATGGAAGAGGAAGATTGTTTTTAACAAAATGGACCCAAATTTGATATATGGGGCATGCATGGCATGTAGACCCTCATAGGGGTCACTCATAAATATGTAAGCATAGCACGTGGGTTCAACAAAAGGGGTTTTTTAAATCCCTTTTTAACACATTTTTTACATACAAAAGGGTACCATTTAAAGGAGGTATTTACAGATTGAATAGAAAAAGGGTGTGTTTTATTCATTAATAATTTATAGATAAGGGATTTTTAAATTAGGCCTTGAACACACGTGATATAGTGAACCCCCTGAGTGTAGACCCCGCACAAATGATTCCATGCCCATTAGAGGCTTGAAGGGATCTTTCCGAAGGCTCCTGCCGTGAGAAGGCCTAGTTTTTGCAAAACCATGCCTTCTCATGCAAGCCTTCGGACAGATCCCTTACACGCCTCTAATGGGGTGGCATCATGTGTGGTTTCTACATGCCATAGAGGCCCCACATATCAAATTTGGGGAGCATCTAGTAAAAGGAAGTTATCTTATCTGCTTTTTCAAGCTTCTGCAAGGGTGTCTCCAGATCTACTCCTAGAATGGGTCTGCCATTGTCAAATCATTAGTGGCATCTAGCACAACTATACTGTAGAGTTCCTCCTCCCTCAACTCCAACAACTCCAACACATCCTGCATGAGGAGGTACTCCACCCATTTAATGGTGATGGCACTCAATGAAACTAGTGGTGGGTCATAAATTTGGGTTTTATCAGGCTGGATGGATGGATGGATGTAAGCGCCATGCGAGAGCTCTCTGAAGCCTCAAACGACAAGGTGTAGAGTGGTCTAGGATGAGAATCATTCAATTAATCTAGGATGATTAATCCTAGAATATGGTAGGAAGTCCTCTTTTCATAATATAAATGAAAATGATTTATGTGTTTATTTTTCAAAAATTTGGCCATAGCTCCGCTCTCTACTATTACTGATAATTCTCAATAAATTTGAAAGAATAAAGTTTAGTATTATTCATGTGATTAGAATAACCACTAATTGGATATCCAATTATGGATTGGTTCTTAATTTTACCATAAATTAAATAGCATAAAAGTATTAAAAAGCTATTATTTTGGCCTCCAATTAGACAAGCATAGAATTTACTTTTAGATTAGAGAAATGCTTCATGAGAAGCTTCATTTAAATTGAGAATAAGTCATACGAATGACCATTCTTTAACGGAAAGAGAGAAATGCTTAAAAACCATTATAAATTAGGCATAAATAGAAATTTATGTATTTCTTCATTACAATACATTAAAGAACTTCAATAGTATTCAAAAGCCATTCAAATTAATGCTTCTTAAGCTTGAGAGGGATTGAGAAGAGAAACATTTGGAGATTTAAGAAAAAGAAGACAATAATCCACACTTTACCTCCTAAATTACTTGATTCTTTGATCACAATAGAGGCCCCCAACCAATCAATTGGTTTGGTATGTTGTTGGAGTCACCAAGGAAGATTGAAGAGAGAGAGAAGCTCCAATCTCCTAAATTTGTAGAGGTTTTTTAGAGGATTATAGAATTTATCATTATTTCAATATAATACTGGCATGGTATAGCTCTCATATTTTTTTACAAAGGGCTAAGGATCTATTTAAAGGTGAGGGAGGCCTCTAACCAAGTCCAACTAGTTTCTAGAATTTTCCAGGTTCAGTTTGGCTGAATTTGGACAAGATTTGGACCTAGTTTGTTTTGATTTGATTTGATCTAGAAGAGAGGAGAGATAAAAATATCACAATATTTTTTAGTTTAAAACTCCACCACACATGTGAAATAGGTGCCTCTTTGAAGAGATCTCTTCTCCTTACCAAGGTGTAAAAATTGAATCATTATACCCAAAATATCTCATTTTTTTAGTAATACTCATAGTTTTTTACTAATAAACCTTGTCCTTAGTCAACTCTTCATCTTATGTGAGCATTTACTCATTTTTGGGGGTTTTTCCTTTATAAATTGGATTTATCTCCTCCCCATACTCGGATTGATCCTATTGGCCCATAGGAACCTTAATTGGACCATAATCTATTTTTTTTGAAAATCTTAAGGTCCTTTATACATAATTTCAATTAATTCCAATTGAACATTGGAAAGTTCTTTTTGAATTTATGTTTCAGGGGAACCCATTTTAGACACTAGGAGGAGGATTTTTATATCCAAAAATATCTCAATTTTTAGACTACCTCCCTCTAGACATTTTCTCTCTCTAGGGCGAGGAGCACCGTATGGACAGCACCCTCTAGGATCCTTCGTAGGTCACCTAGCGCTTCACTCATAGGCCGCTTCCTTGGTCCCTCATCCACCGTACCGGAAGCTCACCATTTAAATTGAACCGAGGATGGTCAAGACCTCGGCTGACCTTGCTACGTGAGACGTCCTCCATTGACTCTCCATCAGCTGTTGCAACTTTATCAGTTAGGTCTCCATGACCTTAATCACAAGACAGTCAAAATGCTTCCCCAGCATTCTTGACATAAAATAGTCATTTAAAAATACATCCACATTCATTCTTCCACATCCATTCTCATTACATCACATCTTATCATATCCTATTTTCATCTTATCACATCCTATCACATGCTCTTCACATTTAATAGCTTTTTCTAGGATGATCTTGATAATGGGACTTTTTTTCTAGGATGATCTTGATAATGGGACTTTTTTCTAGGATGATCTTGATAATGGGACTTTTTTTTAATTTTTGCCAATTACTTGGCCTAATTAAAGTTTCTTTTTCTCGACGACTATTTCCATATTCCTTATTATTTCCTCAATTGAATTATATTCAATATTCCTCTTTTGAATAAAAGAATTCATGGGATTTGTAGAAATCAATTTTACCCATATTTTCACTTTTGGTAAATAATCATAAATTGAATTATACTAAAATTTCCTCTTCTTCCCATTTAATTTCTTGGATCTCAACTACCATGGGAATTCCTCTTTTTGAATTTGATTATTTACATTCCAATGTCATGGGAATTCCTCTTTTTTTTGTCAATTATTTCTCATAAAATAAATTCATCTAAAATAAATTCTCATAAAATAAATTCATCTAAAATAAAATATCCATTATTTCAATATGCTAGGAATTTTTCTTTTCCCATCTAAATGATGGGATTCCAAATGTCATAGGAATTTCTATTTTAATATTTAAATATTTTTCATAGATATATAAATTTATCTAAAATTCATCTTTGAATTTAGATGAATTTTTCAATAGTTCCAATATGCTAGGAATTTCTCTTTTTCAATCTCAATGATGGAATTCCAAATGTCATAGGAATTCCTCTTTTAACATTAAAAATGAATTACTAGAAATTTCTCTTTTGCTAATTACTATTGATGCATAAACATAAAAATTAAATTTTCCATGATTATAATGAGAATCATTCAATTAATCTAGGATGATTAATCCTAGAATATGGTAGGAAGTCCTCTTTTCATAATATAAATGAAAATGATTTATGTGTTTATTTTTCAAAAATTTTGCCATAGGTCCGCTCTGCTATTACTGATAATTCTCATTAAATTTGAAAGAATAAAGTTTAGTATTATTCATGTGATTAGAATAACCACTAATTGGATCATTATCCAATTATGGATTGATTCTTAATTTTACCATAAATTAAATAGCATAAAAGTATTAAAAATCCATTATTTTGGCCTCCAATTAGACAAGCATAGAATTTACTTTTAGATTAGAGAAATGCTTCATGAGAAGCTTCATTTGAATTGAGAATAGGTCATACGAATAACCATTTTTTGGGGGAGAGAGATAAATGCTTAAAAACCATTATAAATTAAGCATAAATGAAAATTTATGTATTTCTTCATTACAATACATTAAAGAACTTCAATAGTATTCAAAAGCCATTCAAATTAACACTTCTCAAGCTTGAGAGGGGTTGAGAAGAGAAATACTTGGAGATATAAGAAAAAGAAGACAATAATCCACACTTTACCTCCTAAATTACTTGATTCTTTGATCACAGTAGATGCCCCCCAACCAATCAATTGGTTTGTTATGTTGTTGGAGTCACCAAGGAAGATTAAAGAGAGAGAGAATCTCCAATATCTTCAATTTGTAGAGGTTTTTTAGAGGATAATAGAAAATATCATTATTTTAGTATAATACTGGCATGGTATAGTTCACATTTTTTTTACAAAGGGCTAAGGATCTATTTAAAGGTGAGGGAGGCCTCTAACCAAGTCCAACTAGTTTCTAGAATTTTCCAAGTTCAGTTTGGCTGAATTTAGACAAGATTTGTTGGCTCCCTTTTGATTTGGTTTGATCCAGGAGAGAGGAGAGATACAAATATCACAATATTTTTGAGTTTAAAACTCTACCACACATGTGAAATAGGCACCTCCTTGAAGAGCTCCCTTCTCCTTACCAAGGTGTCAAAATTGAATCATTATACCCAAAATATCTCATTCTTTTAGTAATACTCATAGTTTTTTACTAATAAACCTTGTTCTTAGTCAACTCTTCATCTTATGTGAGAATTTACTCATTTTTGGGGGTTTTTCTTTTATAAATTAGATTTATCTCCTCCCCATACTTGGATTGATGCTTCTGGCCCATAGGAACCTCAACGGATTCGGGGGTGCTAGAAGTGGAAGTAGCACTTCTTGCACGGGGCAGGATCCCTCACTCGGGGCCTCGCCCCACGGATATCCGAACAAGAGACTAATCCCTTGGTTCTTCAAAAATCGAACCCTGAAAAACTTTCCCCTACCGCAAAGTATGAGCGATTCCTCCAGGATATTTGTACTCTAACGTAGTCAGAGTGACCAAACTGATCCGACCAAACCTGTGAGTTACTTTGTCAGATCAAGGAAGAAACTTGCACTTGGATCATAGAAACCAATGCTTTTTTTCCCATCGAGAGACACACACATTGATTATTTTTCCATAGAATAATTACTATCCGAGATTTAGTTCATCTATTGTCCTATAACAGAATTGAGTCTCATTTTACGGATTCATCAGTCCAGCCTCTAACCCCATCCAAGCCCATGGGTTAGCCAACCGCCCAACCACTGTAGTGATGCAATCCAATTAGGAATTTGGTTAGGTTTTGTCCCGCGTACCAGGGAAAAGAGTTCACAGGGCCCCTAGCAAGATATTCATGCAAATTTAATGCCAGTCACACCACTTACACACCCAATATAAAATTATCTTTTTCATAGATTCAGCTATCCTTAAAACAATCATTTAATGAAACCATAGTGTCATTGATCATAAACCTCAAAATCTCCAGTTGAATCCTTATCTCTAAGCATTCCTTCATTGGTGTATCTATGGCATCATTGACAACCAGAACGCTCACCACCTGTCAAGTCAGGGGCCTTTTTTCGATAGTTCATAGCTCATAGTACCCGGCAATATATTCTCTTATAAAAATTAAGATGGAATCTCCGTTAAAGATCAACAAGATCAACCAACAGATCCATATAAAAATGCCATGGACTCATCCGTTTTGAGGACCAGCAAGGTCAATTATTTCTCATAAAATCAATTCATCTAAAATAAAATATCCATTATTTCAATATTCTAGGAATTTCTCTTTTTCCATCTAAATGATGGGATTCTAAATGTCATAGGAATTCCTCTTTTAACATTTAAAAAATTTTCATAGATAAATAAATTTATCTAAAATTCATGTTTGAATTTAAATGAACTATCCAATAATTCCAATATGCTAGGAATCTCTCTTTTCCCATCTCAATGATGGAATTCCAAATATCATAGGAATTCCTCTTTATCATTAAAAATGAATTACTAGAAATTTCTCTTTTGCTAATTACTATTTATGTATAAACATAAAAATTAAAATTTTCATGATTATAATGAGAATCATTCAATTAATCTTGGATGATTAATCCTAGAATATGGTAGGAAGTCCTCTTTTCATAATATAAATGAAAATGATTTATGTGTTTATTTTTCAAAAATTTTACCATAGCTCTGCTTTGCTATTACTGATAATTCTCAATAAATTTGAAAGAATAAAGTTTAGTATTATTCATGTGATTAGAATAACCACTAATTGGATCAATATCCAATTATGGATTAATTCTTAATTTTACCATAAATTAAATAGCTTAAAATTATTAAAAAGCCATTATTTTGGCCTCCAATTAGACAAGCATAGAATTTACTTTTAGATTAGAGAAACGCTTCATGAGAAGCTTCATTTGAATTGTGAATAGGTCATAGGAATGACCATTCTTCGGAGGGGAGAGAGAAATGCTTAAAAACCATTATAAATTAAGCATAAATAAAAATTTATGTATTTTTTCATTACAATACATTAAAGAACTTAAATATTATTCAAAAGCCATTCAAATTAATGCTTCTCAAGCTTGAGAGAGATTGAGAAGAGAAACATTTGGACATTTAAGATAAAGAAGACAATAATCCACACTTTACCTCCTAAATTACTTGATTCTTTGATCATAGTAGAGGCCCCCAACCAATTAATTGGTTTGGTATGTTGTTGGAGTCACCAAGGAAGCTTGAAGAGAGGGAGAAGCTCCAATCTCTTCAATTTGTAGAGGATTTTTAGAGGATAATAGAAAATATCATTGTTTCAGTATAATACTGGCATGGTATAGTTCTCATATTTCTTTACAAATGGCTAAGGATCTATTTAAAGGTGAGGGAGGCCTCTAACCAAGTCCAACTAGTTTCTAGAATTTTTCAGGTTCAGTTTGGCTGAATTTGGACAAGATTTGGATCTAGTTTGGCTCCCTTTTGATTTGGTTTGATCCAGGAGAGAGGAGAGATAAAAATATCACAATATTTTTGAGTTTAAAACTCCACCACACATGTGAAATAGGAACCTCCTTGAAGTGCTCCCTTCTTCTTACCAAGGTGTCAAAATTGAATCATTATACCCAAAATATTTTAATTTTTTAGTAATACTCATAGTTTTTTACTAATAAACCTTGTCCTTAGTCAGCTCTTCATCTTATGTGAGAATTTACTCACTTTTGGGGATTTTTCTTTTATAAATTGGATTTATCTCCTCCCCACACTTGGATTGATCCTATTGGCCCCATAGGAACCTTAATTGGACCATAATCTAAAAATTTCTGAGAATCTAGACCCTTAAGCTAAGGTCCTTTATACATAATTTTAATTAATTTTAATTAATTCCAATTGCACATTGGAAAGTTTTTTTTGAATTTCTATCTCAGGGGAGCCCATTTTAGACACTAGGAGGATTTTTATATCCAAAAATATCTCAATTTTGGACTACCTCTCTCTAGACATTTTCTCAAAACAAGGTAAAACAGAATCTTTCTTTTATTTCAGAGAGGGGAATAATTATAAGATCAGAAGGGGAGATTCTTACACATGTACACCTCAAAAGCTAGAGGGAGGAATCTTACAAAAAGGGTCATGGTTCTCCCAAAGAAAAACCATATCGACGAGTGCTAAATGCGTGCCATATCGTATGTCTTGTTCCAAGCTAAGCCACTCCTCTCGCATAGAAGTTGCCACCTCCTATACCTGAAAGCGAACATACAAAGTTTGCTTTTTGCAATGAAGTACCTATCATAAAAAACAAGCAACAACCAACGTTAAAACATAAAAACAACAACAATAATCAACATAAGTACTTGTGAATGAAAACTATCACAAAAATTAACATAAGTGTAATATTACCTAAAGGTAACATCTGACACAGTAATTTTGCACTCAATGAAATCATTGTGGTGAGTTATCTTGAGATGCCATGAATCACCTGGTAACTAAATCATCCAATCCTTAGATGGGCACTTGCATTGGTAAGTAATCCTAGTTTCTTCATTACTTCACAGGATCCAAACAAATGTGCAAACAAACCAAATAGAATAAACCAACTTAGATGCACATCTCTAGAGCCCGTGGAGGGTTTCATGGGACCATGAATATCAGTTTTTATCTTGGCCCTACATGCTTCTTACATGTCCAGGTAGCCAGGATTATACCATTCCTAGCTGGACAACGGTGGTAGTGGAATGTACTCTAAACTATGTCTCTCCAAAACATATAATGAATCATAAAAGTAAATAGTATGAGATTCCAATTCACTTGCACTCTTGTTGTCATAGATCAAGGCACCTATCTCTATATATAAAAATTTTAGCTTTCTACTTAAACACTCTACATTATTCTACCATTCATACAGAGTAGATGGATATAAAACTGCAACCAGCATGTTTGTATTAAAACTCTATCTAATAACCATGGATTGAAATCATAAGAACACAAAGCATATAGATATAAACTTATTGTTAGGATTATGTCTTGCATCTAAGTTTTTATGATGCACTCCAATCTCTTTGTGCATACAAACATGCTAAATGAAAGCCTTTGTCATTGTAATCATACCATTGGTATGTTTCCTGAACTCTATGGCTCTACCTTTCCATTGTTTGTTGGGGATTGTTACCTCTTTTTAGCTTAACCTTGAAACTCCCATGAGTACTTGGTTGCATTAAAATCCAATTTAACTTACTGTACAGATCAGGGATCCAATTACCTCTTTTTAGCTTAACTTTGAAACTCCCATGAGTACTTGGTTGCATTAAAATCCAATTTAACTTACTGTACAGATCCGGGATCCAATTACCTTCATCATCTCTCCTATTAAACGCCTCCACTATGTGAATATTGCTGATATTCCTCCTCCTTGTAAAGACATCTACAATAAAAAAACAAAGCACCAATTTAACAAAGTTAGACTGCATGATTGCTAAATGTATGTATTAAGATTGTAAGCAACAAATAAAGATTAAAAGAATAAAAAATAAACAGCAACCTAATGCTTTCATTTACATAACCTTGTTGCTCACAACTATGCTCCTATGAAAATAAACATCAAGATATCAAGACAAAACATAAACAAACCCTACATCAATATGTCATAAAACATAAGCTAAGCCACTCCTCTCATCATAGGTTGTCTCTTTTTGTAATAAAATCCCTAAATATTAACAATCAAAATTAGTAATAACCCTAAACAAATTAACAATGAACATTAGTGCTAACCCTAAAAATATGAAGAACTTGCACTACAAGAGGTGGGGCCACTATCCACACTTTTTTTGAGACTTTAGAACTAAGCTTAAAATCCCCTAAACGTCGAAATACGTGTCGATTGAAATGGAAACGTCGAAATAGGCATCAACATAAGTGTCAAAAAAAGTAATTTTACCACACGTTTTTCGACGTTCTTTTCGATGATTATTTTAACTGACATTTCAACTCTGATTTTCACTGATATTTCAACTGGCATTTCAACACTGATTTGACTAACATTTAGATGCTTTTTTGACAGATGTAGGAAACTTTCGACGCTTTTTTGACAGATGTTGTCCGAAACTTTCGACGCTATTTTTGAGACGCATGCAGGAAACTTTTGACGTTTATTTTTGTAAGATTCTCCCCCAGCTTTTGAGGTGTACAGGTGTAAGAACCTCCCCTTCTGATATTGTAATTATTCCCCCCTCTGAAATAAAAGAAAGATTCTATTTTATCCTGTTTTGACCTAGAGAGAGTAAATGTCTAGAGGGAGGTAGTCCAAAATTGAGATATTTTTGGATATAAAAATCCTCCTAGTGGCTAAAATGGTTTCCCCTGAAACAAAAATTCAAAAAGAACTTTCCAATGTGCAATTGGAATTAATTAGAAATGGGTATAAAGAACCTTAGCCTAAGGGTCTAGATTTTTAGCAATTTTTGGATTATGGTCCAATTAAGGTTTCTATGGGCCAATAGGATCAATCCAAGTGTGGGGAGGAGATAAATCTAATTTATAAAAGAAAAAATATCCAAAAATGAGTAAATGCCCACATAAGATGAAGAGTTGACTGAGTACAAGGTTTATTAGTAAAAAACTATGAGTATTACCAAAAAAATGAGATATTTTGGGTATAATGATTCATTTTTGACACATGTGTAAGGAAAAGGGGGCCCTTTAAGGAGGCGCCTATTTCACATGTGTGGTGGAGTTTTAAACTAAAAAATGTATGGTGGAGTTTTAAACTAAAAAATGTTGTGATATTTTTATCTCTCCTCTCTCTTGGATCATACCAAATCAAAAGGGAACCAAACTAGGTCCAAATCTTGTCCAAATTCAACCAAACTGAACTTGAAAAATTCTAGAGATTATTTGGACTTGCTTAGAGGCCTCCCTCACCTATAAATAGATTCGTAGCCCTTTGTAAAAAAATATGAGAACTATACTATGCCAGTATTATGCTGAAATAATGATATTTTCTATTATCCTCTAAAAACCTCTACAAAATTGAAGAGATTGGAGCTTCTCTCTCTCTTCAATCTTCCTTGGTGACTCCTACAACATACCAAACCAATTGATTGGATGGAGACCTCTACTACTGTGATCAAAGAATCAAGTAAATTAGAAGGTGAAGTTTGGATTATTGTCTTTTTCTTATTAAAACTCCAAATGCTTCTCTTCTCAATCCCTCTCAAGCTTGAGAAGCTTTAATTTGAATGGCTTTTGATTACTATTGAAGTTCTTTTATGAATTGTAATAAAGAAACATAAAAATTTTCTATTTATGCTTAATTTTAATGGTTTTTAAGCATTCCTCTCTCTCCCCCCAAAGAAAGGTCATTCCTATGACCTATTCTCAATCCAAATGAAGCTTCTCATGAAGCATTTCTCTAATCCAAAAGTAATTTCTATGCTTGTCTAATTGGAGGCCAAAATAATGGCTTTTGAATGCTTTTATGATATTTATTTCCTAGAGAAATTATGAATCAATCCATAATTGGATAATGATCCAATTAGTGGTAATTCTAATTATATCAATAATAATAAACTTCATTCTTTCAATTAAATTGAGAATTAGTGGAGCTATGGTAAACTTTTTGTAAAATAAACACATAAAACATTTCATTCATAATATGAAAAGAGGACTTCCTACCATATTCTAGGAATTATCATCCTAGATTAATTAAATGATTTTCATTGAAATCATGGAGAAATTGATTTTTATGTTTATGCTTAATTGATAAATTAGAAAAAAGAGAAATTCTAGTAATCTATTTTTATGTTAAAAGAGTAATCTCCATGATAATGAAAATCCATGTATTCCAAAGAGTTAAGAGAAAAAATTGGAATACTAATATAATGTATATTTTATGTAAAAATTAAAGAAAGATTTTAGTTAAATTTATCTTTTTGCATAGAGAAGTTTAAATGATAAAAGGAGAATTCCCACTACATTTGGAATTCCATCAATTGGATGGGAAAAGAGAAATTTCTATCACATTGGAATTATTGGATAATTCATTTAAATTTAAAGATGAATCTTTAGATAAATTTTTTTATCTATGAGAAATAATTAAATGTTAAAAGAGAAATCCTAGTATATTGTAATTATGGGATAATTTATTTAAATTCAAAGATAAATTTTTAGATAAATTTATTTATCTATGAGAAATATTTAAATGTCAAAAGAGGAATTCTTATGACATTTGGAATTCCATCATTTAGACGGGCAAAGAGAAATTTCTAGCATATCGAAATAATGGATATTTTAATTTAGATAAATTTATTTTATGAGAAATAATTGATGGGAAAAGAGGATTCCCATGACATTGGAATGTAAATAATTAAATGCAAAAAGAGGATATCCCATGGTAATTGGGATCCAAGAAATTAAATGGGAAGAAGAGGAATTTTTAGTATAATTTGATTTATAATTATTCACCAAAAGTGGAAATATGGGTAGAATTGATTTCTACAACCCCCAGGATATCTTTTATTCAAAAGAAGAATATTGAATATAATTCAATTGAGGAATTGAGAAGGAATATGGAAATAGTTGTCAGAAAAAGAATCTTTAATTAGGTCAAGCAATTGGCAGAATTTTAGAAAAAGTCCTATTATCGGTATCAATATAGAAAAAGCTATTAAATGGGAATAGCATGTGAATGGATGTGAATGGATGTGTATGGGATGTGATAATATGTGAATGGGATGCGATAAGATGTGTATGGGATGTGATAGGATGAGAACGGATGCGATAAGATAAGTATGGGATGCGATTGGATGTGACTGCGGATGTGTATGGGATGTGATAGGATGAGAACGGATGCGATAAGATAAGTATGGGATGCGATTGGATGTGACTGCGGATGTATATGTGAAAGAAAGGGTATGCATGTGTATGAGAATGAATAAATGTGGATATGGATGTAGATGTGTATGTGAATGTATGGATGTAGATGTATGGATGTGATGTGGATGTATGGATGTGGATGTGTATGTGGATATGGATGTGGATATGGATATGGATGTATGGATGTAGATGTATGGATGTCGATGTATGGATGTGGATGTGTATGTGGATATGGATGTGGATATGGATATGGATGTATGGATGTAGATGTATGGATGTAGATATATGGATGTGGATGTATGGATGTGGATGTGTACGTGGATATGGATGTAGATGTATGGATGTGGATATGGATATGGATGTGTGGATGTGGATGTGGATGTATGGATGTGGATGTGTATGTGGATATGGATGTAGATGTATGGATGTGGATATGGATGTGGATGTATGGATGAGGATGTGGCTGTGGATGTGGATGTGGATGTATGGATGTGGATATGGATGTGGATGTATGGATATGGATGTGGATGTGTATGTGGAAGAATGGATGTGGATGCATGGATGTAGATGTATGGATGTGGATATGGATGTGGATGTATGGATGAGGATGTGGATGTGGATGTATGGATGTGGATGTGTATGTGGAAGAATGGATGTGGATGTATGGATGTGGATATGGATGTGGATGTATGGATGTGGATATGGATATGGCTGTGGATGTATGGATGTAGATGTATGGATGTGGATATGGATGTAGATGTATGGATGTGGATGAGTATGTGTAAGAATGAATGTAGATGTGTATGTGGATGTGTATGTGGAAGAATAGATGTGGATGTGTATGGGGATGTATGAATGCGGATGTGTATGTGAAGAATGGATGTGGATGTAAATGTGTATGTAGAAGAGTGGATATGGATGTGTATGTGGTAGTACGAATGTGGATGTGAATGTGGAAGAATGAATGAGGATGTGTATGTGAAAGGATGTGATGTCGATGTGAGTGAATGGATGAGATGTAATGTCATGTGAATGGGGATGAGAATGAATGAGATGTGATGTCATGTGAATCAAAATGTGAATGAATGATATGGGATGTGAATGGATGATATGTGATGTGAATGAATCTGATGTGATGAGATGGAAAATGATGTGATTAGATGAGAATGGGTACACATATGAATTGGTCATGGATTAAGTGATATGGATTGATGTGGAACAATGTGGAAAGACGAGAGTTCATTATAAAAATTGTATTTGTGACCTGTTTGTAAATGACTATTTTATGTCAAGAATGCTGGGGAAGCATTTGGACCGTCTTGTGAATAAGGTCGTGGAGACCTAACTGATAAAGTTGCAACAGCTGGTGGAGAGTCAACGGAGGACGTCTCGCATAGCAAGGTCGGCCGAGGTCTTGACCAGCCTCAGCAGTTCGATTTAAATGGTGAGCTTCCGATACGGTGGATGAGGGACCAAGGAAGCGGCCTATGAGTGAAGCGCTAGGTGACCTGCTAAGGATCCTAGAGGGTGCTGACCATATGGTGCTTGGGCTCTGGGTTGCCGAAGATACCCACACGTGCGTCCTCGAAGATATTAGAACTAGGAGTAAGAGCTGTTTTCTAAAACCGGGCATGGATCTGGTTGATTGACCTTGCTGGTCCTCAACGGATGAGTCCATGGCTCTTTTATATGGATCTATTGGTTGATCTTGCTGATCTTCAAGGGAGATTCCATCTTGAATTTTTTATAAGTGAATATATTGCCGGGTACTATGAGCTAGGAACTATCAAAAAGGACCCTGAGTGGGCAGGTGGTGAGCGTTCTGGTTTGCCAATGATGCCATAGATACTCTGATGAAGGAATGATTAGAAATTAATATTCAACCGAATATTTTGGAGGATTGTGATCAGTGATACTATGGCTTCATTAAATGATTGTTTTTAAAGATAGCTAAATCTGTGAAGAAAGCAATTTCATATTGGGTGTGTAAGTAGTGTGACTAGCTTTAGGTTTGCATGAACATCCGGCTAGGGGGCCTGGGAACTCTTTTCTCTGGTACTACCCGGGACAAAACCTAACCAAATTCTTAATTGGATCCCATCACTACAGTTGTTGGGCGGTTGGCTACTAACCCATGGGATTGAGGTTGGACTGATGGATCCGTAAAATGAGACTCAATTTGTGTTGTAGTACGCTAGATGAAGTAAATCCCAGATAGTAATTGTTCTATGGAAAAAGGAATCAACGGCTATGCCTTTAGATGGGGAAAAAAGCATTGATCTCTATGATCCAAGTGCAAGTTTCTTCCTTGATCTGACCAAGTGACTTCAGGTTCGGTCGGATCAGTTTGGTCAGTAATGACCTTGACTACGTTAGAGTAAAAATATCATGGAGGAATCACCCGCCGTGCTTTCCGGGCAAGGGAAGTTTTTTCAGGCTCGGGAAGAACCGAGCAATTAGTCTCCTATCCGGATATCCGTGGGCGAGGCCTTGAGTGAGAGGACCCTGCACTGTGCAAGGAGTGCTACTTCCGCTGCTAACACCCCCGAATCCGTTGCGCGGAGGGGGCAGGGATCTTTCAATTTCAATGCGTGTAGGTATTAATTTTTTTTAACATTATGGTGCATCGAGCTGCAATCTTGTAGCTCGATGCACCATTATGCCAAATTTATAGAGTACCAAAGGCAACTGTACTCTGATGTGAAGAACGAAGCAAATTTGTTGAAAAATTTAGAGTGCCATAACGTTTTCGACATTACAAAGTAGGTACACAATTCACACAAGTGCAAACAATGGCCAAATTATATTGCAAGATGTGAAATTTACATATCAAGCTCTAACGAGATAAGCCCAAATTGAAATTTACATATCAAGCTCTCATGAGATAAGCCAAAATTTGCATACAAGCTATACAAGCTCAAACAAAGATGTCAGATGACCAAAATATGTATGTACAAGAGGAAAGACATGGGCAAGGCCACTCTATGCAGAGCCCTCACTCACGGTCAAGCATTGGTCCCTGCGAAAACCATACAAGACGCTTTTTTTGGTATACCAAACAATGATCTAACATGACATGGTAAAGCAAGTATACAAATCATAAGGTTAAGGCTTGCCGCACTTATCATATCTGCAATGCGCCCCCAATTGAGGTTGGCGCCTTCTTGCTCAAGCTTCTCCAAAAGAAAGCATGTGTTATGGCGGGCGAGTAGTGTCCTCCTCTTCTCCCGTTTTGCCGACCGACCAACCACTTGATTCTAAAAGTACCAAAACAACAAGATAAGTGTTGATACTTACAAAGTAGACATAACATCAAATGAAACATACAAGATAAGCGTTGATACTTATTAAGTAGACATGGAATGTGTCCCAACTGCCGCTTCTAAGGTGAGAGCTTCCTACGCTCTCCATTCGGGATTTGGCCGCATCCTCTTGTTGCTTGTAGCATTGGGGATTTCTTGCATGCTTTTTCCTCTCCTCATTCCAATCCTTGGTGCTCATGTACCAAGGCTTATCACCCCCTGCGCCAATGTTTCATGACGTCCACCATGTGGTCCTTTATCCACCTTATGGGTGGGCATGACATCACTACAGTCGGTCGGCTTGTACTCATCCTTGATTTGATTTATGACTCTATCTTTCTTATCTTTATCCAACTTTGGCCATAAAGTCATTTGTAAAAACAATGTGGAAAAGCTCACGGATGCGGCTCTTCATCTCTTGCCCGACATTATCCAAAACCACATTGCCATTAACAACTACGTAATATTTTTCTCCATCGGCGGGTGTGGGCTGTGTGTCGAAACGCCGCGCGATGATCGTGAGCGTGGAGTGCTTCTGGAGCTAGATGAGAAAGGACGCTCATGTGGGGACGTAGACCTATCCGTGCCCCCACTTAGACAACAGCCACCTCCACCTCCACTACTCGCGTGTTATCCTCCTACGAGTGGACAAGCAACCTGAGGGAGGGGTTCTAGTAGTGGCTCTTTGTGGGGTTTCTATAGGTGAACAAGGGTTTCTATAGGTGAACAAGGGTTAGTGGTGGTGGTGCCCGATGGTGTGGCCGAAGTGCCCGCCCCTCTCCCAAAATATTGTTGTGCCATCGCTCTTTGCCTGGGCATGGTTTATGCTAAAAAACCCATAAACTGGTCAGGCGACATGGCATATGGAGAAAAGGATGGAGAGTAAGCCGGTGTCTCATCTGGAGTGCAAGACATGTTTCTACACACACATAACCAAGCCCACATGGACACTTTAATAAGAGCATACACATGAATTATCCCTCAACATTCATTCATTTATGCATGAGGCCTTATGCATAAAGCTATTCATAAGGCCTTATACATGAGGCCTTATGCATAAAACTATGCATAAGGCCTTATACATGAGGCCTTATGCATAAAGCTATGCATGAGGCTTATGCATATAGCATTATGCATAAAGCATGCATGAGAATTATGTATAAAGCATGCATAAAGCATTATGCATAAAGATTATGCACAAACCTACAAAGCTATGCATGAGGCCTTATGCATAAAGCTTATGCATAAAGCATTATGCATAAGGCTTATGCATAAAGCACTATGCATAGGGCTTTAAGCATGAGGCCTTAAGCATAAAACTATGCCTGAGGCCTTATATGCATAAAGCATGCATGAGGCCTTATGCATAAAGCTATGCATGAGGCTTATGCATAAAGCATGAATGAGCATTATGCATAATGCTTATGCGCAAATCTACAAAACAAATCCCTAGCACCCAAGGGTGCAATAATAATAGAGGAAAGAGAGAAAAGATAGAAAAGCACTTACCTCTTTTCGTGATGTTAAAAGAGAGGATTACAGGACCTACAAAACCAACAAAAGAGTGAAGAAAGGATTCGTAATGCATACACACACGAGCTTAGCTATACTAAATCTTATGCAAGCCTTATGCAAACTTTGCTGCTATGCAAGCCTTATGCAAGCCTTATGCAAGCTATACTGCAAGCTATACTAAAGCTTATGCATAAAGCATGCATGAGGCCTTATGCATAAAGCTATGCATGAGGCCTTATACATAAAGCTTATGCATAAAGCATCATGCATGAGGCTTATGCATAAATCACTATGCAAGCCACACTATCCTAAACTAAACCATAGCCCTGCACTATGCATTAAGCATGCATGCATAGAGCTTAATGCATGCATAGAGCTTAATGCATGCATAGAATAATCTCTATGCATGCATAGAATTATTCTATGCATGCATAGAGCTTAATGCATGCATAGAATAATCTCTATGCATAAATTAAGCTCTATTCATAGAGCTTAATGCATGCATAGATAGGGCTTAATGCATGCAAAGATCTCTATGCATAGAGCTTAATCTATACATTAAGCTATGCATGCATAAAGCTTAATGCATGCATAGAGTAAGCTCTATGCATACATTTAGCTCTATGCATAGAGCTTAATGCATGCATGGAGCTTAATCTATGAATATATCTCTATGCATTATGAATGTATGCATAGAGCTTAATCTATGCATTAAGCTATACAAATAGAGCTTAATGCATAGACTAAGCTCTATCACTACAAGACAATGCTTCCATACACGTGTTCGATACACGCGATAAGTTACGGGCGCGTGTATGGTCGCGCACGTATATGAATAATATCAGGCGCGTGTATATGCGTATCTAAATTCGCGTGTATATTGAGTTCATAAACGTGTGTAACAGAGCGTGTATATATACGTAAACACTGTGTTATAGATGCAGATATACACGCTTTATTACACGCGAGAGCAAATATTATTTAAGAAAAAATCCATCCCTAGAAAAAAAACCATCTTCTTTAAACCATCTCATAGTACATTACAATATATATCATTACACAATCCCACTACATGCATTTACAACAATAAATATTCAAAAACAAATCATCAGATGATAATTAAAAGATAACATATACAATAGAATTGTCATCAATTTAGAACGATACAATGATGGATTGGTTAGGATTCGATCTCATCTTCAATAAGATCCATCCTTGCCAAACGATCAACATCATCAATATCCATTTGATCAATTTATAAGGCTATGTTTAAATTTATTCCACTATCGATATTCTATCCATTGATAATGGTACCGATGCCCTAATCATCCTCATCAACATCACCATCATCATCAATGGTAGGGTCATCCTCATGATCATGAGAAATGGCATGCTCATCCTCATTATCATGATCATCTCTTATTTCTTGATCATCGATCACAATATCTTCATTGGCATGTTCGACATCATCTTCATTGCGGCTTGCTACATCCTCCATATGCTCCATATCAGTGAATGTATTGTACATCACTTTGGAACGTGGTGCAATAGGGATGACGGACCACCATTTAGTGTCATGCACCATTGACAGATAGATAACCTACTCAAATACACATACTACAATGTATTAGCATATCAAAAGTCAAGGGGTACGTGATCTTAGATATATATGTACATGAAACACATTAGTAAAAAAACGCATACCTGCTAACATTGTTGTGGCAATACGAGCCTATCTTTCTTTGCTTGCCAAAACTTTGTAGAGTCAATAGTTACATAGCCACTTGCATGGCATTTTATCATTGCATTAGGCCCTTTTTCCACCACGTTCATTTGCCATTGGACATCCAAAACATACACAAAGAAGCGACGAAAGTCAAGCCTAAATATGTCTTGGATTGTGCCACAATAATCATCCATTTTTCTATTGGCTCCCTCAAAGCTACTAATGACACCGCAATCTTGTGTATTCCTCTTATCATCAATTCTTTGTGTTCGAAAATGCTTTCCTTCACACCATATAGCATTGAACATAGTGCACTGGACCAAAATAGAAGCAATATTTGTGTAAGCAATGTGAATAAATATTAAAAGCAAATCACTTACAACTAATGCAAAACATTAGTTCTATGTACCTTTAACATGCATCCTCGTGCATACTCCCATTCTTCCGTCGTGATATGTAGCCCCTCATCTCTCTCTGCTCTCTCCATTTCCTCATGCAACCAATCAACATGGATATCATTCGGAAGTGTTGCTAGATGCTTAGGGTACACCTTACAAGAGCCATGTTGCCTCTGAAAGCTTGCCTTCTTGTCTTTGCATCCTCATATCTTGTAACCCATCTGCTCATCACATCACTATTAAGAATGGAAGTGAAATTGAGATCATAAATCAATGCTCTATCAATTACTTTATCCTTTTCCTTGAGGCACAATAGAGGTCATCTTCATTGCTCCATAGTCGCGGCAAAGAGCTGTCCACTTGACTAAGAAATTCTGAAATATATACAAGAGACTCTTGTATCAACCAACCCTCGGCCATGCTTCCTTCGGGCCTTGCACTTTGCCTCACAAAGTCTTTTAAGGTCTTCATAAAGCACTCTAGGAAGAACATTCAACGTGCATGCATATGCATAGTGCCGCATAAAGCAATTTTGTCCACCAAATGCAGAGATGCAGTTAGCTTGTGAGAATGGTTCGCAAAAAAGTTTCCTCTACCAAACAAACCACCTCCACTGCCATAACGCGCGCATCATCCAACGTGGCTGGATCAATTGCTTTGGAACTAACATATCTGAAAAACAAATGAATAGTACGTTATACCTGGCCTCATGCACGTTCATTTTGAAAAACTATCAAATCAAAGTGCAAGGTATAATGAAGGGTGATCTGACATGGGTTTTACATACCTCACAAGATCGCCCATCTTATAAATACATTTTTTCAAACTCTCGTTTGCACAATGGTCGATGCTAGTAGGTAGTATGAACTGCGCAATAAGAGCACATGTATATATGGTTTGAGGCATTACAAAAATTAATTTCAACGTACAAGACTTGGAAAACACTTACTTGGAGCATCTTGTGCTAATCGTGGGACTTTAACCTGTATAGTTTCTCAACACCTCTTTTCTTAGTGGTTGTAAAGGCTCCCTTCAATGATCTCATGCATCCAGTGGGAGTATGCAAAGTAGTGATGGCCTACTTTACCTACTTCTCCTCCTGCTTTAATATAATCCATGGTGCATGTGCAAGACGAACGTGCCCACCCTCCTCTCATGGCCAAGCTTGACACATCCATCCTGCGACCCGCAGACGCTGACATTTTCTCGTCTACCAATAACATGTTCCCAAATACCAGATGCCACATTCTTGAAGATGTGCATGGGATCAAGAAGATGGTTGATCTTGAGATGGGTCCAATATGGTAGCCGAAAAAAATGGAGTACCTACACAAGAGATGCCATGACATGATTGCTCTATGTGATCTTTAATCCAATAAGAGAGTACACAAAAGAAGATTGAAAAACATTACTGTACCTGTTCATGCCATCTGGAGGAAGAACATTTGTAGACTCCCAAATGCGCTTCCAATCTTTTGCAAGAAGTGCTTGTGGAGGAATGTTACTCTTACTAGCAACATATTTAGGATGATCTGACGGGAGAACATAAGATGTCAATTCTTGATCGCCATTGATGGTGGAAGGTTGTAATTCACCAACACAACTGGCCACACACTGTATGTGGTGCTTTTGAAACCAAATGGATTCACTCCATCCATACCTAGGCCAAGTCTCAAGTTTCTGGGTGCTTTGGAGAGGCTACAAGGGGGCTTGGGCAAGACCAACTGACTCACCTCTTGACAAGTGAGTCTCCTTTTTTTGCTTTTGTGTGCACCCGTGTGTATGCTCCTTCCACCCGCCTGCAAGCTCCTTGCACTTGTGATGCTTTGGTGGTGTGGCGATGAAGAAGATGAAATTGAAGAAAGCGATAGGGTTTTGGAGTAGGCGGCGGCTTTTGTTTTAAGTATGACATTGACTGCTGCGTGTATGATCGCGTGTATGGTAACATTGCAGCGCAAATACACATGTTTTGACACAGGGTAAATGCGTAGATACACGTGGTTATACACGCGATACAGAGACTTTTTATACTTTGATTAAAAACTGATTATGATTATGTATTTGCTCTTTTTTACGTAGGATGTCATCAACTTCCTTAAGCAATTCTGGTGAAGATGAGACAATGCGTCACCGTAATCACGATGTGTGGTTGGGACAAAGGATCAAGTGTATGTGTAATCAATGTCAAGGATGCATTGTACGAGCATGTTGAATTACCTTGAATCACATCTCCATGTATGGAGAATAGAATCAAACAGGCTTAGAGGTGAGCAGATGTAAATTGATAGTATCCAAATGACTCATGGTGTCCAAATTAATGGAGTTGTTTATATATATACTCTATTTGGAGCAAGATGCAGTACCACACCCTAACATGGTGCCCTACGCTCGCTGCAAAGCGTCGACAAATGATGCTGGAGCTTTAGGATCTATTGTCAGAGATGAGTGGGAAAGGGATGACAATAGCCCTACACCCCACGAAGTCGTGGAAGAGGAAGTATTTGATGATATGGTGTGGCATCTTGTTAGGGATGATCCCAAAGGTATGGATGATGATGAAACTCATCAAGAGCATCTTTACAAGGCTTCATCGACACCGGTATTTGAAGGGTGCACATTCTCTATTTTACGTGCTTCACTTGAATTACTCAATCTACAAACAGTTTATGGATGGAGCGATGGAAGTCTTGACGCATTATTGAAGTAAGCATTATAACTTGCAAATTTAAATTAGTGGTTAAGAGTTTCACAATGAATAAAGCTTCACTTAAATTACTCAATCTACAAATAGTTTATGGATGGAGCAATGCAAGTCTTGACGCATTATTGAAGTAAGCATTATAACTTGCAAATTTAAATTAGTGGTTAAGGGTTTCACAAAATGAATAAAGCTCAATATATTTTAATCGTTAATTGATGATATTGGATGTAGGCTATTATCAAACATGTTTCCAAAGGGGAATAGACTACGCACCTCAAGAGACATAGCGAGGTGCTATGTGACATCTCTTGGAGAATTGGATTATGATCGCATACATGCATGCGTCAATGATTGCATTCTCTTTCATGGGACACATAAGGAGGCTCAACATTGTCCCACTTGTCGTGAAGCAAGGTATAGAACAGATGTGAAGAGTTTTGATGTACCTTATAAAGTCTTGCGACACTTTCCTATAATTCCTCGCATCAAACACATGTTCAAGTGCAAATCCATAGAGCAGAGCTCATGTCGTGGCATTCCTCACATCGATCAGATGATGACCTATGGTGGAGAATTCGCGCAGACACTCCTGCTTGGGAGCATATTGAAGATGAGTGGCCCACCAGTTTCAAAACACTGCCACGACGACTGCCACCAGCAACCCCTAACCTTGGGACTTTTAGGCTAAAAGTTGATATTTTGCAGCATCGAGTTGATGCAAAACATCAAATTTTCCACACAATTCGATGTTGTGCATTGAGTTGATGCAAAACATGAACTTTTCCACACAACTCGATGTTTTGCATCAAAGTTGATGCAAAACATCAAATTTTCCACACAAATCGATGTTTTGCATCAAAGTTGTGCAAAACATCAACTCTACCACAAAACTTGATGTTTTGCATCAAGTTTCAGATGCTCCGGAGAAAAAAGTTTGAGGATTGGAGGTTGATTTTCACAAACGGACTTTTTTTAGCAATTCTATCCGTGATGGCATGCTCATACGACCTATTAGACAAACTTTGAGTATGAACATGAATATGTTTCCATGCGATTTGCAGACGCTTTGTGACATCTGCAAATCGCATCGAAACATAGTCGTGTTGGTACTCAAAACGCAGACGGAATAGGTCGTCTGAGCATGCCAACACAGACGGAATCGCTAAAACAGGCCGTTTGTGAAAATCGATCTCTGATCCTCCAACTTTCTTCTTCAGAGCATTTGAAACTTAATGGAAAAACATCAATTTTTATGGTAGAGTTGATGTTTTGCATTAACTTTGATGCAAAACATCGAGTTGTGTGAAAGAGTTGATGTTTTGCATCAACTTTGATGCAAAACATCGAGTTATATGAATAAGTTGATGTTTTGCATCAACTCGATGCAAAATATCAACTTGATGTTTTGCATCAACTTTGATGCAAAACATCGAGTTGTGTGAAAAAGTTGATGTTTTGCATCAACTTTCACTACAAGGGATCGGGCTCATACCCGCGCTCCTAGCCGCTAAAAATGACTTGTGAAAAAAGTAGCGGGCCCGTGTATCAGCGCGTGTATCATCGCGGCCACAGACATGCGTGTAAAAGTGCGTGTATAGGACCTCCCAGATGCGCTCATACACGGGTGTATACACGCGTTCTGTTCAGTTCAGATGTACTCAGACGCGTTGATACATGCGTCTATACACGCGTTTTTTTAATTTAGATGCGCTTATACACGCGTAATTGTCAGTTTTGACGCGCTTATACATGCGTATTTTACAGATTATCCACGTATATACACGCAATTTTTAGTAGTTCTGACGCGTTTATACACGCGAACAGAGAGCAAAAAAAAAATCCAGAGAGTGCTATTTGGTGCCTGAATACTGTTCCAGCATTCCAGCACCCAATAACACTCTCTGGATTTTTTTTTTTTTTGTGCATTAGACCATCCACGAAGAACATATGTACGAGGGAAATTAAGACAAGAACGACATGAATGCATATATTATCAATACACGATTCAAGACAGACATGAATGTAATACTATCGATTCACGATTCAATATTACTATCAAAATTTCACACATACATACAAGGGAGTCCATATCTCGAAGTAGCCCATGGCTTCAGTTTACAAAAAATTATATACAAGCACATCCTCAATATGGAATGTGATACTATAAGTCTGAGTACTACTCAGACCCAGATGATGACTCGGTGCTCCCTCCATGCTCAGATGAGCTCACATCGGTCGGAATGTCCGATGAGTAGTGCTCACGTCCACCCTCTGCAGTGGCGGCGGGTGGATCATCAACAGCTTGTGCCTGTTCAAGTAATATATAGTATATAAATATATATATATGTAATTCAATAAACCAAAATCATTCGTTTAGAATTTTCAAGTACCTATCGACCGTATGGTCTCATGGCCATCTCAAACTGCACGTCCGTAATACGTCCCTCGGCTCTGAAGATGGCCCACGTGTCACGTCTGCTATGCCGGCGAGCATACGCAGTATTGTGGGTTGTGGGCTTCCTCCCCGTAACCCGTCGCTGTATCATAATCAACACAATTTGTAAGATTAAAACAATCATAGAATCAATGAATTAAGTAAACAATCAAATAAAGTGGCAAGATACTTACGAACTCTGCCTCCTATGACTCGACGCCGCCAGATCCGAAATGCGAAGATCCAATGGTCTCCATCTGGATCCGTCGTGCCTCCACATGCTGCCTGCTCTTCACGCCACCCTCTGCTCGTTTCTTTGCCTCCTTCCACTCTTCTCCCTCTATCTCCTCTCTCACCGCGTGCCCTACTACCTCCCGCACCTCCCGCACCTCCCCCACCAAAGCACCCGCCGCATCCTCCACTCCCACTCTTCCTACTGCTGCTACGGGTGAAGTCACGACTGGGGGATTGTCTACGTGACGGTGGCTGTGAGCCCTGACGTGACAGTGGCTCTGAGGGAGCAGGTGATGGTGGCTGTGAGGGTGTGCGTGAGTGTGTCTGGGACGAGGTATGTCTCCTCGGTGGACGTGGAAGAGGAGAAGCTGCATGCCATCTCGTCGGACTCGTAGGCATAGACGGCACTGAAGTGCCCTGGATACTCGTGGTAGGGGTATAGACAACAGGCAGGGAAGAAGGGGGATGGGCATACATATACTCTGTAAGATCAACTGGACCAGGATGGCACCCAAAATGATTCAGCATCTCCATCAGCCAATTGCTGTATGCAAATGGATCGGATGAAGACCCTGGAGTATCCATAAAGAACCTACAAAAATAATCCTTATGTACATCATGGGCTGTCTCTTGACTCACACAAATATCATCATTCAAGTCAGTTGTGTTGCCTGCAAACCATAGAAATAGGAAACGCAGTCTCGTGTATATACCCGTGCAGAAACGCGTGTATACACCCGTCAAAAAATGCGTGTATACACCCGTCCAGAAACGCGTGTATATTCGCGTGAACAGACTCTAGACAGGATACACGCGCTTTTACATGCGTTTCTACACGCGACCTGCGTAAAAAAAAATTTCAAAGGGACCGACCTCCGACAAAGTGTCCTTATAAAAGGTCCACTGTCGCCCCTGTCAGAATCATTCACCCAATCGTGTGCACAGAAGCAAAAGGACGGAGACAAACCCAAAACGCAAAGAGAAAATAGCATAAACAAATCTGAGGAAGGAGACAAGGCAAAGGACAAACTGACTCACCTCTGAAAAAGTGAGTCTTCTTTCTTGCTCGGTTTCCTCCCGTGTGTGCTTCTCTGCTCCCTCCTTGCACTTAGGTTTCGTTTCTGTTGGAAGAGGCGAAAACGAAAGCAGTGTTGATATGTTAGTTCAAAATCTTTATTTGGGGAAGGCGGGCTATTTTTAGTCTAAACAGACCGTCGCGTTTATAAACGCGTGTATCTTCGCGTGTATGATAATTTAGCTGCGTTTATACATGCGTTTTGCAGGAATTACCCGCATTAATACACGCAATTTTTAGGTAATAGCCGCGTTAATACACGCAATTTTCAGGAAATAGCCGCGTCAATACACGTGATTTTTATACTTTCATTAAAAACATATGATGATTTTGTGTTTTCTGGATTGTACATAGGATGTCTTCAACCTCTTCAAGCAGTTCTGGGGAAGATGAGACAATGCGTCATCGTAATCGCGATGTGTGGTTGGGACAACGGATCAAATGTATGTGTAATCGATGTCAAGGATGCATTGTACGAGCACGTCGAATTACCTTGAATCATATCTCCATGTATGGAGAATGGAATCAAACAGGTTTAGAGGTGAGTAGATGTAAATTGATGGTATTCAAATGACTCATGGTATCCAAATTAAATTAATAGAGTTGTAATATATAAACTCTAATTGAAGCAGGATGCAGTACCACACCCTAACAGGATGCAGTACCACTCTAATTGAAGCAGGATGCAGTACCACACCCTAACATGGTGCCCTACGTGCAACGAGAGCACGCAAAGCGTCGACGAGATGATGCTGGAGCTTCGGGATCTATTGTCAGAGATGAGTGGGAAAGGGATGACAATAGCCCTGCACCCCACGAAGTTGTGGAAGAGGAGGTGCTTGATGATATGGTATGGAATCTTTTTAAGGATGATCCCAAAGGTATGGACGACGATGATATGGAACAAGAGCATCTTTACAAGGCTTCATCGACACCGGTGTTTGAAGGGTGCACATTCTCTGTTTTACATGCTTCACTTGAACTACTCAATATACAAACAGTTTATGGATGGAGCAATGCAAGTCTTGACGCATTATTGAAGTAAGCATTCTAACTTACAAATTTGAATTAGTGGTTTAAGGTTTAAGATTTAAGACTAATTATAATTGATGATATTGAATGCAGGCTATTATCAAACATGCTTCCAAAGGAAAATAGACTACCACCTCAAGAGACATAGCGAGGCGCTATGTGACATCTCTTGGAGGATTCGATTATGATCGCATACATGCATGCATCAATGATTGCATTCTCTTTCGTGGGACGCATAAAGAGGCTCGACATTGTCCCACTTATGGTGAAGCAAGGTATAGAACAGATATGAAGAGTTTTGATGTACCTCGTAAAGTCTTGCGACACTTTCCTATAATTCCTCGCATCAAACACATGTTCAAGTGCAAATCCATAGCAGAGCTCATGTCATGGCATTCCTCACATCGATCGGATGATGGCATGTGGAGAATTCCCGCAGACACTCCTGCTTGGAAGCATATTGAAGATGAGTGGCCCAGCTTTAAAACAGAGCCCAGAAACTTGAGACTTGGCCTAGGTATGGATGGAGTGAATCCATTTGGTTTCAAAAGCACCGCATACAGCGTGTGGCCACTTGTGTTGGTGAATTACAACCTTCCACCATCAATGGCGATAATATGTTGCTAGTAAGAGTAACATTCCTCCACAAACACTTCGTGCAAAAGATTGGAAGCGTATTTGGGAGTCTACAACTATTCTTCCTCCAGATGGCATGAACAGGTATAGTAATGTTTTTTCAATCTTGTTTTGTGTAGTCTCTAATTGGATTAAAGGTCACATAGAGCAATCCTTTGTGTAGGTACTCTATTTTTTTTCGGCTGCCATATTGGACCCATCTTAAGATCAACCATCTTAAGATCAACCATCTTAAGATCAACCATCTTCTTGATCCCATGCACATCTTCAAGAATGTGGGATCTGGTATTTGGGAACATATTATTGGTAAACGAGACAATGTTAGCGTACGTGAGGACTTGCGGGTCGCAGGACGTATGCGTCAAGCTTGGCCACGAGAGGTGGGTGGGCACGTTTGTCTTCCGCCTGCACCATGGATTATATCAAAGAAAGAGGAGAAGCAGGTAAAGCAGGCCATCACCACTTTGCGTACTCCCACTGGATGCATGAGATCATTGAAGGGAGCCTTTACAACCACTAAGAAAAGAGGCGTTAAGCAACTATATGGGTTGAAGTCCCACGATTGGCACAAGATGCTTCAAGTAAGTGTTTTCCAAGTCTTGTACGTTGAAATTAAATTTTGTAATGCCATAAACCATACATACATGTGCTCTTATGTGCGCAGTTCATACTACCTACTAGCATCAACCATTGTGCAAATAAGAGTTTGAAAAAATGTATTTATAAGATGGACGAGCTTGTGAGGTATGTAAAACCCATGTCAGATCACCCTTCATTATACCTTGCAAAATGAACGTGCATGAGGTATAACGTACTATTTATTTATTTTTCAGATATGTTAGTTCCAAAGAATTTGATCCAACCACATTGGATGATGCGCGTGTTATGGCAGTGGAGGTGGTTTGTTTGGTAGAGGAGACTTTTCCGCGAACCATTCTCACAAGTCAACTACATCTCATTGTGCATTTAGTGGACGAAATCGCTTTATGTGGTACTGTGCATGCACGTTGGATGTTCTTCCTAGAGCGCTTCATGAAGACCTTAAAAGACTTTGTGAGGCAAAGTGCAAGGCCTGAAGGAAGCATGGCCGAGGGTTGGTGGATACAAGAGTCTCTTGTATATATTTCAGAATTTCTTGGTCAGGTGGACAGCTCTTTGCCACGACTATGGAGCAATGAAGAGGACTTGAGGATGACCTCTATTGTGCCTCAAGGAAAAGGACAGAGTAAAGTAATTGACAGAACATTGATTGATGATCTCGATTTCACTTGTATCCTTAATAGTGATGTGATGAGCAGATGGGTTACAAGATATAAGGATGCAAAGACAAAAAGGCAAGCAGAAAGAGCTCTCTTTCGGAGGCAACATGGCTCTCAGAAGGCCTACCCTAAGCATCTAGCAACACTTCCGAATGATATCCATGTTGATTGGTTGCATGAGGAAATGGAGAGAGCAGAGAGCGACGAGGGGCTGCATATCACGGCGGAAGAATGGGAGTATGCACGAGGATGCATGTTAAAGGTACATAGAACTAATGTTTTGCATTAGTTGTAAGTGATTTGCTTTTAATATTTATTCACATTGCTTACACAAATATTGCTTCTATTTTGGTCAAGTGCACTATGTTCAATGCTATATGGTGTGAAGGCAAGCATTTTCGAACACAAAGAATTGATGAAAAGAGAAATACACAAGATTGCGGTGTCATTAGTAGCTTTGAGGGAGCTAATGGAAAAATGGATGATTATTGTGGCATAATCCAAGACATATTTAGGCTTGACTTTTGTCGCTTCTTTGTGTATGTTTTGGATGTCAAATGGCAAATGAACGTGGTGGAAAAAGGGCCTGATGCAACGATAAAACGCCATGCAAGTGGCTATGTAACTATTGACTCTACAAAGTTTTGGCAAACAAAGAAAGATAGGCTCGTATTGCCACAACAATGTGAGCAGGTATGCATTTTTTTACTAATGTGTTTCATGTACATATATATCTAAGCTCGTGTACCCCTTGACTTTTGATATGCTAATTAATTACTGTACTATGTGTATTTGAGTAGGTTATCTATCTACCAATGGTGCATGACATTAAATGGTGGTACGTCATCCCTATTGCACCACGTTCCAAAGTGATGTATAATACATTCACTGATATGGAGCATATGGAGGATGTAACAAGCCGCAATGAAGATGATGTCGAACATGCCAATGAAGATGTTGTGATCGATGATCAAGAAATAAGAGATGATCATGATAATGAGGATGAGCGTGCCATTTCTCATGATCATGAGAATGACCCTACCATTGAGGATGATGGTGATGTTGATGAGGATGATCAGGACATCGATACCATTATCAATGGAGTACATAATATCGATAGTGGAATAAATTTAATCGTAGCCTTACAAATCAACAATTGATCAAATGGATATTGATGTTGATCGTATGAAGGATGGATCTTATTGAAGATGAGATCGAACCCTAACCAATCCGTCACTGTACGTTCTAAATTGATGACATTTCTATCATCTCATATGCATGATTTATTTTTGAATATATTTCATTGTTGTAAATGCATGTAGTGGGATTGTGTAATGATGTATACTGTAATGTACTATGAGATGGTTTAAAGAAAATAGTTCTTAATTTTGTAAAGGAATTCAATTTTTCTTCAGTTTTTCTTTACCATGCATGTATTAATCCGTGTATGGTGGCGTGTATTAATCCGTGTATGGTAGCGTGTATTAATCCGTGTATGGTAGCGTGTATAGATGCGTGTATTACTACGTGTATATAAACGCGTTGATAAATGCAAATATACACGCAAACTTAAATGATAAAATACACGCGCCCGATTCTATTCAAATACAGGCGCGACCATACACGCGCCCGATTCTATTCAAATACAGGCGCGACCATACACGCGCTCGTAATTTATCGCGTGTATGAAATGCGTGTATGGCAGCATTGTCTTGTAGTGTTTGATGCAAAACATCGAGTTATATGAATAAGTTGATGTTTTGCATCAACTCGATGCAAAACATCGAGTTGTGTGGAAAAGTTGATGTTTTGCACATCGAGTTGATGCAAAACATCAACTTTTCCACACAACTCGATGTTTTGCATCGAGTTGATGCAAAACATCAAGTTTTATGAAAAAGTTGATGTTTTACATCGATTTTCTGTAAAACATCAACTTTTTCATAAAACTTGATGTTTTGCATCAAAGTTGATGTAAAACATCAAGTTTTGTGGAAAGTTGATGTTTTGTATAATGTTGATACAAAACATCAAGTATTGTAAAAAGGTTGATTTTTTGAATAGAAAGTTAATGTTTTGAATATAAAGTTAATGTTTTACATCAACTTGATGCAAAATATCAAATTTTTGTAAAAGTTGATGTTTTGTATCAAGTTGATGGTGGAAAACATCAAGTCTTAGGTGAGAAGTTCTTACTCAGCATCATTAAGTTGGCCGCAAATGTTATAGCTAAAACATCCTTTACTATGTGTAGTAACCAATAGGATTTGAACCTGTCCCTGCCTGATATTTTACAAAAAAGTATTTTGAAAAGTATAAACTTTTGTTTCTTAAAGAGACATTTTTCATACTTTCTAAACTCATTTAATAACTAAAATTACCATTTAACCCCTTTTTTGTCACATCAAGGACATGTCTTCTTTAAAAATGAGTCTGAAATTATTTTTCAAAATTAGACAACTTTTAAATAGCTTATTCATGATATTTTAAAATTCATATGTACCCAACAAACTCTTTTGAAAACATTATATATTATAAATTAAGAAGTTGTGATACTCAAGAGCTTCAAAATGGATTTTAATACTACTCTCATCGAGGGCCAAAATAGGGTTTTACAATTAAGATAATAATTGTATCAAGATAACGCTTTTGTAATATAATTATACAAATAGTTTTTCATAGTTGCACTATATAGCACATACTCAATCATGCTAACATGGCAGATGACCCAAGAAGTCTAAGCTTCAAGTGTACACATAGAAGAAGAAAATTGTATTTGTGGATAGTGAAGAAGAGGATGCCTCGTCTACCTTCTCACAGGAAAAGGCACATCGACTAGTGATGGTGTAGCAATGATTATGAGGAACCATACCTATGCCATAAGCTATATGTTTAGAAAATGGCTTCTTTTATAGTTGTATCATTTTTTAAATGGATTGAAGATGGAAATAATAAACATTGTCTCTATTTTGGCATGTTTTTTGAAAACTTATTGTTAGATTTTTAATCATAATCTCAAAAAGTAAGCAAAACAAAGTTTTTTTTTCATGTCAATTTTTGTAAGAAACATGTAAAGTGCCCAAAATATTATCGTTTTTTGGCAGTGTTGTACGCATGCGTAGTCCACTTTTTAAAAAGAGGTAAAAAACTGAACTTTTTTTATGGAATCTTTGAAAGATGCCAAATGTTTCTCGTTTTCAAGAAATATTACCTATTTTGTCCACAACAATGTTGTGAGCTATGAATTTAAAACTGTGAGAGAAGAATCTATAAGCCAGAGCAGTTACGATACAAGAAGTAGTGGAAGAGGAAAGAGGTCAAATTTATGCCGCGATTGAAAACCAAGGGCCAAATCGTCAATTCTCTGTCCTCCATGCTCTAGCTGAGTATAAGGGTAGGCCATTTAAGCTTTTGATTGATTCAGGAAGTACTCATTCATTTATTTCCCCAGGATGCTTGCGTAAGCTAGTCTTAGAACAGAAATCAGGGAAACCTATGCAAGTTGAATTGGCCAGTGGGAAGATTCTTTTCACTCACCATGAGACAGATTATATTCAATTTAATCTAGATGGGAATGTAACTGACTGCCAGTTCAGAGTCTTACCTTTGGGAGTTTTTGACGAAATCCTTGGAATGGATTGGCTGCACAAAAATCAAGCTGACATTCACTGTCACAATGGAACCATTTCCTTTCGTGACCTTCACGGGAACAAAGTTTAAGGAACTAGAATTTTTGGATTGGCTGCACAAAAATCAAGCTGACATTCACTGTCACAATGGAACCATTTCCTTCCGTGACCTTCACGGGAACAAAGTTCAAGGAACTGGAATTTTTGGATCCCCAGATTTGCAATTAGTAAAAGCTTCTAGGTTACTGAAAGGACTTAGAAGGAAGCAGCTCATTTATGTTGTCCAAATGAATTCGGTAGACACAAAGTTCAAGGCTAAAGGACCAGAATGGTTAAGTGAGTATGATGATTTATTCCCAGCAGAGCTAACTGAGATGCGTCCGATTCGAGAAGAAGATCATGAGATAGAATTGACCCCCGGAGCTCAGCCAATAGCCTAGCGCATGTACAAAATGCCAGTCCTTGATGCCATTGAACTCAAGGAATAGCTTAGGCAGCTGTTAGAACAAGGGTTTGTAAGACCCAGTGTTTTATCTTGGGGAGTGCTAGTTCTCTTTCAGAAAAAGAAGGATGAATAATAAGACTTTGTAACTCAAATTTAGGAATTTTGAAAAATATGCACAATTTTGGGACAATTCTTTGTTAGATCCAATACAATGTTTACTGTGCGACATGCAAGATTTATTATTGGATGTTCTCAACAAGCATTTGAATAATGCGATATGATTTATGTACTATTGTACATTTGTAACAAGTATATATGATGTTCGTGGGATGTAAATTTGCCTGCACACACACACACACATGCACACCAAGAATTAAGTTTGTTTATATCACATAGCCTCCACTTGACCATCAAACACAGAAACTTTAACAAAGAAAGGATATTCAATGTAACTTTAAGTTGTAAGAAAGACTAGGTGATAGAATTAAAAAGATCACCATCTGTATTGAATCAAAATTCTTGAACAATATTGGGTGAACCATAAATTTAAAAGCTTAAGAAAGCCTTACAATCTGAATAATGATTGAACTATGAGTTTGGTAGCTTTATACAACATTGCTAAAAGATTACGAAGCTAGTTGCCCATGTGCTAACTTGCTCAACTGCACTGACGTGTGATGGTGCCTCACTTTCATGTTGATTCAATTGATTCTGTTTGGCCTTGAGTATTATAGCCTTTGGAATCTTGATTTTCTCTGGAAGTTGTCCACCCTTGGGCTTCCATGCCCAAATGATGCAGCTAGTGTCTTCCCAACGGTGAGGATCATTTCTGTTCTCTCGCCAATACTTGTTCCAACAATCCTTATAAACCTCCACATCACTTGCATTCTTCTTCTTTGAAATTGGTGCCCAATATTGTATCGGAACGTGTAGGTAGTTTATCGAGTTGTTGTTTTGATAAACATCACTTGTTGTCACTCCCAACCATATTGGGTAATTTGCATCACAAGGTTGTACAAGCACAAAATCTCCTTTAGACACATCAAGAGTCGGGTTGAACTCTTCAGCAGGTCTGTTGCGCATTGGACCACAATAATGGTCCTCATTTACATCAAACCTTTCATCTACATCATCCTCCACTTGAAGGTTAAGAGGCTCAGCTTTTTTGCATACACTCCTTGGCCAAAATTCATGAAATCCAATGTCTTCCCTTGCACTAGGGGTCTGCATGTTTAGCATAAGATTCTCCCAATAGGCAAGGACCGGATTGATCCACTTAGCATAATCACTTTAGTCTCCTTTCTCTTGCAAGTGCTCTTTCCACCAATTGACATGTTTTTTAAGCCCTCCACAACCTTCTCATTTTCCTTAACATACTCAAAGGGTGGCAAATACATAACCATTCTTATTTTCAGAACCACAATTGTCAAGTTGCAACAACAACGTCCTTGGCAATCTCTTGAAAAATGTCCTTGAATTTGATGGCATTAAACTTGAGGCATTGAATTTGATGGCATTAAACTTGAGGCATTGACATTGCCCCTATCCTGCACATGTGTGTTAGTATGAAAGACTGACTGTATATGTGAAGAACAATTTTCCTCTGTATCCACATTTGTTTCTACATGTGTCTCTGCATCTGCATCCTTAATGCTCTGCTTGCAATATGCGTTTCTCTCCTTTAGCACTTCCATATGAAAGACTGACTGCATATGTGAAGAACAATTTCCCTCTGTATCCACATTTTTGTTTCTACATGTGTCTCTGCATCTGCATCCTCAATGCTCTGCTTGCAATATGCCTTTCTCTCCTTTAGCACTTCCATATGAAAGACTGACTGCATATGTGAAGAACAATTTTCCTCTGTATCCACATTTGTTTCTACATGTGTCTCTGCATGTGCATCCTCAATGCTCTGCTTACAATATGCGTTTCTCTCCTTTAGCACTTCCATATGCTAATACAGAGCCATAGTAGACAAAACACAATAAAAAAGATCTGTTCGTGGTTTTGCATCTGAGTTTTGTGAGCTCAAGTCACGATACATGTGTTGCTCTCCTCTTTCTAAGCTTCTTAAACATTTTGAGAGAGATGAAATTGTGAAGTTGGGATCACTTGGCCATAACCCCAAGGCAAAGTGACCATAAGCTGTTTGTCCATGTCCACCATGAGTGAGCATTCCTCTTAAGGATACTGGAAGCCTCTCAACCCCGTTGAGAGATTTAGGAACTGGTTTAATTTGTGGTATGGCAGTCTTGCTCTGGTCCATCTTATCATGTATAATACACAAATACCTATTTGGGTTCATTTTGGAAGAGCTCCTCCAAGCATAGTATAGATTTCTACAACTCATTTGCTGCAACATGTGTGCCCTTCTTTGTGCCATGTATCTAGCATGCTCCTCTTGATTTTTTGTTGATTCCAACTTGACCTTGATTGCCATACAAATGTCCCATTTTGAGAAGGTGCTGGTTTTTTATAAACTAACTGTCTTGAACTCTGTGTTCCACAATCTTGAGAGAATGATGGTTGTGACAGTGGCCGGTATTCGAATGAGACAAGTGTGTCATTCACTTCACGCAATATGTCCACTTGTTTGTACATTGCTGGTAGAACACGTTGGGTTTTGCCATCTCAACATGTGTCATGCCCTTCCGTATTATCCCACTGTTGCCATGACTGACATTACATGCACCATTCAAGAACTTCTTTCTGAGCCTATAGAACGTTGACTTACCAATGCCATGCATTACATATCATGCTTTACTACAAACCTTCTTCCCATCAAATGTGAACTCAAAGCACTCGTCATCTTGACCTTGTCTATAGACCATGCCCATGCAATCTCGTACAAATGTGTATCGTGTACTATGGCTTTGGTTCCCAAAAGTGTACCCTAGCTTACATGATTTTGGATCTATCTCCAAATTGATAACATCGCTTCTCGCAACAATCAATGGTTGCGATGTTGTGAATGCTTGCAACATCACATTTTTTGCTAGCTCCATGGGTTTTATCGTAATTTTTCATTACCCTTACCCTATGGACATAGCTCCTTTTCTTAGTTGTCCCTTCAATGATATCATAGTCAGTGATCATGGTGTCTGTCTCATCATAACTAACGCCAATCATTGATCTCTACATCATCATCCTCTTTTTCATCACTTGAATTGTTTAGGCTGTCAATATTTTTTGCATGAAGTGATCTTGAATACCCTCATCAATAGAAGAAGATTCTATGTCCTTCACTAATGGTTCACCATTCTCAAATGTGAGTTGCCTGATCGGCAAACTAACCAAATTCAAACCTGAAACACAAGTTGAACTTGGATGCAAAGATCCTTCTATAATGACACCCAAGCTACTCTCCCCTAGTTCTCTACAATTTATAGCCTCGTATGGGTGGACCAGCAATACCTACTCCATTGCCAAGTTTTGTAGATCTGTTGTCATCCTAGAGGATGACACTTTTCTCTTTCCAGCTCTCCCTATCTATAAAGTGATCTTCTTGATCAACAAGAAGTTCCACAAAATTATCCCCTTTGGTATTAGTAATGTCTTTGTCCATAACAAGGTTGACCAATGGCCATTTGATGATGCTTCCAACTGCTTGAGACATTGTTCTTGCATCCATTGTGGCAAATGGAATGAGAAATGTGTCATCAAAGCTTTGTTGAACATGTATTGCTGCACATGTCTCACCAATGAATTGAAAACCACATGTTTGAGATGCATCAATGGAATGAATAACCCCGCATGCCTTCCTTTGCAGAACCATCAATGAGAAACACTGAAGCTGTAAGATTCCTCCCCAGCCTCTCAAAATGTCCAGCATATTCTCCTGTAATCAATTCCCTCTTCAGAAATATAAGAGATCTTGTCTCTGCCTGTTTTGGCATAGAGAGAGAAAATATTCTAGAGAGAGAATATTCAGATTTTGAATATTTTGGATAGAAAAATATCTCATCTTATTAAAATGAATTTTCCTAAAATAGAAATTCAGAAAGAATTTTCCAATGTGCAATTGAAATTAATTGGAAATGGATATAAAGGACCTTAGCCTAAGGGTCTAGATTTTCAGAAATTTTAGATTTTCAGACCTTAGCCTAAAGATCCAATATAAAGGACCTTAGCCTAAGGGTCTAGATTTTCAGAAATTTTAGATTATGGTCCAATTAAGGTTCCTTTGGTCCCATAGCATGAATCCATGTGTAGGGAGGAGATAAATCCAATTTGTAAAAGAAGATACCCAAAAATGAGTAAATGCTCACATAAGATGAAGAGTTGACTATGTACAAGGTTTATTAGTAAGAAACTATGAGTAATATCAAAAATATGAGATATTTTGGGTATCCAAAAATGAGTAAATGCTCACATAAGATGAAGAGTTAAAAATGGACAAGGTTTATTAGTAAAAAACTATGAGCAATATTAAAAATATGAGATATTTTGGGTATAATAATTCCATTTTGACACATATGTAAGGAAGGGGAGTCCATTAAAGGAGGTGCATATTTCACATGCTTGAATGAGTTTTAAACTCAAAATTAATGTGATATTTTTATCTCTCCTCTCTCTTGAATCAAACCAAATCAAAATAGAACCAAACCGAATCAAAAAGGAACCAAACTAGATCCAAATCTAGATCCAAATCTAGATTTGGACTAGATCCAAATCTAGTCCAAATTCAACCAAACTGAATTTGGAAAATTCTAGAATTCAGTTAGCTTTGGTTAGAGATTCCCTCTCCTATAAATAGAACATGAGTTCTTTGAAAAAAAAGAGAAGAATTTTACTATACTAGAGTTATGCTGAAATAATGCTAATTTCTACTATTCTCTAAAATTCTCTCCAAATTGAAGAAATTGGAGCTTCCCTCTTTCTTCAATCCCCATTGGTGGCTCCATCAACATACTTAACCAATTGATTGGTTGGGGGCCTCTACCCTGAACAAAGAATCAAGCAATTTGTAAGGTAATTAGTGAATTTTGATCATTTTCTATAATTTCTCAATGTTTCTCTCTTCTCAACCCCTCTCAAGCTTGAGAAGCTTAATTGGAATGGTTTTTGAATGCTATTGAAGTTAATTGATGAATGGTAGTGAAGAGTTACATAATTTGATGAATACTATTGAAGTTAATTGATTAATGATAGTGAAGAATTACATAAATTTCCATTTTTGCTTAATTCTAATGGTTTTTATGAAATTTCTCTCTCACTCAAGAAATGGTCATACTCATGACCCATTCTCAATCCAAATGAAGCTTTCCATAAAGCTTTTCCTTAATCTAAGATTAATCTATGCTTGAGGTCAAATTAATGGCTTTTTTCTATGCTTTTAGTTTATGTATTTCATGAATATTGATGATTCAACCCATTATTGGGTTAATGATCCAATTAGGAATCATTCTAATCATTTCCTTAATGATAAGCTTTATCCTTCAAAATAAATTGAGATTTATCAGTCATAGTAGCGGAGCTATGGCAAAATTTTTATAAAAATTACAAAATAAAATAATTTTATTCAAAGCATGAAAAGAGAACTTCCTACCATATTCTAGGAATTATCATCCTAGATTAATTGAAAGAATTTTATTGTAATCATGGAGAAATTAATTTTTATGTTATGCATAATTGATGATTATTTTATTGTGAAAGTTTTACTTTTATCATATTTGGATTTCATGCATAGAGGTATGCATAAAAGAATTATTATTTTAATATAAAAGTGTTTCTTTTATCATATTTGGATTTCATGCATAGAGGTATGCATAAAAGAATTATTATTTTAATATAAAAGTGTTTCTTTTATCATATTTGAATTCCATGCATAGAGGTATGCATAAAAGTTGATTATTTTATTATAAAAGTGTTTCTTTTATCATATTTGAATTTCGTGCATAGAGGTATGCATAAAAGTTGATTATTTTATTATAAAAGTGTGACTTTTATCATATTTGGATTTCATGCATAGAGGTATGCATAAAAGTTGATTATTTTATTATAAAAGTGTGACTTTTATCATATTTGGATTTCATGCATAGAGGTATGCATAAAAGTTGATTATTTTATTATAAAAGTGTGACTTTTATCATATTTGGATTTCATGCATAGAGGTATGCATAAAAGAATTATTATTTAATATAAAAGTGTTTCTTTTATCATATTTGAATTTCATGCATAGAGGTATGCATAAAAGTTGATTATTTTATTTTAAAAGTGTTTCTTTTATCATATTTGGATTTCATGCATAGAGGTATGCATAAAAGTTGATTATTTTATTATAAAAGTGTGACTTTTGTCATATTTGGATTTCATGCATAGAGGTATGCATAAAAGTTGATTATTTTATTATAAAAGTGTGACTTTTATCATATTTGGATTTTATGCATAGAGGTATGCATAAAGGTTGATTATTTTATTATAAAAGTGTGACTTTTATCATATTTGGATTTCATGCATAGAGGTATGCATAAAAGTTGATTATTTTATTATAAAAGTGTGACTTTTATCATATTTGGATTTCATGCATAGAGGTATGCATAAAAGTTGATTATTTTATTATAAAAGTGTGACTTTTATCATATTTGGATTTCATGCATAAAGGTATGCATAAAAGTTGATTATTATATTGTAAAAGTGTTACTTTTATCATATTGGATTTCATGTATAGAGGTATGCATAAAAGATATTCTTTTTATACTAAAAGTACGATTTTCATCGTAAATGGATTTTATGCATAACTTAGATGCATAAGAGAATTTCTTTTATTCTAAAAGTGTAATTCCTACCAAATTGAATTTATGCATAAGAAGATGCATAAAAGATTGATTTTTAAATTCAAAGTGTCATTCTCATCTAAATTGAATTTATGCATAGGAAGATGCATAAAAGAATGGAATTTCAATTCAAAAGTGTTATTCTCATCCAAATTGAATTTAGGAAGATGCATAAAAGATGGATTTTTAATTCAAAAGTGTCAATTCTCATCTAAATTGAGTTTATGCATAGGAAGATGCATAAGAGATGGAATTTTAATTCAAAAGTGTCATTTTCATTTAAAATGAATTTATGCATAGGAAGATGCATAAAAGATTGATTTTTAAATGAGATGTGATAATATGTGATAAGATGCGTATGGGAAGTGATAGGATGTGATAAGAGTTGTATGAGTGTGATAAGATGTGATAAGATACGTATGAGAAGTGATAGGATGTGATAGGAGGTGTATGAGATGTGAAAAGATGTGATAAGATATGTATGAGATGTGATAGGATATGATAAGAGGTGTATGAGATGTGATAGAATGTGTTAAGATGAGTTAGGATGTGATAAGATGTGTATGGGACGAGGTAGAGAGTGTATGAGAAGTGATAGGATGTGATAAGAGGTGTATGAGATGTGAAAAGATGTGATAAGATATGTATGAGATGTGATAGGATATGATAAGAGGTGTATGAGATGTGATAGAATATGTCAAGATGAGTTAGGATGTGTTAAGATGTGTATGGGACGAGGTAGAGAGTGTATCTGATGGGATAAGATGTATATGGGATGTGTTAGGGCGAGAATGGATGTAGTATGGATGTATGGATGTAGATACGGATGTATGTATGTATGTGGATGTGGATATATGAATGAGGATGTGAAAATGGATGTATGTATGTAGATGTGGATGTATGGATGTGAATGTGAATGAAGATGTGGATGTGGATGTATGGATGTAGATTCGGATGTAGATGTATATATGTATGTGAATGTGGATGTATGAAATGAGGATGTGAAAATAGATGTATGCATGTAGATGCGTATGTATGAATGTGAAATTGGATGTATGTATAATGTGGATGTATGAATGAGGATGTGAAAATAGATGTATGCATGTAGATGCATATGTATGAATGTGAAATTTGATGTATGATGTGGACGTACGAACATGGATATGTATGTAGAATAATGAATGTGAATGTGTATGTGAAATAATGTGTAGTCTATATGAGTGAATGGATGAGAATGAGTACACATTGAATGAAATAGGGAATAAGTAATGTGGTTCGAGAGTGGATAATGTGGAAAGACGAGAGTTCGTTATAGAAACTGTATTTTGTGACTGTTTGTAAATGACTGTTTTATGTCAAGAATGCTCGGGAAGCATTTTGATCGTCTTGAGGATTAAGGTCATGAAGACCGAACTGATAAAGTTGTAACTGCTGACGGAGAGTCAATGGAGGACGTCTCGCGTAGCAAGGTCTGCCGAAGTCTTGACCAACCTCGGTTCGATTTAAATGGTGAGCTTCCGGTACGATGGATTAGGGACCAAGGAAGCGGCCTATGAGTGAAGCGCTAGGTCACCTGCGAAGGATCCTAGAGGGTGCTGACCATACGGTGCTCGGGCTCTGGGTCGTTGAAGATACCCACACGTGCGTCGAGGAAGATATTGGAACAAGGAGTAAGAGTTGTTTTCTGAAACCGGGCATGGATCTGGTTGATTGACCTTGCTGGTCCTCCAACGGATGAGTCCATGGCTCTTTTATATGGATCTGTGGGTTGATCTTGCTGATCTTCCACGGAGATTCCATTCTGTTATATGAATATATTGCCAGTTACTATGAGCTAGGAACTATGGAAAAGGCCCCTGAGTGAACAGGTGGTGAGCGTTCTGGTTGCCAATAATGCCATAAGTACACTGATGAATGAATGACGGGAAATAAGGATTCAACCCAGAGACTTTGAGGATTGTCATTAGAGCGACATAATGGTTTCATTAAAGGATTGTTTGAAAGTTAGTTGATGCTGAGAAAAAGGCAATTTCATATTGGGTGTGTAAGTGGTGTGACTAGTTTTATGTTTGCATGAACTTCCGGCTAGGGGGCTTGGGAACTCTTTTCCCTAGTACCCGGGACAAAACCTAACCAAATTCCTAATTGGATCCCATCTCTACAGTGGTTGGGAGGTTGGCTAACCATGGGACTGGATGGGGTTAGGCTGCATTGATGGATCCGTAAATCAAGACTCAATTTCTGTTATTACGATAGATGAAGTAAATCCCGGATAGTAATTGTTCTATGGATAGGAATCAATGGCTGTGCCTCTTGATGGGGAAAAAAGCGTTGATCCCAATGATCCAAGTGCAAGTTTCGTCCTTGATTATCCAAGTACCATTAAAGGTGCAGTCGGATCAGTTTGATGAGTAATGGTCTTGACTACATTAGAGTAAAAAGTTATCCTGGTGGAATCGCCCGTGCTTTCCGGATAAAGGAAGTTTTTCTGGGTTCGGTTTTGGAAAAATCGATGGATTAGTCTTTTGTCCGGATATCCGTGGTGGACGAGGCCCCGAGTGTGGAACCCCCTGGCCCGCGCAAGAAAGGCTACTTCCGCTGCTAGCACCCCCAATCCGTTGCACGGTGGAAACAGGGATCTCACAGTTGGTATCAGAGCGAATTGTGTAAGATTCCTCCCCCAACCCCCTTTTTGATGTCTAGTATCTTCCCCTGTAATCAACCCTCTTCAGAAATATAAAGATCTTGTTTCTATCTGTTTTAGCCTAGAGAGAGAAAAATATTCTAGAGAGAGAATATTCAGATTTTGAATATTTTTGGATAGAAAAATATCTCTTATAATTCAGATGAGTTCCCCTGAAATAGAAATTCAAAAAGAATTTTCCAATGTGCAATTGGAATTAATTGGAAATAGGTATAAAGAACCTTAGTCTAAGGGTCTAGATTTTCAGAAATCTTTAGACTATGGTCCAATTAAGGTTCCTATGGGCCAATAGCATCAATCCATGTGTAGGGAAGAGATAAATCCAAATTTGTAAAAAGAAGATACCCAAAAATGAGTAAATGCTCACATAAGGTGAAGAGTTGAAAATGTACAAGGTTTATTAGTAAAAAACTATGAGCAATATTAAAAATATGAGATATTTTGGGTATCCAAAAATGAGTAAATGCTCACATAAGATGAAGAGTTGAAAATGTACAAGGTTTATTAGTAAAAAACTATGAGCAATATTAAAATGATGCCATTATGACACATATGTAAGGAAGGGGAATTCTTTAAAGGAGGTGCATATTTCACATAAGATGAAGAGTTGAAAATGTACAAGGTTTATTAGTAAAAAACTATGAGCAATATTAAAATGATTCCATTATGACACATATGTAAGGAAGGGGAATTCTTTAAAGGAGGTGCATATTTCACATAAGATGAAGAGTTGAAAATGTACAAGGTTTATTAGTAAAAAAAACTATGAGCAATATTAAAATGATTCCATTATGACACATATGTAAGGAAGGGGAGTTCTTTAAAGGAGGTGCATATTTCACATGCTTGAATGAGTTTTAAACTCATAAAAATTGAGATATTTCATCTCTCCTCATTCAAGTCTAGTTCCAAAAAGTTAGCTTAACTGACCTAAAAATGGTCAAATATTGACCAAACTGATTTAGAAAATTCTAGAATCAGTTTGTTTGGTTAGGAGCTCAATTTTTCCTATAAATAGAAGCCTCCCCCTTGTTGAAAAATAGTTAGTGTTTATGCATCGTTACTCTACTCCACCTAAGCCAAGAACTGTGAATTCATTTAATAATTCACTAGTTTTTGGAGCTTCCCTCTTTCTTCAATCCCCATTAGTGGCTCCATCAACATACTTAACCAATTGATTGGTTGGGGGCCTCTACCGTGAACAAAGAATCAAGCAAGTTGTAAGGTAATTAGTGAATATTGATCTTTCTATAATTTCTCAATGTTTCTCTCTTCTAAACCCCTCTCAAGCTTGAGAAGTTTAATTGGTATGGTTTTTTTTAAATACTATTGAAGTTTGAATAGTAGTGAAGAGTTACATAAGTTAATAAATGCGATTGAAGTTAATTTTCATTTATGTTTAAATTCTAATGATTTTTTATGTAAATTCTCTCTCTCACTCAAGAAATGGTCATACTCATGACCCGTTCTCAATCCAAATCAAGCTTTTCATAAAGCTTTTCCTTAACCCAAGATTAAGCTATGCTTGAGACCAATTTAATGGCTTTTTTCTATGCTTTTAGTTTATGCATATTGATGATTCAATCCACTATAGATTAATGATCCAATTAGAGATCATTTTAATTATTTCCTTAATGATAAGCTTTATCCCTTAGAAAAAATTGAGATTTATCAGTCATAGCAGCGGAGCTATGGCAAAATTTTTATAAAAATTATGCATAAAATAATTTCATTCAAAGCATAAAAAGAGGACTTCCTACCATATTCTAGGAATTATCATCCTAGATTAATTGAAAGAATTTCATTATAATCATGGAGAAATTGAATTTTAATATCATGCATAAAGGATAATTTTTTTATATCAAAAGTGTTACTTTTATCATTTTTTAATTTTTCATGCATAGAAGTATGCATAAAGGAAAATTTTTATATCAAAAGTGATACTTTTATCATTTTTAATTTTCATGCATAGAAGTATGCATAAAGGATAATTTTTTTATATTAAAAGTGTTATTTTTATCATTTTTAATTTTCATGCATAGAAGGATGCATAAAGGAAAATTTTTTATATCAAAAGTGTTACTTTTATCATTTTTAATTTTCATGCATAGAAGTATGCATAAAGGATAATTTTTTTATATCAAAAGTGTTACTTTTATCATATTGGATTTCATGCATAGAGGTATGCATAAAAGTTGAATATTTTATTATAAAAGTGTTACTTTTAGCATAATTGAATTTCATGCATAGAGGTATGCATAAAAGATATGGGAAGTGATAAGATATGATAAGATGCATGTGGATGTGGATGTGGATGTATGAATGTGGATGTATGGATGTGAATGTGGATGTGGATGTGGATGTATGAATGTGGATGTATGGATGTGGATGTGGATGTATGAATGTGGATGTATGGATGTGAATGTGGATGTGGATGTGGATGTATGGATGTATGAATGTGGATGTATGGATGTGAACGAGGATGTAGATGTGGATGCATGGATGTAAATGTGGATGTGGATGTATGGATGTATGCATGTAGATGTGGATGCATGAATGTGGATGTATGGATGTGAATGAGTATATAGATGTGGATGTATGGATGTGAATGTGCATGTAGATATGGATGTATATATGTGAATGGGAATGTGGATGTGGATGTATGTATGCATGTGGATGTGGATATGGATGTGTATGTATGAATGTGGATATGGGATGTGGATGTATAAATGAGGATGTGAAAATGGAGATAAGCATGTAGATGTGGATGCATGAATGTGGATGTATGGATGTGAATGAGGATATAGATGTGGATGTATGGATGTGAATGTGCATGTAGATATGGATGTATATATGTGAATGGGAATGTGGATGTGGATGTATGTATGCATGTGGATGTGGATATGGATGTGTATGTATGAATGTGGATATGGGATGTGGATGTATAAATGAGGATGTGAAAATGGAGATAAGCATGTAGATGTGGATGTATGGATGTGAATGTGGATGTGGATGTGAATGTATGAATGTGGATGTATGGATGTGAATGAGGATGTGGATGTGGATGCATGGATGTAAATGTGGATGTGTATGTATGGATGTAGGCATGTAGATGTGGATACATGAATGTGGATGTATGGATGTGAATGAGGATATAGATGTGGATGTATGGATGTGAATGTGCATGTAGATATGGATGTATAGATGTGAATGAGAATGTGGATGTGGATGTGGATGTATGTATGTATGTATGTATGTGGATGTGGATGTATGAATGAGGACGTGATAATGAATGTATGCATGTGGATGTGGATATGGATGTGTATGTATGAATGCGGATATGGATGTGGATATGGATGTGTATGTATGAATGTGGATATGGGATGTGGATGTATAAATGAGGATGTGAAAATGGAGATAAGCATGTAGATGTGGATGTATGGATGTGAATGTGGATGTGGATGTGGATGTGGATGTGGATGTATGGATGTGGATATGGATGTGAATATATGATATGTGATGTGAAGGAATCTGAAGTGAAGAGATGGAAAATGATATGATTGGATGAGTACACATATAAATGAAATGTGGAATAAGTAATGTGGATTGCATGAGGGATAATGTGGAAAAATGAGAGTTAATATAGAAATTGTATTTGTAAACTGTTTGTAAATGCTGTTTGTAAATGGCTGTTTTATGTCAAGAATGCTGGGAAAGCATTTTGACCGTCTTGTGATTAAGGTCGTGGAGACCTAACTGATAAAGTTGCAACTACTGACGGAGAGTCAATGGAGGACGTCTCGCGTAGCAAGGTCGGCCGAGGTCTTGACCAGCCTCGGTTCGATTAAAATGGTGAGCTTCCGGTACGGTGGATGAGGGACCAAGGAAGCGGCCTATGAGTGAAGCGCTAGGTCACCTGCGAAGGATCCTAGAGGGTGCTGACCATACGGTGCTCGGGCTCTGGGTCGCCCAGGATACCCACGCGTGCGTCGAGGAAGATATTGGAACAAGGAGTAAGAGTTGTTTTCTGGAACCGGGCATGGATCTGGTTGACTGACCTTGCTGATCCTCAACGGATGAGTCCATGGCTCTTTTATATGGATCTGTTGGTTGATCTTGCTGATCTTCAACGAGAGTCCATCTTGATAAGTGATTATATTGTTGAGTATTATGGGCTAGGAACTATTGAAACGGCCCCTGTGTGGACAGGTGGTGAGCGTTCTAGTTGCCAATGATGCCATAGATACTCTGATGAAGGAATGATGGGAAATTATGAATCAACTGGATAATTTGGGAGATTGTGATCAGTGGTACTATGGTTTCATTAAAGGATTGTTTTAAAGTTAGCTGATGCTAAGAAAAAGGCAATTTTCATATTGGGTGTGTAAGTGGTGTGGCTAGTTTTATGTTTGCATGAAATTCCGGCTAGGGGGCCTTGGAACTCTTTTCCTTGGTACCCGGGACAAAACCTAACCAAATTCCAAATTGGATCCCATCACTACAGTGGTTGGGCGGTTGGCTAACCCATGGGATCGGATGGGGTTAGGCTGGACTGATGGATCCGTAAATCGAGACTCAATTTCTGTTATTACGATAGATAAAGTAAATCCCGGATAGTAATTGTTCTATGGATAGGAATCAACGGCTGTGCCTCCTTGGTGGGGAAAAAAGCGTTGATCCCAATGATCCAAGTGCAAGTTTCTTCCTTGATCTGACCAAGTATCTTTATAGATGCAGTCGGATCTGTTTGATCAGTAAGAGTTTTGACTACGTTAGAGTAAAAATTATCCTGGTGGAATCGCCCGTGCTTTCCGGATAAGGGAAGTTTTTCCGGGTCTGGTTTTGGAAAAACCGATGGATTAGTCTTTTGTCCGGATATCCGTGGACGAGGCCCCGAGTGTGGGACCCTGCCTCGCGCAAGAAGTGCTACTTCCGCTGCTAGTACCCGAATCCGTTGCGCGGTGGGAACAGGGATCTCACAAATTGGCTAATAAAGATCAACTGAAAAGCCAAATATGTCAAAAATTTATCATGTAGCACAAAAAGGTTATAATTGTGTGATATAATTCATACAAATTGATATTCAAACTAATTTCGTAAATTAGTAATTGGGTCTTCAAATGGAAGTACCACAATTATATGGAACCCTGACTTGCTTGAGGCTTAGACATGATAGTATTTACCTTATAATTCTAAGTATCATGACTAACCGTATATACCAAGGGTATAACTGCAGCTCTTTACTGGCAGTATATACGAGAATCTAAGACTTGAAATTATAATCATTAATGCTATCGAGTTGATGAATTCGAATGTGGTTGATATGATTTTTAATTCTGTTTGGGAACTGATGAATTGATTTGGATTCTGATTGAAAAATGATGATCCCTGAAAATGGGTTGAACTGTAATAAGCTGAGCGAAATCACAATGTGGATGATTGGGAGGACGAGTCCCTGTAATGATAAATGATGAAAATGATTCAGCAAATCACTATGAGATTAGTGGATTGTGCTGTCAAATTGCTACTGTTAATACTTGAGACGGTAGATTAAGTTAAGGGATGACAAATTGAGAACTTGCTTAACTAAAATTCCCATGGAGGAATGTTCAGAAGGAAATTTTTCGGTCTAATGGACCATTATCGTGTTAAAGATATGAATGATATGATCTGAATGAATTGTTATTTAATGATGAGTTCTATATAATGGATATTTATCCCCATATTCTGTTGGGTTGACCGGAATATAAGGAACCCCAGAATAAATTGGATCTTAAGCAAAAGAGTTGTCCTCTACTTGCGAGATGAGAACATCTTGCACCTTTTAAGTGGGGTAGAATGTAAGATTCCTCCCCCAGCCTTAGAGGTATACAGGAGTAAGAATCTCCCTTTCTGATCTTATAATTATTCCCTCTCTAAAATAAAAGAAAGATTCTGTTTAAAAAGGGAAGACACTTTCCCCATAATACCTTCTCAGGAGCCCACCTGTTTTAAGGATTCAGAACGATGAGTTCAGAAGTGAGAACCGATGTTTTGGATACCAAGGTTTTGGTCATCAATTAAAAAGATTGCCCGACTCCTACCATGAAAATGGCACAGGGAAGTCTAGAACCCAAATTCAGAGACCAATTCCTTCATACCAATCTAATCAGGGTCCGTCTCAGACAAGATTGCTTAACTCCATTAACTAGGTCCGACCCATTGATTAGGGTCGAGATGACTAGTCAAATGCTTGGCGACTTAGAGCAACAGATGCAGGCAATTCATAAAGATATAAACGCTACCCAGGATCGACAGAGACAATATAGAGATAAGAAGAGGACAATCAGAGAATTCAAAGGAGCAGTTATAGTCTTCATTTGAATACGGACCAAAAGAATTTCTTTATCTCTAGGGGAGTATAAGTAATTATCCCCCAGATATTGTGGACCAAAGAAAGTAGGTGACTTAGCCTACGAACTTCTTTTATCTCTTCATCTCAAAGTTCTTAATGCCTTCTATAGAAAAATGTGCCAAACCCAAATCATGGAAAGACGGTAAAACTTCAGTGGCAAGATACCGTTGGCTTCTAGGTTACGCTAGCTCCTTCCTTTATATAAGTCGTAACTTTTACTTGTCGCTCACAGTAATCTTACTTCCATCGATCTCCTTTCTTTCTTAATCTCCTTCATGGCTTGGCAACAAGAATTAGTTTTATCCATGATGATTTCTCACCTTCAAGACGCAAGCGAGTCTGTGAAGAAGGATTTTATAGAACAGTATGAGCGCTCACTTTTTCCTCACTTGGGAACTTCTGTAGCTCAGACCAAATGGCGGACCTATCAAGACATAACTAGGGTAACACCCTGGGGTCAGCAGCACTTTCGTAACAATGTCTGCTTGGCCATGGTTATTGAAGCCTTGGGTTTGGGTCCCCGATACTACTGCGTCATGAGATCAAGACATCTTGGGTTTTCTGAGCGGGTCTTCTTACTAGCGTGTTTTCTTCCTCATCAGAAGATATGCCTTTACCCCGTTTTTGGCTTGCCTCTCAGAGGTCCTTTTGTTAGATCACCTCATACCACTGAGATAGGTGCGGCAATAACCAACAGAATTATTCCCATAGATGAGTTACCTTATACGTGCGCAGCTTGTGAGTGCTGCTTTTGTGATCATATGATGGATGGGCTTATGGAAGTGTAAAGAGTTCTTCTATCTTTACTGTATATGTTCCAAGAATGAATAAAGTTTAAATCTTGTTCTTGTCTTGAATCTTACTCTCCTTGAGACTTTTTTTTTGGTGGTTAATCTTAATTAAATTTTTCTCTAAGTCTCATATTCGTGCATCTTGCAAAATTATCCCAAGTTTGCGAGATGAGGACATCTCGCGTTTTTCAAGTGGGAGAGAATGTAAGATTCCTCCCCAGCCTCTCAAAATGTCCAGCATATTCCCTTGTAATCAATTCCCTCTTCAGAAATATAAGAGATCTTGTCTCTGCCTGTTTTGGCATAGAGAGAGAAAATATTCTAGAGAGAGAAAATATTCTAGAGAGAGAATATTCAAATTTTGAATATTTTTAGATAGAAAAATATCTCATCTTATTAAAATGAATTTTCCTGAAACAGAAATTCAGAAAGAATTTTCCAATGTGCAATTGGAATTAATTGGAAATGGGTATAAAGGACCTTAGCCTAAGGGTCTAGATTTTCAAAAATTTTAGATTATGGTCCAATTAAGGTTCCTTTGGGCCAATAGCATCGATCCATGTATAGGGAGGAGATAAATCCAGTTTGTAAAAGAAGATACCCAAAAATGAGTAAATGCTCACATAAGATGAAGAGTTGACTATGTACAAGGTTTATTAGTAAGAAACTATGAGTAATATCAAAAATATGAGATATTTTGGGTATCCAAAAATGAGTAAATGCTCACATAAGATGAAGAGTTGAAAATGTACAAGGTTTATTAGTAAAAAACTATGAGCAATATTAAAAATATGAGATATTTTGGGTATAATAATTCCATTTTGACACATATGTAAGGAAAGGAAGTTCATTAAAGGAGGTGCATATTTCACATGCTTGAATGAGTTTTAAACTCAAAATTAATGTGATATTTTTATCTCTCCTCTCTTGAATCAAACCAAATCAAAATGGAACCAAACCGAATAAAAAAGGAACCAAACTAGATCCAAATCTAGTCCAAATTCAACCAAACTAAATTGAAAAAATTCTAGAATTCAGTTAGCTTTGGTTAGAGCTTCCCTCTCCTATAAATAGAACATGAGTCCTTTGAAAAAAAAGAGAATAATTTTTCTATACTAGAGTTATGCTGAAATAATGCTAATTTCTACTATTCTCTAAAATTCTCTCCAAATTGAAGAAATTGGAGCTTCCCTCTTTCTTCAATCCCCATTGGTGGCTCCATCAACATACTTAACCAATTGATTGGTTGGGGGCCTCTACCCTGAACAAAGAATCAAGCAATTTGTAAGGTAATTAGTGAATTTTGATCATTTTCTATAATTTCTCAATGTTTCTCTCTTCTCAACCTCTCTCAAGCTTGAGAAGCTTAATTGGAATGGTTTTTGAATTCTATTGAAGTTAATTGATGAATGGTAGTGAAGAGTTACATAATTTGATGAATGCTATTGAAGTTAATTGATTAATGATAGTTAAGAATTACATAAATTTTCATTTATGCTTAATTCTAATGGTTTTTATGAAATTTCTCTCTCTCACTCAAGAAATGGTCATACTCATGACCCGATCTCAATCCAAATGAAGCTTTTCATGAAGCTTTTCCTTAATCCAAGATTAATCTATGCTTGAGGTCAAATTAATGGCTTTTTTCTATGCTTTTAGTTTATGTATTTCATGAATATTGATGATTCAACCCATTATTGGGTTAATGATCCAATTAGGAATCATTCTAATCATTTCCTTAATGATAAGCTTTATCTTTCAAAATAAATTGAGATTTATCAGTCATAGTAGCGGAGCTATGGCAAAATTTTTATAAAAATTACACATAAAATAATTTTATTCAAAGCATGAAAAGAGAACTTCCTACCATATTCTAGGAATTATCATCCTAGATTAATTGAAAGAATTTTATTGTAATCATGGAGAAATTAATTTTTATGTTATGCATAATTGATGATTATTTTATTGTAAAAGTGTTACTTTTATCATATTTGGATTTCATGCATAGAGGTATGCATAAAAGAATTATTATTTTAATATAAAAGTGTTTCTTTTATCATATTTGGATTTCATGCATAGAGGTATGCATAAAAGAATTATTATTTTAATATAAAAGTGTTTCTTTTATCATATTTGAATTTCATGCATAGAGGTATGCATAAAAGTTGATTATTTTATTATAAAAGTGTTTCTTTTGTCATATTTGAATTTCATGCATAGAGGTATGCATAAAAGTTGATTATTTTATTATAAAAGTGTGACTTTTATCATATTTGGAATTCATGCATAGAGGTATCCATAAAAGTTGATTATTTTATTATAAAAGTGTGACTTTTATCATATTTGGATTTCATGCATAGAGGTATGCATAAAAGTTGATTATTTTATTATAAAAGTGTGACTTTTATCATATTTGGATTTCATGCATAGAGGTATGCATAAAAGAATTATTTTTTAATATAAAAGTGTTTCTTTTATCATATTTGAATTTCATGCATAGAGGTATACATAAAAGTTGATTATTTTATTATAAAAGTGTTCCTTTTATCATATTTGGATTTCATGCATAGAGGTATGCATAAAAGTTGATTATTTTATTATAAAAGTGTGACTTTTATCATATTTGGATTTCATGCATAGAGGTATGCATAAAAGTTGATTATTTTATTATAAAAGTGTGACTTTTATCATATTTGGATTTCATGCATAGAGGTATGCATAAAAGTTGATTATTTTATTATAAAAGTGTGACTTTTATCATATTTGGATTTCATGCATAGAGGTATGCATAAAAGTTGATTATTATATTGTAAAAGTGTTACTTTTATCATATTGGATTTCATGTATAGAGGTATGCATAAAAGATATTCTTTTTATACTAAAAGCGTGATTTTCATCATAAATGGATTTTATGCATAACTTAGATGCATAAGAGAAATTCTTTTATTCTAAAAGTGTAATTCCTACCAAATTGAATTTATGCATAAGAAGATGCATAAAAGATTGATTTTTAAATTCAAAGTGTCATTCTCATCTAAATTGAATTTTTGCATAGGAAGATGCATAAAAGAATGGAATTTCAATTCAAAAGTGTTATTCTCATCCAAATTGAATTTATGCATAGTAAGATGCATAAAAGATGGATTTTTAATTCAAAAGTGTCAATTCTCATCTAAATTGAGTTTATGCATAGGAAGATGCATAAGAGATGGAATTTTAATTCAAAAGTGTCATTTTCATTTAAAATGAATTTATGCATAGGACGATGCATAAAAGATTGATTTTTAAATGAGATGTGATAATATGTGATAAGATGCGTATGGGAAGTGATAGGATGTGATAAGATGCGTATGGGAAGTGATAGGATGTGATAAGAGGTATATGAGATGTGATAAGATGTGATAAGATACGTATGGGAAGTGATAGGATGTGATAAGAGGTGTATGAGATGTGAAAAGATGTGATAAGATATGTATGAGATGTGATAGGATATGATAAGAGGTATATGAGATGTGATAGAATGTGTTAAGATGAGTTAGGATGTGTTAAGATGTGTATGGGACAAGGTAGAGAGTGTATCGGATGGGATAAGATGTATATGGGATGTGTTAGGGCGAGAATGGATGTAGTATGGATGTATGGATATAGATACGGATGTATGTATGTATGTGGATGTGGATGTATGAATGAGGATGTGAAAATGGATGTATGTATATAGATGTGGATGTATGGATGTGAATGTAAATGAAGATATGGATGTGGATGTATGGATGTAGATTCGGATGTAGATGTATGTATGTGAATGTGGATGTATGAATGAGGATGTGAAAATAGATGTATGCATGTAGATGCGTATGTATGAATGTGAAATTGGATGTATGAATGAGGATGTGAAAATAGATGTATGCATGTAGATGCGTATGTATGAATGTGAAATTGGATGTATGATGTGGACGTACGAACATGGATATGTATGTAGAATAATGAATGTGAATGTGTATGTGAAATAATGTGTAGTCTATATGAGTGAATGGATGAGAATGAGTACACATTGAATGGAATAGGGAATAAGTAATGTGGTTCGAGAGTGGATAATGTGGAAAGACGAGAGTTCGTTATAGAAACTGTATTTTGTGATTGTTTGTAAATGACTATTTTATGTCAAGAATGCTGGGGAAGCATTTTGACCGTCTTGCGGATTAAGGTCCTGAAGACTGAACTGATAAAGTTGCAACTGCTGACGGAGAGTCAATGGAGGACGTCTCGTGTTGCAAGGTCCGCCGGCCGAGGTCTTGACCAGCCTCGGTTTGATTTAAATGTTGAGCTTCCGATACGATGGATTAGGGACCAAGGAAGAGGCCTATGAGTGAAGCGCTAGGTCACCTGCGAAGGATCCTAGAGGTTGCTGACCATACGGTGCTCGAGCTCTGGGTCGCCGAAGATACCCACACGTGCGTCGAGGAAGAAATTGGAACAAGGAGTAAGAGTTGTTTTCTGAAACCGAGCATGGATCTGGTTGATTGACCTTGCTGGTCCTCAACGGATGAGTCCATAGCTCTTTTATATGGATCTGTGGGTTGATCTTGCTGATCTTCTATGGAGATTCCATTCTGTTATATGAATATATTGCCGGTTACTATGAACTAGGAACTATGGAAAAGGCCCCTGAGTGAACAGGTGGTGAGCGTTCTGGTTGACAATGATGCCATAGTACACTGATGCGGGAAATAAGGATTCAACCAGAGACTTTGAGGATTGTCATTAGAGCGACATAATGGTTTCATTAAAGGATTGTTTGAAAGTTAGTTGATGCTGAGAAAAAGGCAATTTTATATTGGGTGTGTAAGTGGTGTGACTAGTTTTATGTTTGCATGAACTTCCGGCTAGGGGGCCTGGGAACTCTTTTCCCTGGTACCCGGGACAAAACCTAACCAAATTCCTAATTGGATCCCATCTCTACAATGGTTGGGAGGTTGGCTAACCCATGGGACTGGATGGGGTTAGGCTGCATTGATGGATCCGTAAATCAAGACTCAATTTCTGTTATTACGATAGATGAAGTAAATCCCGGATAGTAATTGTTCTATGGATAGGAATCAACGGTTGTGCCTCTTGATGGGGAAAAAAGCGTTGATCCCAATGATCCAAGTGCAAGTTTCGTCCTTGATTGACCAAGTATCTTTAAAGATGCAGTCGGATCAGTTTGATCAGTAATGGTCTTGACTACGTTAGAGTAAAAAGTTATCCTGGTGGAATCGCCCATGCTTTCCGGATAAAGGAAGTTTTTTCGGGTTCGGTTTTGGAAAAACCGACGGATTAGTCTTTTGTCCAGATATCCGTGGACGAGGCCCCGAGAGTGTGGGACCCTGGCCCGCGCAAGAAAGGCTACTTTCGCTGCTAGCACCCCGAATTCGTTGCGCGGTGGAAACAGGGATCTCACAGAAGCACCTTGTTTTAGACCCTCCAATCCCTGAGAAAATCAAGATCTCAATAAGAAAGATTAAAGCGATGTTTTTACGGTAGTACACAGAACTATAAATGTAATTCAATCTCAACATGAGTTTAGGCTCCAACCAAAGTTTGAATCTCACCTATCAATGCTAGTTTGCTAGGAGGCTAGTATGTTAGTTTGTTTTAGGAGGCTCCAGTTAAAGTTATCATTCTCACTTGCATAATATATTAGTTTGCATATGTTAGCTAGAAGGGTAGGCTCCTCCAACAAAAGTTTGAGCCTCACCCGTGGATGCTAGTTCGCTTTTAGGAAGCTGAAAGTAAAGTTGTAGGAAGCTGAAAGTAAAGTTGTAGGAAGCTGAAAGTATATTTGGGTGTATGGGGAAAGAGGGAAGAAAAGAAGAAATCTCAAGCTCAAGCTCAAGGCTCAAACTTGAGTTTGAGCCTTGTCTATTACACAAGCAAGTAGGAATAGAGAGGGAAGCTAGAAAGTATATTTGGGTGTATGGGGAAAGAGGGAAGAAAAGAAGAAATCTCAAGCTCAAGCTCAAGGCTCAAACTTGAGTTTGAGCCTTGTCTATTACACAAGCAAGTAGGAATAGAGAGGGAAGCTAGAATGATCCCAGAGAACAAGTGGGGTGTGGGTGAAGAAGGGTATATAAACAAAAGTGAAACTAACTATAATCAAAAGACCTGGGACCTGGGGCCTGGGCCTTGGCTTGGGCTTGGGCAATGAAATCGAAATCAAAATTCCTTTCTGCATGACAAAGCCTACGCCCGCCCCTGTCAGAGGACAAGAAGTATCAATTGATCAGAGCCGTTGATTGTCTATTCAGAGGACAAGAAGTATCAACTGATCAGAGCCGTTGATTGTCTATTCAGAGGACAAGAAGTATCAACTGATCAGAGCCGTTGATTGTCTATTCAGAGGACAAGAAGTATCAACTGATCAGAGCCATTGATTATCACCACCGCCTCTCCCTCTCGCAACCACGCCAGCCCCCCTTGCCTCTCCATATAGCCACCCCCTTCCTCTTGCCCGCCATCCACACCATCGCCAGCCCCCCTACCTCTCCCTCTCGCAGCCACGCCATCGCCAGCCCCCCCTTCCCTCTTGTAGAGCCGCCATAGCGCCTCCTTCATCATCGCCCTCGTTAGCGGGTCCGTCACCCCCAGCGTTTGTGCCACCTTCTGCTCCACCTCCATCATCACCCTCGTCACCAGGCCCGTCATCTCCAGCATCTACGCCTCCTTTACCTCTCGCCATCGCCAGCCCCCCCCTTGTAGACCACCATCCCTCTCGTAGCCACGCCATCCACGGCATCGCCAGCCCCCCCTCTCCCTCTCGCGCAGCCATGCCATTGCCAGCCCCCCCTCTCCCTCTTGCAGCCACGCCAGCCCCCCCTTCTCTTGCAGACCGCCATCGCCAGACCCCCCCTCTCCCTCTCGTAGCCTCGCCACGCCATCGCCAACCCCCCCTCTCGCAGCCACGCCATCGCCAACCCCCCCTCTCGCAGCCTCGCCATCGCCAGCCCCCCTCCCTTGTAGATCGCCATCGCCCCCCCTTCCTCTCGCCATCACCAGCGCCCTGCCCCCCCCATTTGAAATTTGAATTTCAAATTTTCCCCCTCTCCATTTGTTCCACTAAATTCAAATTTGAATTTCAAATTTTCCCCCGCTCGGCGCTCGTGCCCCAATTTCGCCCCTCTCCATTTGAAATTTGAATTTCAAAGTTCCACCAAATTCAAATTTGAATTTCAAATCCCCCCCCGCTCTCGGCGCCCGCGCCCCAATTTCAAATTTCCCCCCAACTACCTGCTCGGTGCCCGACTTTGAAATTCCATTACACTGCTGGTTATTACCATCGTATGCAATAATCATCTTTGTTTCTTGTCTCTGAAGTACTCGCTCAGCCCTGCATCTGCCTGCATTTCAAACAGGTTCTTCTCGTGCAATCAACATGTATGCGTTGGTTTCGACCTCTGTTTCCTACAAAACCATCACGCCCACATGCCATCGGAGACTTCAAGCATCCGTCATGTCTAGAGACTTTCGTGCGCCCATCTACGTTTCGTGTGTTCCCTCATCTAATTGAATACTTTACGCAACAAGTAAGTCCTTCTTTAATTGATTGTCTATATCAATATAAATTCTTACTTATTGGAAGCTAAGTGTGCCATTTGTCAATCGTTGCTCGTCATAGATTGTTTGCACTTCTTTTGCTGCTCTCTTTTGTATCTTCACATATGTCGAGAACCTGTAAAACTGATCTTTGTGCACATTATATAATCTAAATGACAAGGGTTCCCCCCATTCGCCCCCTACATAGAGCTTATGTGTTAACGCTCAACCTAGATTGAGTCTTTCTTCTCCATGATAGTGCACCCCGGCCTTAAGGCTCGAACTTGAGTTTGAGCCTTTGCTCTCCATGATAGTGCACCCCAGCCTTAAGGCTCGAACTTGAGTTTGAGCCTTAAGTTTGCTCCTTCGCTCTCCATGCTAGTGCACCCCGGCCTTAAGGCTCGAACTTCAGATTGAGCCTTCGTTCTCCATGCTAGTGCACCCCGGCCTTAAGGCTCGAACTTCAGATTGAGCCTTCGTTCTCCATGCTAGTGCACCCGACCTTAAGGCTCGAACTTGAGTTTGAGCCTTTGCTCTCCATGCAGTGCACCCCGGCCTTAAGGCTCGAACTTGACTTTGAGGCTTTGCTCTCCATGCTAGTGCACCCCGGTCTTAAGGCTCGAAATTGAGTTTGAGCCTTTGCTCTCCATGCTAGTGCACCCCAGCCTTAAGGCTCGAACTTCAGATTGAGCCTTCGTTCTCCATGCTAGTGTACCCCGGCCTTAAGGCTCGACCTAGATTGAGTCTTTGTTCTCCATGTTGGTGCACCCCGGCCTTAAGGCTCGAACTTGAGTTTGAGCCTTTGCTCTCCATGCTAGTGCACCCCGGCGTTAAGGCTCGAACTTGAGTTTGAGCCTTTGCTCCTTTTCTCTCCATGCTAGTGCACCCCGGCCTTAAGGCTCGAACTTCAGATTGAGCCTTCGTTCTCTAAGCTAGTGCACCCCGGTCTTAAGGCTCGAACTTGAGTTTGAGCCTTAGCTCTCCATGCTAGTGCACCCCGGCCTTAAGGCTCTAACTTGAGTTTGAGCCTTTGCTCTCCATGCTAGTGCACCCCGGTCTTAAGGCTCGAGATTGAGTTTGAGCCTTTTCTCTCCATGCTAGTGCATAAGGCTCGAACTTGAGATTGAGCCTTCGTTCTCCATGCTAGTGTACCCCGGCCTTAAGGCTCAACCTAGATTGAGTCTTTGTTCTCCAGGCTGGAACTTGAGTTTGAGCCTTTGCTCTCCATGCTAGTGCACCCTGGCCTTAAGGCTCGTACTTGAGTTTGAGCCTTTGCTCTTCATGCTAGTGCACCTCGGCGTTAAGGCTCGAACTTGAGTTTGAGCCTTTGCTCCTTTGCCCTTCATGCTAGTGCACCTCTGCCTTAAGGCTCAAACTTCAAATTGAGCCTTCGTTCTCCATGCTAGTGCACCCCGGTCTTAAGGCTTGAACTTGAGTTTGAGCCTTAGCTCTCCATGCTAGTGCACCCCGGCCTTAAGGCTCGAACTTGAGTTTGAGCCTTTTCTCTCCATGCTAGTGCACCCCGGTCTTAAGGCTCGAACTTGAGTTTAAGCCTTTGCTCTCCATGCTAGTGCATAAGGCTCGAACTTGAGATTGAGCCTTCGTTCTCCATGCTAGTGTACCCCGGCCTTAAGGCTCGACCTAGATTGAGTCTTTGTTCTCCATGTTAGTGCACCCCTGCCTTAAGGCTCCAACTTGAGTTTGAGCCTTTTCTCTCCATGCTAGTGCACCCCGGCCTTAAGGCTCGAACTTGAGTTTGAGCCTTTGCTCCTTTGCTCTCCATGCTAGTGCACCCCGGCCTTAATGCTCGAACTTCAGATTGAGCCTTCGTTCTCCATGCTAGTGCACCCCGGCCTTAAGGCTCGAACTTGAGTTTGAGCCTTTGCTCTTCATGCTAGTGCACCCTGGCCTTAAGGCTCAAACTTCAGATTGAGCCTTCGTTCTCCATGCTAGTGTACCCTGTCCTTAAGGCTCGACCTGGATTGAGTCTTTGTTCTCCATGTTAGTGCACCCCGGCCTTAAGGCTCGAACTTGAGTTTGAGCCTTTGCTCTCCATGCTAGTGCACCCCGGTCTTAAGGCTCGAAATTAAGTTTGAGCCTTTTCTCTTCATGCTAGTGCATAAGGCTCGAACTTGAGATTGAGCCTTCGTTCTCCATGCTAGTGCATAAGGCTCGAACTTGAGATTGAGCCTTCGTTCTCCATGCTAGTGTACCCCGCCCTTAAGGCTCGACCTAGATTGAGTCTTTGTTTTCCATGTTAGGACACCCCAGCCTTAAGGCTCGAACTTGAGTTTGAGCCTTTGCTCTCCATGCTAGTGCACTCCGGCCTTAAGGCTCGAACTTGAGTTTGAGCCTTTGCTCCTTTGCTCTCCATGCTAGTGCACCCCGGACTTAACGCTCGAACTTCAGATTGAGCCTTCGTTCTCCATGCTAGTGCACCCCCGCCTTAAGGCTCGAACTTGAGTTTGAGCCTTTGCTCTCCATGCTAGTGCACCCCGGCCTTAAGGCTCGAACTTCAGATTGAGCCTTCGTTCTCCATGCTAGTGTACCCCGGCCTTAAGGCTCGACCTAGATTGAGTCTTTGTTCTCCATGTTAGTGCACCCCGGCCTTAAGGCTCGAACTTGAGTTTGATCCTTTGCTCTCCATGCTAGTGCACCCCGGCCTTAAGGCTCGAACTTGAGTTTGAGCCTTTGCTCCTTTGCTCTCCATGCTAGTGCACCCCAGCCTTAACGCTGGAACTTCAGATTGAGCCTTCGTTCTCCATGCTAGTGCACCCCAGCCTTAAGGCTCGAACTTGAGTTTGAGCCTTTTCTCTCCATGCTAGTGCACCCCGGTCTTAAGGCTCGAACTTCAAATTGAGCCTTTGTTCTCCATGCTAGTGTACCCCGATCTTAAGGCTCGACCTAGATTGAGTCTTTGTTCTCCCTGCTGTTAGTGCACCCCGGCCTTAAGGCTCGAGTTGAGCCTTTGCTCTCCATGCTAGTGCACCCCGGCCTTAAGGCTCGAAATTGAGTTTGAGCCTTTGCTCCTTTGCTCTCCATGATAGTGCACCCCGGCCTTAATGCTCGAACTTCAGATTGAGCCTTCGTTCTCCATGCTAGTGCACCCCGGCCTTAAGGCTCGATCTTGAGTTTGAGCCTTTGCTCTCCATGCTAGTGCACCCCGGCCTTAAGGCTCTTGAGTTTGAGCCTTTGCTCCTTTGCTCTCCATGATAGTGCACCCCGGCCTTAATGCTCGAACTTCAAATTGAGCCTTCGTTCTCCATGCTAGTGCACCCCGGCCTTAAGGCTCGATCTTGAGTTTGAGCCTTAGCTCTCCATGCTAGTGCACCCCGGCCTTAAGGCTTGAGTTTGAGCCTTTGCTCTCCATGCTAGTGCACCCCGGTCTTAAGGCTCAAAATTGAGTTTGAGCCTTTGCTGTCCATGATAGTGCACCCCGGCCTTAAGGCTCAAACTTCAGATTGAGCCTTCATTCTCCATGCTAGTGTACCCCGACCTTAAGGCTCGAACTTGAGTTGGAGCCTTTGCTCTCGATGCTAGTGTACACCAGCCTTAAGGCTCAAACTTCAGATTGAACTTCCCCTACATGGAACTTATGTGTTAAGGCTCATTCTCCATGCTTAACTTTACATGGAACTTGGTCTTAAGGCTCCAACTTGATTTGGATCCTTGCCTATCTATGCTAGCGTATCCCTAGCATATGAGTGGACAACTTGGATCTAGGCTCCTGCTTAAGTTCGAGCCTCTCCTACATAAAACTTGGCCTAAAGGCTGGAACTTGAGCTTGAGCCTTGTCTCTATATCCTGGTGTACCCCTGTCATATGAGTGCACAACTTGGATCTAGGCTCTAGCTTAAGTTCAGATTTCCCCTATATAGAACTTGGCCTTAAGGCTCCAATATACTAGTGTACCCCTGGCATATGAGTGCACAACTTGTATCTAGACTCCAGCTTAAGTTCAAGCCTCCCATACATGGAACTTCGCCTTAAGGCTCAAACTTGAGTTTGAGCTTTGCCTCTCTATGCTAGCGTACCCCTAGCATATGAGTGCACAACTTAGATCTAGGCTCCAGCTTAAGTCGAGCTTCTATATGGATTAAGTAAATGCAAGTGAGGCCCCCGCTATTCAAGAAAACTAAGTGAAGCATTAATAATTGTAGCATGCATTAAGTTTCTTAAGTTTGATAGGTTTTGATTTGATATGTAGCATTTAAATCTACTTTTTTCTAAGGTTTTGAAACTTTTTTTGTGCTTCACAGGAATGGAAGCTAGCAGAGCGCCCGCTACCTCGCAACCACATGGTGCACCAATCTTTACTCTAGATGCTCTCAAAACAACAACTCAGGGGTGGATAATGTGGAGGACCTGGTGAAAGCGGTGAGGCATGCAAAGAAGGCTTTGGATTCACGAAAAAAGTCCATACTTGAAAAGGAGACAACAACCATTCAAGTTAGGAAAATTGTGGAGAAAAAAGGCAGGGCCACAGTGAACAGTGCACTTGAAGCATCTAGAAATGCTGGTGCAACTTCTTCAAAACATAAAAAGGAGGGTGACAAAACAAAAGTCCTTGATGTAAGCACAATAGCAGCTGAAGACATGGCAGGCTCTCAGGTGCAAGAAGAGGAGCAAGCACTTACAAAGAAGAGAAAGGCAAAGCACTCTACCATGCTCATAGCCCATCAAGCTCTCAACCAAAGAAAGGTAGAAAAGTGCATTGATAGTGCTTATGAATGTACAACGAATGGTGATCATTGAAAGGAGCTTATCAACTACTAATATTAACATAGGTCTTGTTCAAAGTGTGGATTTGTTGAAATAATTATTAGTCTTTTGATTAATACATTGGCTTTTTTGGATTCACTTTTAACATTTTTCTATTAAAGTGAATATTGCTATTCTACTTATCCTTTATTTCATGCCAACGTCTGGTACAAATGATGATGCACACTTACTATTAAGAAATTACTCCATATCCTAGTGTAGCAGCGAGGCTCAAAATTAAGTTTGAGCCTAATACAAATGATGATGCACACTTACTATTAAGAAATTACACTTACTCCATATCCTAGTGTAGCGGTGAGGCTCAAAATTAAGTTTGAGCCATACCTCCACTTATGTCCAACCTTGGGGATGTCTTCTAACACAAGGCACAATCTCAAGTTGAGTGATCTTTACTTTGCCCTTGTAAGTGAGGCTCAAACTCAAGTTTGACCCTTATGTGAAAGTCTTGGCATGTAATATGGTTCCTAATTCATTATGGTACATCACTCAATGTTGAGTAATCTAAGTTTGGATACAAAGTATATGTGTAGATATAAAAATGACTAGTATTATCCTTGGTGTATTATTTAAATCCTAAAAGTAATAGCATTTTATTTTAATCTTACAGATATATACAAAGAAGGGAAAGATGAAGATAACATTGCTCAACTAGAACATCATCATGAAAGCCCTACTAGAGAGATCAACTCTTATGATTCAAATGCTAGAAATAATAAAGACAACATGGTGGAGGTAGATCACATCGATGATTCAGCTTTGCAAACATCTTCAAGGTTAATGAAGAGCTTCAAGAGAATTTTGCAACCAATATTTGGTCCGCCATGCTACACAAGAATGTTTGTGCCTATGTAAACACTCTTCAACAGTATGCACATAAGAAATATCATTTCTTTATGGTGTGGGGACAAGAAGAATGTTATATCCATAATCTTCGAAAAGTGTATAGGCCAGATAAGCCTACTGTTAAGGCTATGTTTAAACCTTTACTCAAGGTTTGAAATCAGTGCCAAGATATTTGCAATAAGAAGAATACATTGCTTATTGATGATAGCTCTTTCAAGGGATGTGTTAATCCAAAAGACAACTGTCTCTTCCCTGAAAGTTAATCAAGAGCCTGGGAAAAAAGAGAAGTAGAATCCATAAGCAAGGATCTAGCAATGTTGGCATCCAAAGCTAGAGTACCCTTACTATCCAAAGACCAGCTAACCTTGTTAAAAGTGTGTTACAAATGAAGGATTTTGAGTGATCAACACGCTATTGCTTATGCTACTCGCTTGGGATATGATCGTGGTCATCTCATAAGTGGAGTTGCAGCAAAAACATACATATCAAGGCTACAAAAGGCTTACTTGAGCTTATGGGTAGGATAATGTCTAGTTTCATTAAACATTGAGTGACTATATAATCAGATTCCAACCTAACTCATACTAGTTGTTGCTGCAGGTCAAAGGAAACCATTTCTGAGGTCTAAACATGCAGTTTGAAGTATGGGATCTGCACAAATATCAAGACTTGTTGGATGCAAAATGTTTGGAGCCATTTTGTACTAAAAGCCCATAAGATAGACTTAGGCTTTGGCCAAAACAATGTGCCTAGATGGGTTTAATTTTTGGATTGTACGAGCCAAATCTTTACACTATTGTATCAAGCAATCAAATGCCTCCAAACTTACTGTCATTTGATTATCTCTTTTGTCAATATTTACAATTTGATTGCAATGAAGATGTGTTTGTTTTTTATTGAAGATATTGCCTTGTCAAGGTGTAAGGCTATGAATATTATAATTTAATTTGGATAGACTCAATTATCTCAACAGTGAAAATCTTTTATACATCATATTCAATAAATTTGATGAAATTTAGCATTGACAATATACTCGCTCTTTTATTTTTTTGGTTGAACTTCTGAGGTATTGGAGCATTTGTCTATGAAGGTTTAAGACCATCCATATCATGGATGAATTTATGTTGTTGTTGGCACATAATATATTTATTTAAAATTTTGAATGTCCATTAACCATACATTTTGTTTTCAATAGGATATGTTGAAGCATATAGCTTTGATTTCAAGTGTACAAAAAACTTACTATTGAGGTGGCACCAATCATTAGTGACTCATGTACCTAGAAGCAAAAGAGTTCCACCACCCCCAAATACAATAAGGAAACAAAGAAGAGTATTGATACTTGAACTCAATGGTGTTTTACTTAAGATGTAAACTTGAATGTAACAATCTCATTGAAATTTGATTGCTTCTGGTGTTTTTAGACACCACACTCTTTGGAGATCCCTCAATTCTAAGGTTCCTTTTCCAAGTGTTCTTTGGCATTATTATCCCATGTTTTTACTTCAATGTCCCTCAAATTTGAGCATATATATCATAATTTATAATCTTGATATAGTGTCTAAGATGGGTTTTTATCTGTGGATCAATCGTAAACTTAGCACATTGTACTGTCATTGAGATTTACTTTTTGTTTTGTTGTTTCTAACACCACACCCTTTAGAGATCTCTCACTCCTAAGGTTCTTTTTAAGTGATATTTAGAATTCTTTTGGCAAATTAAATAAAGCCCATGTTTTTACTTCAATGTCTCAAAGTGGAGATAGTATTTAACATTCTCTTCTTCATATGAAAGGTGTTGTATAATCTTAATTAAGTTTAGTGTCATGTTTCCCTTGTCCTTCCAATATTGTTGCATTGACGTATGTATCTATACAAATACAAACAAATATGCCAAATAGTTGTGTCAAGATATAATCTAATGGCACAAAGAGTGCACCAACAAATAGATGTTAGCTCAAACTACACAAAAATACTGACTTTCCAACCAATCCTATAAGAAATGGGACTCGAATAATTCCCTAAATTCCTAAATTTATCTTTTGTGTGGATTACAGAGGTCTCAATCAGCTGACAATTAAGAAAAAGTATCCTATCTCCAAAATTGATGAACTTTTGGACAGACTAAATGGAGCCCAGATCTTCACAAAGATAGATCTCAAATCAAGGTATTATACCAGACCAGGATTAATGATCAAGATATCCCAAAGACAGCCACCATCAATACTCACTATGGGCACTATGAATTTATTGTCATGCTGTTTGGATTGACAAATGCCCCATCTACATTCAATCGCCTAATGCAAGACATTCTCAGAGAATACTTGGATAATTTTGTTCTTGTTTTCTTTGATGACATTCTGAGTTACTCAAAGAATGCAGCTCACCATTAAGCTCATGTTAGAAAAGTTCTTGAGATTCTAAGGAAGCACCAACTCTTTGCAAAAAAGAGCAAATGCACTTTCTCTATCGACCATGTTGAATACTTGGGCTTGCTGGTATCCAAAGATGGAATTTCTCCAGATTTCACAAAATTCCAGGCAGTCTCATAGATTGGCCTAAACCAAAGACAGTGAAAGAAGTGAGGGGATTCTTGGGATTGACTGGTTGGTATAGAGTTTTTATACCAAAGTATGCTCTCATAGCTTTCCCCCTGACTAATCTTCTCAAGAAGAATATCCTGTTTTAATGGTCTGCCAGGTCCCAGAGTGCTTTTAATAAGCTAAAGACCACCTTGGTAACCAATTTCATTCTGAAGTTGCCAAATTTCTCATTGCCCTTTGAGGTAGTATAACTAATGCCGGTGGTTTTGCCCTGGGAGGTGCGCTCATGCAAGAAGGTCATGCAGTGGCCTATGAATCCCGACAACTCAGAGCGTATGAGAGAAATTATGCTATCCATGACTTGGAGGTACTTTTAGTAGTTTATGCCCTGAAGTTGTGGAGACATTTCCTATTGGGTCAAAGAATCACTTTGATGATAGATCATGAGAGCTTATTGTGGATCTTCACTCAGAAGGATCTCAACATACGCTAAAGAAGGTGGATGCAAGCCCTGCAAGAATTTGATTTTGAAATCAAGTACCGTGCAAGAAAAGAAAATGTGGTAGCAGATGCCCTTAGCAGAAAAGCCTCCTTGCTTGCAATCACAGTGGTGTCAAATCCATTGATTAATGAAGCAAGAGAGAAGATCATGTAGGATAGATTATTTGGCCCTATTGCTACCCTAGTTTTGCAAAAAAGAAAAACTCCTCAGGAGTTGAACCGAGTTTAAGGGTATATATGTATTGTAGTAACAGGCTATGCATTCCCAATGATGAGGGAACTAAGGGTCTAATTTTGAATGAAGCCCATGATAGCCTTATAGAAGCAAGACATCCAGGTTTCATCAAGACCTACATGTCTGTAAAGAAAAGCTTCTTTTGGCCTGGACTAAAAAAGGATGTACTTAATCATGTACGTCAATCATTAGGAACTCAATGGAGTCTTCTTGGGCCCTTTAATTTGCCATGAGGTTATGGAAACATTTAACTTTTTGACAAATAGGAGCCCGCCATGTAAGCAAAAACCATTGGTTTGTAAGAGAGGTGTAAGAGTGGTCAAAGGGTGCACTTTTTCTCCCAAAAAGGGAGGGAGGGCAATTTTACAATTTTCGGACCTCCATAACTTCTACATACAAGCTCCGATCTGAGCGGAGATTACAGATCCGTGATCTACGCATCAAGAGCTTTCCATAGATATGTTACATGATATGGTTTTATCCGCTAGATTTTAAATTCCATTTTCCCCCCCAAATTCAAATTCGAATAAAGTAGCCGTTTTGAAGCTTCAAATTAGAAAACGTTTCTTCTTAAGAGAAAAGGTTTGACTTCCTTAAACTGCCAAATAAAAGGGCCCAAGAAGACTCCATTGAGTTCCTAATGGCCTGATATGTCAGAAAGTCAAAGCCAAGAGAGTAAAAATGCCTGGGAAGCTACATCCATTATACATCTTCCAGATGAAGTGGGAGTGTATCAGTATAGATTTTATTACTAGACTACCTTCAGTGCAATCAGGTTACAACTCCATCTTCGTGGTAGTTGACAGACTAACCAAAGTTGGTAGTTGACAGACTAACCATCTTCGTGGTAGTT